>NC_064877.1:63990646-64088146 GCF_943734665.1 Anopheles aquasalis | reverse complement strand
ACCAGCACCACCAGGTGCCATCTCATCGCCCAGCTGTGTGAGTGCGTTTATGAATGAGCTTTAATGTTCTTGTTTTACGATCGACAAAACACTCGAGGCGCTCCCCACGTAACTGAACTGATTATTTAATTTTTCGAATTCGGAATCCGCCTGTCCAGTGACGACCAGTGACGAGTCCTCTGTGCATCTAGCGATTGTTAGTGGTGTTGTAGCTCCAGCATTGGGAGCACTAAAAAAAAAAACGCGAACGATCGTCAGCCTGATTTATGCGCGCTCTAATGAGCGTGATTTGATTTATGTCGCGTTCGGCGCATTCAATCGCCCGGAATTGGACGACAGATGCCGTAAGCGTCGATCGGCGAGAAAGCGCACAACCCCTGCTGACGATGCTTGATCGATCCCGAACGCCGTGATCGTGTCGGCCCAGAGTGTGGCCCAGATGTGAAACCAATATCCGTGGAAAAGCGCGCCCTTACGGCCACCTCCCGGGTGTTTATGTGCGCGTGTCTGTGTGTGGCCACGGGGTGGACACATGGCAGTCTTCTTCGCACGGGACATCCTGGTGTCTAAACCTCCAGGCACCGATCGACGGCCGTGCTGGCGTCAAATCAAAAGACGACGAACCTCCGCCGACACACTCTCACTCTCACAGCGGGTGCTGCGCGAGTGGCGCGATCGCCAACCAAGGTGGTGGCCACACCACAAGTAGCCAACACAAGCTAACACATTCGGTGAATTTTTTTTTGTGACTCTCCTCCTCGTTTGTTGCCATTGAGCGCGGTATTTGGCAGCTCGCTTGCTGCGGATGCCCAATGTTTGCCCAATGGGCGGCTAAACACACCATTTTGCTGTGCTCGCGATCGCGTTTCGCCGGACCATAAATCATCTCGCGGAGCATCCGACCTTAGAATGGGACGTGCGCGGAATGAATGGCATTCATGTGGCTCGTAACCAATAATGTCCCGGGTTGTACTGTCGCCCGAGGCCATCTCTGGCTGCCTGTATGAAGATCCTCTGCACACCCCTGGATGGAACGATGGATGGATTTACGCCCAGAGCGCGCGCTGCGTCGTGTCGCTTCACCACCAACAGACCGTCGCCCCTCAAAAAAAAAATAACATTAGATTTTTCAATGAACATTGTTCGCCGGAATCATGTCTGCTTCAGTTTCGAACGGGGGAAAGGTGGGTCACCGAATGCGGTTGGGGGGGTAATGTTGTTTTTTTAGTCTCTTTCAGCGAGCAGTTACCGCGCTCCTCTCGTTCGTTCGCTCACTGGCCGGTGATTCGATTTCATTCAGGTATTCATCGCCCAGGTGAGGTAGTGGTTGTTGTTCGGTTTGTAAACAACAAAACCGAAGCTGTCGGACCGGGGGGGGGGGCGTTCGATGGCGAACGGGATGTACCGATCGGTGGTCTGGTGGCTATGTAAATGAGGAAGATCATCGGCGTGACATGCGCCTGCGATGTCGATGTCGATGGCGAAGCGAACCGGCAGACGAACCTTCGACCGAACCGAAACAACTGACGTACTAGCATACTTGAATTATCGAAAAGGCCGAAAGTCCGTCGCCAGCCCGGACCGCGGCCGCCTTTTTTTTGGAAGTGCGGTATGAATATTTATTACCATTTTACCCAAAGCATGTTTTGGGCGGCACCGATGGTGGTGATGGCCACTCGACAACAGCCACTCTCCGGGTACTCCGGGGAGCTTCATTTTGATGAGAAAAACGCGAGGCGAAGAGAAGGAGGGTGTGATGCTTTGTGAGAAATGAGAATTGCAACCATCACTGCTGCTGCTGCTGCTGCTGCTCGAGCTCATCAATCGAGCGTACTCGCACTGATTGTCCGAACGCTCTTGCCCGGTTAGTGGTCGTTTAGTGACCTTGCCCGCCTTTAGCTTTTCACTCAGCGCATGCCACGCGATCGCGAGGTGTCAAAGTTCAAGCCTGTTCAAGAGTGCGCTCTAGCATCCCTTAAATTGGCGCAAATGCTGCTCAGGCAACAGATGCATTCGATGCGTGATGCGTGACCTTGCTGGCGACGCCCTGGACCCCAGCACAGCTCTTCAACGATCGCAGAAGAAGCTAATCTAGAGCGTTGGCTCTAGTTTTGTTGGCCGTTCTCGGGGCTGGTGGGCCCTTTTTGGCTTTCGAAATCGTGCGCTACAGAGAGAGAAAGAGGGCGGCACTTGCCGAGAGGACAAAGAAGCATCCCGCTGGTCCACTTGCTCAATCAGCACCCCCCGCGATGGGTCACGCGACGTATGTAGAGCACATCTACAGACTCATATGATCTACCAACCCGCACCTCCCGCCGTCGCTCTTCAAGTGCCCTAGACGCGTCCCCACCCGAAACGAAATCGAGAGCGTACAATTGAACGGATTGGTCAATTGTGTTGCTGATGTTGTGTGTTGGACGCTTTTGTCTAGTTGCAGTCGTCAGCATTTAATAGCCCCCCCGGGGGGGGGGGGGGGGGGGGGGGGGACGTAGCACCGGGTGAGCATAATGATGATTAACTGAGAGAAGTTCCCAGCGCCCCGACCTAACAGCCAGCGCCACCGTTGTCGAGGCCACGACGTTTTGTTTCAGCATTCCCAATGATGTTCTGTTGTGGTGTGTTGTGTTTCTGTGTCTCTTCGCCAGGTCAGGTCACCAGGCAGCAAACGCACGAATTCTGCACGGTACCCATCACGGGGATCATATATGTGACGCCATCCCCATCGCAGCGCAGCGCAGTGCTTGGTCGAGTGCATCATCACGATGAATAGCGATTGCGATTAGCTTTGGGCAATGGTTGTGGTCCTGAGAACCATTTGCTTGCTCGCTTTCAATGGCCAACTTCTCCCTCTCTCTCTCTCTTCCTTTTCTACTCCGCATTTATGCTCGCTCGAAGAAGCGAAATCATAAAACATCGCACCCCGTGTAACCCGTTGGGTCACAACCGCCTCCCCCGGGGCTGTCTCTTGTCATAAACGCTCTCAACGCTCTCAAGTCACCGTTTCGCAAAATTGCAGAATGCCAGCGCGCGGTGCTCTAGTTTCAGGGCCAGAGCGTTAGAGATAAAGCTGTGCTGATGCTGTGCTTCTGCAACACAGCACCGTGGCCGAGGTTGTAATCAAACATTTTGCAAGGCCAATTTGAGCCCCCCCGCCCGGACAGGACAGGGCGTTGTAATGAAAGCAATAGAAGGAGGAGGCGAGCACAAACATCGTTTAGCACACAAACGGCCGGGAAAGTAGATTGAGGTATCGTGTAATTAATATCTGGAGAGTCCATGCCCGGATGGATTGACGAGGAGTCCCGTGCCTCCGAAAGAGAGATTTGGACGTCTGGATTTTGTGAACCACGATTATCACTATAATTAAACACCATTTTGTGCTGTTGTTGTAGCGCGAGCAGCAAACAACGGCGCGAGATTGAACGGAATGGACTGGCGTCACGCGCGCGCGCGCGATGAGTGCGATGCGCGCCAGGTGATAAGATTGCGTTTAGCGATTGTTACCTTCCAGCCTAAGGGGAAGAGTGATCGCGAGCGGACATTATTTGCACAAAGCTGTGGCACTATCGGCGCAACACGATCGCGCGCCGCCGTTGCACGATTAAATGATTTCCCCCGCACCATTGGACGCTTAAAGGGTGCTAATGGTCTGGAGACGATCACATCATCAGCACGGTCAGCGATCGAGCGAGCGATCTAGCAAGCTATAAGTGGCCCCATTAGCATTATGATTAATTACTGCAGCGTACAAAACGGATCGTACACGGGCACGGGCGATCGTATTGTCCTGTTTTGTTACGCCGGATCTCTAATTGAATTACTCTAATCGATCAGCGATCGAGAGGCTTACGAGGAGAATTCAATTGCCCCGCAGATACCACGCACATCGCGATCGTTTCGGGGCTGAAGGGGAAACATTCTGGTTGATTGATTTAATAAAGCAGTTCGTTGCGCAGTAACGGCTGAATGCGTGAACGGTACATGCCTGTTACGCCGTAATCGGGGGGGGGGGGGGGGGGGGGGGAAACCCCCTGCATGGCCGCATAAATCGGGAATCATCCCTTGCCGTTCGATCGGTCGTCCAAAACAAGCCTATCGTCTGATCGTCTCGGGAGGTTGATGGGCCGCGGAATCCTAAATGGAGATCCCAGTCGTACTCGAACCACATTTTTGACAGATCGCACCACCACCACCACCACCCCTGAACCAACGATCAAGCTTGATCGTTCGTTCGGATTCGAAAGCTCCCAAATCGATTATGTTCTCGATCAGTCACGCAGAGCGTTTTGTGTAGAACGGGGTGGACAGCAGTTTGGGAGCAGCATCCCTTCCTCCTCCTCCTCCTTCTTCGCAAACCATGGAGCGAGTCTGTGCGTTGTGTTAGCTCATCTCTCGACCCTGTCTAGTGGTGGACCGTTTGAAGATTACCATCGAGAAGCGGCGCACACGATAGAGAAGAGCACTTTCTCGATCACTTGGCGGCACTTTTTTTCTGATCCAGTCCATCGAGCAAACCGAACGATCGCGATCGAGCCGCCACGGCCCACACGCGGTCGCACCTTGGGTGGAAAAGGCAAACATGGCTCACTGGACTGACTGGACGGCGCGCGAGGTTAAGTGCGTTCCTCTTCAGGCCGCGGGCCCTTTTGGCTGGACCGGCGAGGCCGAGATGGTTCGCATCCTTTCCTTCCTTCGGGCGCGCGCTGCCATGGTGGGGGGGGGGGGAAAAAGGAAAGAGAAGAGAGGAGAGAAGGAAGTGTAACAAGTTGAGAGTGACCACGGGACCAGACTGGACCGGACCGGAGGAGTTACTTACTGTGCCACCTACCGAGCGGTCAATCGGATCCCTTTGATTGACGGATCCACAATGGTTCGCGATCGCGCGATCGAGCAAACCATTAGCCTCCGGTTCTGAGCAGACGACTGTCCGCCCTCGGGTTAGGGTGGACGGCTGTCCGCCTCTGACGAGCGCAAGAGCGCGAACAACCCCCCCCCCCCCCCCCCCCCCCCCCGCGGTGGCTTCCTTTCCGATCGATACCGATCGATTGATGCCGATCGGTCGATCGATCGATGCCGTTACGTGCGTTACGTAAACGGTTCACCTTGCGCAGCGCTTCCTAGCACCTCCTTCTCCCTCCCCTCCACCCACTTCCCTCTTGGCTGGAATTTTCAGTTTTGTTTTTGGTCAGATGAAAGTGAAGTGCGCCGCTCGCGATCGACGGCACGGGACGGGAAAGGATCGTCGCTCGCGCGATCACCAGGAATGGGAATGGGATCGGTGGTTCGGATCGCCTTAGGACATAAGACGACACGCACTCTGCCGACCCGGCATGGTACGCACGGCATGGAAACACAAAAAAAAAACCGGCGCTGATGGTGGTGGTGCACCCCTAGTCATCCCCTCGCCGATCGCACTGGCCACCGCCACTCCATTCACAAAGCAGAGCAGCGGACACTTTGCTCGTTGCTGTCGCATCACATCGCATCGCGTCTGCTCCAGATCGTTCCCCCCTGGCCCCCTGGTCGGTATCAGCAGCAGCAGCAGCAGCAGCAACAGCAGCAAAACGGAAAGTGACTTCTACGAGCGCAAGCGAAACGAACCCTCCCCTTGAATAAGACAAAGAGTAAAGAAGAAAAAAAAAACCCTCAAGAAAAAAACGCCACCATCGGGAATAAACGGCCCTACGGACGGCTAAACAGCGATCGAGTTGGGCTTTTCGGTAGCCGGTCACGAACGAGTCTGTCGGGCTGTCTGTCTCGTGCACGCAACCGCGTCACGTCACGTCACACACATGTGCCAGTTGCCCCCAAAAACCTTCCCCCTCTTCCTGCACCGCGTGAAGCGTGGTCCAGTTATGATAGGGATAGAGAGGTCGGTGGGTTTCTGCCTAGATGACACCGATTATACCGCGCCTGACCTCCGCCGACCAACAACCGCAGCCGCAGCCGCTGCCGCAACCGCACCGCTCCTCCGTCTCCGTGGCTGTGTCCGTTTTGTGCGTCACAAACTTTCACGAAACTTGGAAATCTTAACGATCGGCGTTAATTATACTGTTATACCAAGCGAAGGATACAAACAAACACGTTGAACATGTGGTTGTCGTCGTCTTCGTCGGCGGCGACGTTATCATTTGCTTGTAAAACACAGTTCATTTGATGACAAAACACACACTAGCAGAGTTGGCGTCGCCTTGTTGTTGTTGGTGCGATCTCGAAGCGATCTCGAAGAGCGCCGTCGATCCCTATCAGTAGCGGCAGCAAAAGCAGCAACAGCAGCAGTAGATGTCGCGACATGATGTTTTACGATGACGAGTTGCGCGCACGCGCACTCTTCTGTCTTAGTGTGCCTTGGATTGAGTGCTACGAGATGACAAACTTTCATTTGACGGACCGTTTTGGCATCGATCACAGTTCACTTGGATAGGAAATTCGTTTCGAAACAGAGAAAAAAAACAAACAAAAGACTGTTTACTCGCGCGAAGTGACGAGCAACCTCGGTGTGTTGCGTGTATTCTGGTGATTACATGTCGCTGGCACCCACCGCCAACAACAAGATGCTTTCCTTGAAGAATAAAATCCCAAAGCCCCCTTTCCACCTTCTCTTCGCTGTGCGCCCCGTTGAAAGGTGTTCCGCGAATGCACCACAAGCGACAACCGATTCCGTTATGTTCCACTCGCGCCGCTCAGGCCGATATGTTTGTCTTGGTCCACACGGGCGAAGGGGTCCGATAGGGGGAGGTTTTTCATTCGATTCGTCCAGCCCACCACCCCCTCGTGTCCTCTCGCATGTGTGTCTGACGTTTGATTTTTGCTCACGAAACAGGAACTAACCCCGCTGCGTTGCGCTTGCCCTCCGCTTGCCCTCCGGTCCTCGGATTGGCGAAGACGAAGCGAAAGCAGCAGCAGCAGCAGCAGCAGCAGCAGCAGCAGCAGCAGCGACAGGAACAGCAGCAAAGAAAGGCTGAAATGAGAGCAATCAGCGGTCAAAACTGTGGCCAGCTCGAGAGTGCGAAAGCAGCACTCGCACCGCACCACACCACACCAGGTCCGGGCAACCATGATCGGCGTCCACCCCTACGGCAGATCGTTTCGCGCGTATACCGAGGTCAGTTAAAGGCCCTGCGGGTGTGTTGCAATATGAAATAAAAGGAAAATAAAACACGAGACACATCCCGACGACGACGACGACGACGACGATCGCGGTGATCGCGGCGAGCAGCAGCAGCAACTGGAGCACCGGCGGCGATGGTGGTGGTGCACGTCGGTGCTCCAGCCCGGCCAGCGTCGGAAATGGTCGAGGAATGAATTAAAGTGATACATAAATTTAATTTTACTTTCAATTCAAAAAGCGAACGGAATGCTGCGCCTTCTACGAGAAGGTGGAGGAGAAGGAGGATGAGGAGGAGAAGTAGAAGGGATGGCCACGGCCACGGCTGGCAGGCTGGCAGGCACGACAAGCTGCTGGGGCTTGAGTTTCACCAGGCCAGGGCAGAGAGTTGCTCGCCGTCGCCGTTGCTGTTGCTGTTGCTGGATGGTGGCGAAAGCTGCAAACCGAAGCCAAAGCCGAACACACTATACATCCGCTGCATCCGCATATCTTCAACATGTCATCTTCGAACGGGCCGCCGGTGGCCGGTGGCGCGCTGGCCTCGATATCATTCCGCTTGGCGCGCGCGCGCGCGCGTCTCCGTGCACGCGCACACGACGACGAGAGGCGAGTCATGATGCAGTTGCGCCAGTGCAGTTGTCTCGGAAAAGCGTTTTGTCAGCAGAAAAGGAACGTGAAGGAGGGGGAGGGGGGAAGGAATTTTCACTCCTCACACCACCGTGGCTGTCCGGGGCCACCGAGGTATCTGATTTGTTTCGTTTTCGATCATCGTTGGTTAGCAGCGTAGCGTTTGGCAGAACGGGAACGGCCATCCAACCGGCCAGCCAGCCAAAACGAATGGTAAGAGAGGGTGGGAAGCACCCTTTTCCCCCAGGCCCACCGGGAGGAAGCTGTTAAAAATAACGATTAAAATGGAAGCTACAAATTAGAGTAAATACGAGCCTGTCATCGGACGAGGAGGCGATCGTTCATTCATTAAAAGAGCGGCGGTTCCTCGGCATGTTTTTCATCCCGCAACCAGGGACGCTCGTGTTCGTGGTTCCATTTTAGGCAACCACGGGGAGGGCACTGACAGGGCGGAACTACACAAAATACGATCCCTTCGGGCGGTTTCGTTCGGGGGTTGACGGATCGACCGACCGACCGATCGACCGATGGAGCGGGCGCCCGCGCACGATCCACCTTTCCACTCGCAGTCGCAATTGTCCCAAAAATTAATCGTTTCGTTTGGAGGAAATGGAGCAGGTAAAGGCTGAAGTTAAGAAGAGGGTGAATGAGGGGTGGTCCAGGCCGGTGTTCCCGGCGAAGGAGGACGGTACGCATTTATCATTTGTGTCCACGATGTGTCCTTTCGATGTCCGCCCGTCGGCATGTCTGTGGTTTTGATTGCGATATTTATGCTCGCTGCACCCATGTTGCACCCATTTTTGCATATTTACCGACGCACTCGTTACACAGTCGCGGCCCTTGTACGGGATATTAATTGTCATTTCAGTTGCTATGTATCTTGCGATCTCGCGAACGTAGCAGCAGCACCAGCAGCAACAGAAGGACGGACCGAGATTATTTATGCATTTATAAAAGCATGTTTTTAATTTACGTTCGCCAACATCGGCTCTGGTTGGATGGGCACCGGCTTGTTCCTGCCTTTGTTTTGTGTAGTAGAGGGTGTATCATAAAAAAATGAGAAGGTTTTCATTGCTCTGTTTTGAATTTGTATTCAACACCAGTATGGCATTATCGGGTACTGGTGTATTCGTGAGACTCATAACTATCAAATGATGTATAAAAAGTACTCGTGCAAAAGATGTTTGTTCGGAAAAATGTACTCAAAGGCGACAGTGTCGAGTTTGCTTCGCGCGCAAGAAAAATCTCATAGAAAAAACAGCGGTTCTTGGATGTCATTTTGCCATTGTTTACAGGATTAAACGTACTATTAATGATGGGGCAAGGCCTAGGAAACACGGTAGTGGTCGGCAACGATTTGAGCGCACTGGAAAAGTGGTAAGATCGGTCAGAGCAAAAGTTAGCGAAAACCAGTACGATCCATACCAAAGCTTGTAAAAGAGACGAATATCTCAAGATCCTCCACGCATCGGTTGGCCAAATATGACCTAAAAGCAACCACTAGTGTTAGGGTGAAGCGAAATTTAATAGTTGGAAGGATAAAACATCTTTTATATGAGCGATCGACACATTTGTTGTCAGTTTTGAAGACGAAGAAAACGGTTATCGTCATATTAAAATGAATATTGATGTGTATATTAATTTTTTTAAGGAACACGTTTTTACCATGAATTAAAGCAAACATCGAAACTGTAAAAAAATGTTGAGTTTCAGCAAGATGGAGGCCCCTGCCATACGTCTAAACGGGCTCAAGGAGAACATGAATTTTTGGTCGAAAAACTGGAGGGTATTCCAAGGGGTCCTGAATTAATTCGATTGGGCTCTTTAATATGGGCATTTGTTCGGCCTAAGACCTGTGAATCGTCACACCAATACGGTTGGCTCGCTGAAATCGTTTATCACCAAACCCTGGACTTCTAAGTTGGGCACCTATGTCACCAAGGGTTTTCTCTAATTCGTTATCGCATAGAGAAATTAATTGAGAAAGCAGGCTGGCAAATCCACTGATTTTGTTTGTTTTTGATGAACAATGAAATATAGAGGCAATTTAAAAAATTTAAAACAGTAGAAAACCTACAAAAATGGCTTGAATCTTTGATAAAGGATTTTCTCATTTTTTGTGTTCACCCTGTAAAAGGAGTAATGTGCGCGATCCCCTGCATTTGCTGCATTTAAGATCGACTCAGGAAGAAGTAGCAAAGGAATACACGCGAGAAACATGCCAATCTCAAGTTGCCACTTCCAGCGGAAATTGCACACTAATGCCCCGGAGCCCGACGGTTAGCCTGTTGTTTCGGTATTTGTGCATGTGGCATGCATTATCGATTAGTGATGCCCAACCAGTTGCTCCCTTGTCGTGCAAGGGGATTAGATTGAGGTTTGGGAAGTGCCTTTGGTGGCGAGTGGGCCCGAAGCGAAGCGAAGCAAATAGGCGTAGTGGTCGTCGTGGGCCAGGTGCCATAGATCAAACCGATTTGTGCTGGCGCATCCGATACGGTGGCTGCAACCTAACGGTTACATCCCTTTCGTTGACGGGTGGAGGCTGCATCTTCAGTATCTCCCGGAACGGAGAAAAAACGAGAAAGAGAGAGAGAGAGAGCAGCGGAGGAAAGGTCAGCGAAATAAAGGAAGGCCACTTGACCACCTTTTTTTGGGGCCAACTTGGCACACCGCAGAAAGCGCAGAAGGCAGTAAGGGCTGGTCTTTGTGGCGATAGAAGCATATGATCCTTTATGATCGTGCATCGAGGTCGCTCTGGTAGTGCCCCATTGCGCTCAATGTTTCCTCTGTCGGATCATTGCAACGAGGCTGATTTTCTGGCAAATGCAGCAGCACAAATAAAGATTGGCACAACGTGTTCTGCTCTTGAAAGTGGCATCAGTTGGTGAGCCTGGCTAAGGAGACATATAATTTCTTCTTCTCGATCACTCGATCGCGATCGCCCCGAACGTCCCGCGAATGGTGCAATTTTATCATCTCGAGTAGCTCGTAATTATGCTGCTGGTTGGTGAGCGAATTGCTGAGCGATCTCTATTTGAACACGGTGCGACGATTCGGACAGAACGGGAGCGATCGATCAGGTGGAGTGCTCGAAGCTGTTACGTGATGCTGGAAGCTGAAAACTAGAAGTAGAGCAGCGCAATTATATCCTATCGAAACCGATTGCAGTAACATTTTTGATCCAGCCTCGCAGTGACTCTAGCCTGACGGAAGATGTCTTTGTTTTCACCACCACCGGGGGCGAGATCGAGTTCGTCGCCGTCGTCTCCGTAGCGAATTGAAATCACCCGACGGAATCATCTTTTCCCCCCGTTCCGTGAGCGATGAGACAAGGCTTGACGTAAGCCCACGGATTCGCGGCGCCCCAAAACCTAACGAACCAGTTCCCGCCAATCAAAATCATCAAAAAGTTCATGCCCACGATCATCACACAGCGAGCGGAGGTAAGGGGCAGAAGCAAACGAGGTGCTGGTGGAGCATTAGATGATTTTTTCGGGACTTTGGGACATGTCAGTGTTTTCGACACTTTGACACAAGATTGACGACTCGTCCCATGCGACGCGCGCGTCTGTGACAGTCATGGTAGGTGATGGTGTGCCCCTCGCGCAGTTGTGTGGTAGCCACCACCATCACGACCGCCCTTACACTGATTAGAAGGAAAGGATACCAAAAGTCGATGCGAAGCGGAGCGGATCGTCAACTGGCGACGTCGCAACGGTCTTCTCCCTATTGTCCATCCAGCGGCCCACGCACGTCATCAACGATTGTCAACTTACCTTCTTCGGGTATTCGGGGACCGGCTGATCAGAAGTGCAGGCGCGGGTAGGGAGATGGTTCGTTTCCACCCCTTTCCAATCCACGAACGGCACTCGGAGCGCACGAGGCTCTAATGCGTCTTAAATGTGTTGCGTCCTTGTGGTAGATTTTTGCGCGCAACAATAATGATGATGGCGATGGTGACGATGATTAGCCGCTGTCGTGATGGCTTTCGGGGGTGGTGACGGTGGTGGAGCTGGTGGTGTCACTCCACGGTCCATTCCGCGATCACCGGTCGGCTGACGGTAATCCGAGCTCACGGGCACTAGTGCGAGAAGGAGAAGAACAAGAACGAGAACGAGAGGTGAGTGAGGCGGTTGATGATTAATTAAGAAAAATCCTAAAAAACACGGAACACGATCGCGACGACGCTGGGTTTTAGGTGTGGCCTTTTGGATAGCTCTTCTCTTGCTTTGAGAGGAGAGAGAGAGAGAGAGAGAGAGAAAGAGAGAGAAGTAGAAAGAGAAGTGACACTAGATCAACGTTGGACGCATTCGCGATCGACTCTTTCATCCTCTAGTCTTTTTCCCTCGCTCACAGTGCGATCCGGTTCGACCGGATGTTAAAGTGGATGATTTGATTGATTTCATCATCATCATCATCATCATCAGCAGCGTGAGCAGGGCATGTCACAAGCATGACCAAACTGGTTGATATGATTTTGAAGTACCCCGCAATCGGTATCAGATTCTTCCTCTATTTCATCATCCCTTTTCAGTGGTGGCACGAAAAGCGGCGGAGGAATCTGGAAAGGTAACATGAACCACCCCCCGGAAAGGATCATTACATCACGACCACGCTGGACAGGGATTCTTTCGCAAATAAGAAAAACAAAGACGCTGGCTCAAGAATGATCACTCTGGATCGTACACGCGATCACCACATGTTCTCACCCGCGAAAAATTATGTTTGCGCCACTTTTCCTCCGTGGAAAACTCCACTCGACATGGCGCAATTTTCCCTAGACCACAATCAGAACACCGTTGCGACCGTTGCGACCAGAACGGAACAATCGCTAGGCGGTCGGTCCGATGTCCACACTCCGTGTACGAATTGTCGGTCCATTACTCTAATCTGCGGCCATTCACACATCGCGACGTTGCAATCGCACCGAGATGTTGGAGGTTTTTGCTTCCAAAAACTTCCATTTTCCACGGGTGCGCCACGTGTGTGCTGACAACACTGGCTGTCTGCATTCCATGACGCGCGCGAGCTGTTGGTATGTTGTGCAAACGGTGCATCATCTACCTTCGCATCGCACGGTGTAGACAAGACAGACGGTTCTGTTCTCTCCGATAGAAGCGTGGGAGCCTTGGCGCGGTGCGATGGGCCCGCTGATTCCTATCAATGTCAACACACACTCTGGCGGTCTAGCAGGTTGGCAGGCAGGCTGGTAGACGAGTGAGGCGAAAGGGAATAGGTGTAAAATATGCGTCAACATATTTGTACAACCCCCGTTTGTTGTTGTTGTGGAGGGCGAGAACACAATCATCCATTGTGTGCCGTTGTGCTGGCGTCTTCAGCAGATTTAGCATTAACCAATGTACACACAGGCATGCACACGTACCTCGCAATTGCTGAAATAGTATTTGATCTACTCATTAACATAACGGGCGGACGCACACTCCGGTGAAGCAATCTGTGATCGCGATCGCGAGCAAATTATGCTGGGCGCGCGCTCGCCGATGATCGCTCCGATCGCCCAGTCCCGGTGATATTACTGGGACTCCGCTGGAGGAGAAGCAGAATAAGGAATGCGCGGAGTGTGCATATTTTATCGTTCGCTCGAAAACTGACAGCAAACATGTGTGTGCGAGAGGGTTGCTCTGCGATCATGCGTTTTTTACGTGAAGAAATCCAAGAGAAGAAACATTGTCCTGGTAGCGCATTTTGCCGGCTGCCGGTAGCGTTTGTAAATGTTAATTGCTACATGGCCACCGCGCGAATTAACAAGCAGTGAGAGACAGAGAGACAGAGAGTGAGAGAGAGAGTGTCCGCAATTACTTGGGTGCGAAATGAAAAGTGAACGAAATCGATTTCTGCTCGCTACGAGATCGAACGCATCACTCTCGGGCGTCACAGTTGATCGCGAACAATCATCATCCATCCCAGAGCGTCATCGCGTGGTCCGCAACGAATCGATCGAGATGCACCGCGCTGCAGTGCAATGTCTAACGCCTCCTCGAGAAGGCGACCAATTACCACCACCAACAGCAGCAGCAGCAGCAGCATCAAGGAACGCGCACGCCAAGCGAGAGGTGACTGCAACGGATTTGTGTTAGGTGACGAACCCATCCGCCAGCCGGGCGCGGCTTTTGCTTCTTTGAACCCCCGATCAATCCAATCGATCAATCAAAACAAGCCCGCTCCTCGGTGATCGCGAGAAAGCGAGAAATTGCGAGGCCGTGGCAGCATCTGGTGCTACCGGGTTTTTCAAAAGAGATTCCGCCACGATCGAGGCTGGCAAATGGCGAAATGCAGCATGAAAGCTTGCACCAGCACCTGCTGCAGTTGGCTCCTTGGTTGGTGGACAGCAGCAGGAGTGGGACACCCAGACGTTGCTGATGATGGTGATGGTGATATAATTTAATAACAGTTTTATGAGTGTGTTTGTGACATAAAAATGGGATCGCTGTTGCTCCGAGGAGGACACCGAGAGGACTAATTATGATTTATGTTTCGCTCCCGTTCCCGATTGCTGGACCGATATGGAGCGGAGTCTTCGTGTTTGACCACCAAGACAACCTCGGTGCGGCGGTTGCACCAATTAGATGAGTTCCGCATACTTTCCGAGAGCAGTTCCGTCATCAACTGGCACTATTGCGAAACGACGAGCTGCCCCGGGAGAGATGATGGATCTCTGGATCAACCTCGCTGGAGCACTGGAACAAGTTTTGCAGCGCAATTATGCAAGTGCACGTTTTAATTTTACGACCCGGCGACGCCCAGCGTTAGATAAAATTAATCTAAATTGATTGTAACGATCGAATAAGACGAATGCACCGATTGATGGTTTCCTTCGATGAGTTATTCGACGTGACGGCAGCAGTCGGCGATGCGACCAAGATGGCGATGGAGCAAAGTAACCTTGAACTGATGGACAGTGAGTGCGATTCCCACGGTTTCGTGCGACGCTTCTTGGACGCTTCCACACTGAAACAAAAGGCAAAGGATACGTCAAAGAGAAGCCCTAGAAGCAGCAGCAACCGAGTTGACGAAATTTGCATAGTGTCAACAATTAATCATAAATTAATTCATTTCATTTCGATGCCTCTTCTCTCTCTCTCCCGGTCTCGTATCTATCTCTCTTTCCCTTTCAGTTCAGTTGTGCGTAGTGACCTCCCACTCCTTCACCTGGACGATCCCACGGCACTCATCCTTCACTTCGGTCAACCGATTTCGAACGCTGTTCGATGGAATATAAAACCCCAAAAAAAAAGATGCCTGCGATGCCATGTGATGCCACGGACTTAACACACTGTTGTGAGCAGAAGCAACAGCGCATCACTGCACCGTCTCGTGAATCCCACGGAAATCCCTTCCTGCGTGCAGTCGAGTCGAGATGACTGTCGGCATCTCTCTCTCTACTGCTGCTGCTGCTGCTGCTGCTCAATTATAAGTTTATTAGTTTAATTCGGTTGCCACACGGAAATGACACTTCCATAAAGGCGGTTGGCCGCCTCGGGATCGCATAATTATCACCTCGGTCTTTTGATCGCAGTCCCGGCCCCGGCGAGCAGAAGATGCGCGTGCGCGCGCGCTCGTCCGATCGCGAAAGATGCTACGGCAGCCGCATCTTTATGGTCACTGGCCCGTCCTCCTTCTCCTCCTCTTCCTCCCTCGGACATGCGTGAACCACAGCGCACAGTGCGAACAATTTCGTTGTAATTCGAGATCGTCCAGGCAACGGATCGCAGCCGTTCGTTCGCGCGAAGTTGTGCGATGCAGATTAAGTGGTCTCGAGGAGAGCTTTCGGGTACTAAGCCAGGCTCCTACAAGGCACACAGTGATGATGATCATGATGAGGATCGTTGTGCTGATGATGATCATCATCATCATCGCGATCAAACAGCATTGCGTACGGTGGATGCGGTCGAGCCCGAGATGTTGTTTTATGATCGCGAATTTCGCCAGCTTGTTGCTGCTGCTGCTGCTGCTGTCGATGCTGCTCGCAAATTAGTTTATGAGGCACACATCTCCGGTCCGGAAGGATCAGCCTAGAAATGAGCGAACGAACGAAGAAGACTCACGCGAAATGGAGATGTTCGCCAGCAGACGCTTGGGAACACCTTCGATGACCTTTGCTCGCTGGAAACCCGGGCGTGCATGCGATGTCAGCATCCTACAACGCAACGCAGACAGACAGGCTGGGCTGGGCGTGACATGGACGCCGTGTGGTGTAGGTGTTGTGCGCATGACAAGGCGTTGCAAGCGGTCGTAGGTCGCCGGTCTCTGGGCGGATCTGCCTGGGCAATTGATCGCAAGCAGCACAATAAGACCATTTCTTGCGAATAATAGAATGATCGCGCAGCATTCCAGTCGTTCGTCGTCGGTCATAAAGTTTTATGAAATCCGCGACGAACCAACAGACAAATGGTCGACATTTATAGTGCCACGCGTGGTCCGTGGTCCCTTGTACCGTGAAGGACTCTTTCTCTCTCTCTCTCTTGCTCTTTCTTCGTCTGCAACACTTCCGGGTTTATCCGGACATTTAGAACGGCCTCCATCATCCATTCGCAAGGTGTGGCCCCCCATTTCCATCTAGGGACAACGCCGGTGAAGTAAACAATTGCGAATTTGTCAGCGTCCCGTCCGCGTTGCCGATGATGCGATGCCGTTGTTTCGATTCGATCCGACGCGTCGGGGAAGGTGTGGAACCGTGCCGTAAGCATAATTATATGTAAATAGGGAACGCGCGTGACGCGTGCCGGGAGAATGTCTTGATTTAGGCGGTGGCGAACGATGATATGTTACCGCAAAAGGGCTCCAGGTCGCATCTCGCGGAGACACCTTTGCCTAATGAAGAGATATGCCGCCGAGTCGTCGTTGTGGTGCTGAGCTTCACGCCAACGTTCCTGCCAGCGATTGCATGATGATGATGCCGGAGCATCCCTCCACCGCGATCCTAGCGATCGATGCGCTAGAAACAAAAGGGCGGTGATGATCGAGCTATTAATGGGCGTTGTTTGCGCGTGACACCGGCACCGTCGTCGGGATGTTCCCTTTGCATCGTGAATTCCATCCCCTTTCTTTCTATTTCACACGCGATCGCGATCGCAAAGGGATTGCGCGAGGCACATGACAAATTCATCGAACATTGTGTCGCTTCCCCCGGTAACTAACGTGCGCTCGATCCTCTTCGATCGATGGTGGGATCGAATATCAATCAATTGCACCCAGGCTGGCTGGCTGGCTGGCTGTTCGATTGCACAAGCACCACGAGGTGGGGTGGAAGGTGGTTTTTGGATTTATGATGCACGCCACTCATTATTGCTTAGTTCTCGGGATGCACGAATACTCCCATGTGTCTTAGAGCGTTGTAGAGACAAGCGAACACTCGAGTGTATGTGCCTGGGTGCTTTTTGGGATGGTGAAAGCATTGCGATGCTTCCCAGAAAAGGTCACCATCAAGCATCAAAAGCTATCAGCCTCCGCCCTCGCACGCGGTGACGACGACAGTTCGCGGGTGTTTTAAGAAATAAAACATTGATTGAGATTTTCTCACTTTCCACCCCGAGGAAAAGGGGGTGGTTGGAGGTAGGGGCGTATGATCACCCTACTGTGGTTGTGATGATTGAGCGTCGCCCCAGGTAGTGAGCTGGATACCGATACAATTCCAGGCGAACCGATGCGATCACCGAATTTACGGTCGATCGATCGATCGTTCGGGCGCACCTGATCGCTGTAGTCTGGAGTTCGATCACCGGGGGGGGGGGAGAGTTGATCATCATCTCTCATCATCAGCGTGTGTGGTCACGGACTGACTGACTGACGCATTTTAGGCCGGGAATCAAAATTCATATTTTATGGATGCGTTTATCGATGCGATCACCGGCCAGTGGGGGGGCCAGTGCTTATTCCGCTTCACTGGGCATCTACTGTGGCTGTGGGAAAAAGGCCAAGGAACCGATCTTTGGCGCTCGCTTCTCAGACTTCACATTTACGATCCGGTCATTTGCGAATCCCGCAATCCGCGTGCCCAGTAAGGTCGGCCGGTTGGCAATGGGCGCGTTTACTAGAGGGGGGGGCGGGGGCATCGTAAAGCCGGCATCACAATCGGCCACAGCAAATTTTGCGCGCTTCTTTCTGCGAAATTGTCCAGCAACCAAATGCCAAAATCCATCCTTCAACTGACCACTGGGTGCTGGGCGTCCATACTGTGCGTTATATTGCGATGCGATGAATGAATGCAATTGAGGAAACAGATCGTAGAGGCGCTTGAAGGCCACCCCCTCAGGAAGTGTACACCCGGCTTACCAACCTCGAATAGCGATCATCGCCGGTCTCAAGTGAGTGTCAAGCACTTTACAGCACCGAGTGAGGCTGCAAGCGAGCGAGCGATGAGGTGACGAACTTAGACACCTACACGACCACGATCACCGCGGTGTGATGCCATCTGCCACGGTGCAGCGGAGCATCTGGCCCCCCGAGCATCTGGATTGGGGATCATCATCATCATCGTCAGCTCATAAGAGAATTCCCCGTAATCCCGGGGGAGTGTAGCACTGGTGAAGAGGTCAATCACGAGAAAGACGGTCTCTCTTTCTCTCCCCGTCTCGGCAGAGGACATTTGATTAAATTAACACCGAATCGGGGCCACTGGAGTCTGATCGGATTCTCCTCCTGGCGGGTCCTGGCGGGCCTTTTGGCCTTTCGGTCACGATTACCGGTCACCTCGGAATGCCAGCCAGCTTATGGTGTTGTGCCGTTTGTTACGCTGAATTAGTGACCGCCAGCGAGCGAGCGAACGAGCGAAGAAGCACGTTGGAGGAGGTCGCGCAGAGATCGCGAGCAGCAGCAAGTGACGCTTTGGCCAAACTGAGAACCGGTGTCAATGATTTGCATACCATAGCACACATACACAACTGCACGGCTGGACACCGATTTGTGCGCACCTTTATCACGCCAAAGACATGCGGCATCCTGGGGTCCTCAAGCGCCAATGTCTTAGAGAGCACGGCGGAGGACCTCCCCGTGGTCGGTGGTGGCCCTGGGGGCACATTAAGTGCACACACTCATGCCGTAGTTGCTTCCCTCGGTAGCCACGACACTGGCACTGCCCCCGCGCGCACACACGCCAAGCCCCATAGCACACCCAGAGCACGGGGCACAGCGCACAGCGCCCAGCGTGTTCATCAATCAAACAACCCGCCAAGTGAGCCGAGACCCAGGGCGGGTGGGGACCCCAAAGCGACATCAGACGCGTCGCTGAAACTCCGGCCAGCACCAGTAGCGGCAGCTCGAGTAGTGGCTCGAGTTGAAAAAGTGGACCGGACCCTTCCCCACCCCCCCTGGTCCCCTCTTCTTACCGGTTGCGAGAGTAAGTGAGAGGCGTAATACAGGCGGATTTTTTTTTTCGTTGGTAGCGCAGCGCGAGTACCACACGAGAGTCGCGAGTTGAGTGCTGCTACCATCGTGCTACCAAGACACGTTATCTAAATTGAATAAAACGATACATTCCTCATCCACCACCTCCCCCCCGGGGAAGGGGAGGAGGGGACCGAGAAAAAACACGAAACTTAGCTAAACTGGACCACTCGACATTCCAGCTCGATCGTTCGTTCGCTCACCGCGACTCGACTCGTGCAGTGCCCCAGTGTATACCGAGCAACCCGCGGGAGAGCTCATCGGACCACACTTTACCTCCTCCTCCTCCTTCGCCTCCTCGACGTCTGTGTCTCGAGGAAGCGAAGGATTGGAATGTCTGTTGCCGCTGCTGCGCCACTACGCTTCGGTCGTTGAGGGACGTTCCATGTTTCCACCCAAAACACTTTCGGCGTCTCGCCGAAGGTGAGGCCATTAGGTAATGGCCAGAGAGTTGGTAGTCGTGTGTGGTGCCACAAGTTGATAGCAAAAAAAAAAGTAGCAGCAGCAGCAGCAGTTGGTAGCAGTAATTCATAAATTACATTAAATGCCATAATGAGATCACGCGTACGATCGTCCTCAAGTCTTCATAAAACATGACCGTGGACCCGGGGACAACTTACTTATCACAACTCGCCCCTTTAACTACTCGAAATACTGGGTACCAACCATTAATAGCAGCACCAACAGCTTCCTCTTTCCTTCCCTTTCGGATCCGTTGCTCTACGCGGTTGCACCGATGGCGGTTGCCCGGAATGGGCGTGATAAATATGCTGGTAATATATTGAAATTCGTTCGCCACGGGCCCCTGGCTGGGCCGAGCCGGGCATTCAGGGTCAACCACAGCACGGGGCGGCCACAGCACCAGCGAGACGCTCCATCGCTCGCTGCTCCGCTCTGGGAATTGAAATAAATTTACTAATCGCACCAGCCGCAGGGAGGAGTAATGGGGGGAGGCGTTTGGTGGAATGCCATCGATGATCCATGCGGCCAGCAATGCGAGATCGTACCAAGGTATGCTGCCCTCGTGGTGGTTGGTGGCATGCACGGAACCCAATTAATGGGCAAAATTCCTTCCATTTCGCCACGCGGCTCAGCATTCAGTTGGGGCTGCTGCCTCGGCTGCTGCTGCACAGCGGACACCAGTGATTGAATGAGCGATAATTTGTAGCGATATTGTGCAATGGTCGCGACTGCTGCATTCGATGCCCCTACCCTAGGGTCGGGGGGATGGGCACCTCCTCCGAGCCCATTGGAGCTCGCTCGTAGGTGATGCTGCACGGCATGCAGATATGGTGCACCGCGAGCTTGGTATGGAAATTTTGTAGCAAAGTATGCTCCCTCCCGCCCCTTGTGGAGTGCTATCTTGCGAGCGTGCGAGAGAACCTGCATGCATGATGGG
This sequence comes from Anopheles aquasalis, assembly GCF_943734665.1. Classification (NCBI taxonomy): domain Eukaryota; kingdom Metazoa; phylum Arthropoda; class Insecta; order Diptera; family Culicidae; genus Anopheles; species Anopheles aquasalis. The sequence continues at coordinate 64,067,609 of NC_064877.1, read as the reverse complement.
TGGCCGATCGGCCAGGCCTCGCTGTTCTCGCTGCTGCATCGCTCGCTCGCTCGCTCGATGATCCAATTTATTAATGTAAAAGAGGGGAGTGTGGTGCTCGAATCTGGGTGTATCATCCGGTCGGCGAAGTGCATATGCGTTACATCACCCGCAAATCACATTATGCATTACGGTCGGCCGGGCGAAATGGGAGCTGGCAGGCGATCTTAACTAATTCTGTGCGCCGGCTGCCACCTGGCGAGGACCCCAACGGGACCATATGCTAATGCCGAAAATGCTGGCTCTCGTCGCCGAGTTTAGTCAATATGCAGACGATCATTCGCCCACCGGAATTTTGCGTAGGAAAAGCGCAATGGCCAGATTCCTAGTTTCGGCGTTCGTTGCGCTTTACTCATCGCACAAGTCACGCATTTGCATACACGGTTTACGATGCTTTTTTTTTTTCGTGTGATGGGCAAGTGTTGGTGTTTGTGTACCAATAAGCGTGATTGCATGTCGACGCAATGTGACGTTAGGATAGACACTTTCATTAGCTGTTCGTTCGTGCTGCGAGCTTCAAGCTTATCAGTGGATGTCAACACACAACAAAAACCAGTTTGTGTTGGTGTACCCGTGTGCTTGTTCGACTCCTAAGCACAGCTAACCGTACGGCATAATCCGTATGTTGCTCGCTGTTGACTAAATTAAGTATGCTGGAAATAAATTAATACGTTAAGCAGTCGCGTTATGCAGATGCATTGTCTACGCTAGGTCCCCCACCACTCTAGAGGATGTTGCTCGCACACAAATCCTCCTGCGCGCGAATGCGAATTGCAGCAACGCACGAAAAAAAAAAAACAGCGGAGATCATTATGCCTTTTTCGTAACCTGGTTGATCGAACTGCGCCGTGGCACGCCAGCAGGAACCATTTGAGAACGCGTATGTCGTCGTCGTCGTCGTCGTCTGCGTTGTCGTCTAGCTGCACCGATAATAGTCTGCATCGCAAGCCCCCTTCCCTATTGCCCTGTGTGCACACATGAGCGACAAGTCACGCTGTTAACGTTTTCGCATTCGTCGACAACAGCAACGACGATGGATTTAAATACAATGGCTAAGGTAAAGCGGAGGTCCTCGAAAATAGACTCCAGAGCGTCGCGAGACAGACACATGCACAGACGGTAATTAGATGTTTGGCTGCTCCGGATAGAGACATCCATTATTGGCAGTCCCGTGGTCTCGGTCGACGACGAGGCTGCTGTGGATGGTTTGTAACGAGGATTAATGGCAAACGTAAGAAGCCTAGTGCGATCTAGTTGGCCGTGTTGCGCCTGCGATCTGCATGTGTGCGTGCGTGCGTCTGTGCGATCTCCCCGCATCAAAACAATTGTCGTCGATCGCTGCTCTCTCGACGCATTTAATTGGCGTCGAGGCATCGAGCATCGTTTTGTTTGGAACCGTTTCGCGCACAAAAACATTTGGGAGAGAAGGAACGGTGAGAGAGAGAGAGTGGTGAACCGATAACCGGGAATCGTACATTGTATCGAGCAAACAGTTAGAGAGCTAGTTAGTAGCGACAATCTCTGGTACAATCCCGTTGCGTTTAGTGTCTGTGGCGACAAAACAAGTTGTTCGATTAGCGCGAGTCCTCCGCATCCGTCCGCCGGATTCCTTTGGAATCGTTTCTCACCTTGCGAGTGTGCGGCAGCTCCTGGCACTAAAACCGTGAGATTGATGTTGGGCAGAAGATACGCGCACGGGCGCGCTTCTGCCACTCGCTCGCTTCGAATCATGTTCGTCGTGGGGCGTAGATGCGGCTGCTAGACATTCATCAAATTGATTAACCTCAAGGGGCAGCCTAGCGCATGGTTAGCAAGGCTAGGAGCTAGGAGCACCGCGGTCTGTCATAAAACGAGGAAGTATCTCTTCAATCAATGCCCATCATTTGGGACAACGATGATGCTGCCGGTGCTGCTGGCGCTCGAAGACGTTGCTTCGTGGGTTTCTGGTTTCACCTTCAGCCTGTGGTCCGGTCCGCTCCGTTGCCAAAAAACCATCCCCAAAACGGTTCGCGTTCGGATCGGTTTGCCGAATCGTCGCGTTTAATCCGTTCCCAAGGTCCGGTGGTCTTCTTCCTCGCAACGGAACCGATCATCGAAGAGCAGCGGAGGAACACACACCGAGCGAGCGGGAGAGAGAAAGAGCGAGAGGCCCGCTAACCTGAGTCGCGGTGCGCCCGGGCAGATATTAAATTAAAGATAAGTTGATTGATTAGCCAGATCATCCAGGTGATGGGGATCGATTCTCACAGACACTGCGAAGACACCGCGAAGACGACGCTCGATAAATCAAATCAGCCAAACTGACCACGAATTCAGGGCACCGTTCGTGGTGGGGCTGGTGGTGAATCCTGCGCGCTGCGCTTGAAACGGTCACCAAAGGCCAGAGAGCCAGAGAGCGAACAGGCAGCGCAGGGAATGTCGATCAAAACTAGAGCTCCGAGAAGGGGGGTTTCAAGTTGCGTTGCGTGCTTAAATTGATTAATGATTCGCAAATTTGATCTCTCGGCGCGAGTTCTTTTCGAGAGGTTTTTGGCCCTCCCTCCCTTCCAAAAGATCGCGCCAGATTTCTAACGACCTTTTAAAACACAGAGCAGCTGCAGCGCACGAGTGACAAAGGTTTCAGAATCTACACTCTTGACACTGATGTCCCGTTCGGTGTCCAGCATTTCGGAGCGATTGTTTGGAGCCAATAAAAAGCCACGGAGACATGTTTTTTTTTAGTTTGATCGCACAAAGGAATGAGCAGTGTGAGCAATCGGCTAGCTAACTAGCAAACACCCGAGAAGGGCGCGAAGTGGTGTTTGCGGAGCGGATGTTTGATCGATATTGAATTACACCCATTTCGCCGAAGATCGAGGGATGATCGCACCACGAGCACACACGGATTGGAAATCATGTCACGCGCAATGACGATGATACCGACGACGAACGACGACGAACGATCATGTTGCGGTAAGCAAATTTTTGTAGAAAACGCTCTTCGAGTGTTCCAGATGATTGCAGCTTGATCGGCAGCAAGAAAAAGGAAAAACGATGAGAAAGCTCATCATCATCATCATCATCATCACCACCACCACGAGCACCACGGTCATTGATCTCCGGAAGTGGCGGATTGTATGACAGATTGAGTACGATGTGGAGCGGTCGGTCGGTTGGTCGAGCCCCAGATTCGATACATTTTTTTATTATTATTATTTCTTATCCATTCAACGCTTCTCAAATGACGGTGATCATCTTCCAGTGGATGGTGATTTTTTTTCGGATTGAAAAATTGAAAAACGATAGACAGGAGCGCACCACCGGCGCATAAAGCCATTCCGATTGATTCGATGATGAATGGGAGGAGGATGGAATGGAATGGAATGGAATGGAGGATGGACGCTCCATCGCTCTCTTTATGTCACGCTTCATAAACCTTTTCGTTGAATTCGAACGACGATCGAGGCGCACTAATGAGTTCGATTGAGGTACTGGCGATACGCGATCTGTCGCGATCCCCTTACGTGGTGCCGCCATCTTCATTTCGGGCCGCATGGAAATGCCGTGCTCGTGCACGTTATGCAATTGCGCGATGCGGGAAATTGAACGAAGAAGGTAGATTTCTCTTAATTGAAAGAAATAGTCACAGCCGCAGCCAGAGAGACACACATGCGAGCCTGTCTGTCCCTTTGGTTGCTTTGGCTGCTGCTCACGCTCCGATCCGACGTTTCCGTCCCGATTCGATGGTCCATTGATTTGGTGACACACTGGCAGACAGCCAGAGAGCCGGAGAAGGGTGGCAAAGGGAGATGACAAACGAAGATCAACCTCAATACTCAAAAAAACACCGAAAGAAAAAAAGAAGCGACTCAAGCGGGAATTCGAATTCGAGACGGTCGATCGCGTCGCGTCGCCTCGCTGTAATTCGGTGGATCGTTCGGTCTGGTCCGGTGATTTCACTTGCCACGCCAGACCCACGGTGGCGACGAACCTCGTGCGTTTAATGAACAAATTTAAAGAAATAGAAAAAAAAACGCAACCCTGCGTAGTAGCAGAAAGGGAAGCAGGAGGAAAGGGGGAAGATCGATGAAAAACCGAATCCCCGTCGGAGGTCCGTTGTTCGGGGCCGTAACGGAGCTGCTACCTGATGGCGGAGGCGATGACACTTTCGATTCTGGACTGAACGCATGGTTGGTTGCTCCGCAATCCATGGAAATCCGTTCATTGCTCGCATCGCTATTGTTCGCGTGGCGTGTGCGTGGATCGACACATTAGGCTTCTTCTTATTTTTCTTTGTCGTGCACCTGCGCGCACCTGAAGCTAACGGAAGTGCGCACCAAAGGGAGAGGGAGAGAGAGGGATTAAGAAACATCTTAATACACTGCAGAGCGATCGTCACCACATTGCGGGTCAGTAGGGCAGTCGGTATACCCGGCCAGTTGAGTGGAACTGATTGAGAGTTTGAAAATAAAAGTGTTCCCCAACTGTGAACAGTGTAATAATACGATCGATCGATACGTGGCATCGTGGGTAACATGTGGCGATCACCGGGAAGTCAGTGATTCCAATTGAATCGAAACCAAAACAAAAAAGAATCGTGGCACGGAGGAAGTTAACGTTTATTTGCGAGGCGGTAGAAGGAAAGATGAAGGATAATTATCTCCTCTAAAAAGGGACTCCGGTGGGGGGTTGCTCATTAACTGCAAGAATAGAACGAATCCGAAAAGGTATCGCCATTTGTCATCGATCCACCAGCAGCGCACAGTGTGTGAGCGAGCGGCCAAGATCGCACCCCGTGGGCTGGCTAATGGAGTCATCGCTAATGACAAACGCGAAAACCAGTTCGTTTAGCAAGGTGGGAAAACACAGCGCACTCTCCCACTCCGTTGGTGCCTCTATCGCTGCCGTTGTGCGAATGTGTTTTAGCTGTTGCGACGCGTCGCTCGATCGCGCTAATAGGTGCTAAATATTTTTCACCGAATCCCCGAGCAGATCAAGCAGCGAGAGAGAGAGTGTAAGGGGGAGAAAAAACAAACCAAACGGAACCCCCCGCCAACAGAGCGCGATAATTGGTGGTGGGAAAATCGTGCTTGCAAGCCAGGCAGCCGGCCAACCGGCCAGTTTCCCATCACCGCTTGTTGTAGCATCTGTAGATGGCCTCCAACCCCGCGCCAAGGGGCTGGGGGTGATCAATTTTACACCTTGCTCAGCGTGGTGAGGCAGCTGTGAAGCGAGAGAGAGATGATCGGATCGTAGTGGTGCTTCCGGCACCACCACGATCTGTGCTACTGAACGGCCGACCGGCAGCGAATGAAGAACGATTTTCGTTTAGTCAACGTCAAAGGGGCGGTCTAAAGGGACCACAGCACCACCAGATCGTGGTGCGTACGTGTGTTGTGCGTTGTGGTTGTGAAAATTGAGAAGTCGATGTGAACATGGCAGCGACTGCGACTGCGGTGCGTACCGCCGTACCATTTATCGCCTGAGATCGACTGGACTGCAACCGGGACAGAAGCCCCTGAGCTCCATGGCCACAACCACGACGACGTTCTCTCATTTATCAACATCCGAGGGGTCGATCGTGGCGGCGGCGGCGGCGGCATCTTCATCGACGGGATGAAGGTCTCGGTCGTTTGCCGAAATAAAAAAAACAGGCTTTTCGCGATCGCGATCGCACGCTCGCTGTTCGCGTTGATTAATAACGATGGCCAAACCCCCCGTTCCGAAGCGATCATCGGCGATCGATGGAATGATCGTGGTCGGCGCATTAGTGCACTTTGGCTGTTGCGCTTCGTTCGAACTTCAAAGGAGGCAACCGCAGGAGGCTGCTGGAGCTGGGCCAGGCGATCGCCAGACAGAAGGGCTCGCTCGCTTAATGCCAAAATCTCGATCGCGGTAAGTCCCATCCGGGAGGCACCATCGAGAATACCGGTTCGCCGCGTAACGGTACCTCAACGGTGGCAGCAGTGGTTTTAAGTCAAAAACTCTCGAAAAGCCGGCTCGCTGTTGATCGCATCGATCACCGATCATCGGCGCGTAATGCTGATCGAATTATGCAGTCCAAGTGATCGCGCTCGAGCGCTCGAGCTCGAGAATGAAATCCGGAGAGCGACTTTGTGTGTTGCATCCGTTTTCCTGATTTGCGCTGCTCATCCGCTTGACGGTGATCGAACAACGGTTGAAAGGAGCGAGGGTTAGTAAGGTAAAGAACTGAGGGAGGAGAAGAGGGAAAAGACCTTTCGTTAATCTTGCGTTTAATTGGATTAATTTGTGATTGGCGCGCTCATTGAATGCCCCGGATGGATGGCTTCGATCAAACCGACTGATCGACCTGGTCCTGGTCGAGCGAATCGGATTAAGGCCGGAACCGATCGGCACCGCTGTCGATCAGCTTCGATCGTGTTCGTTATGGGAAAGCAGATCGGCGATCGCTCGGCCGCAACTTCAGTTTGATCGATTCAGCGATTGGCATCGCGCAGGATTAGCGCGATCGTGTTCGCGACAGTGGCTCCCTCTGGTGGTTGGAGATCGAATTCCACCCGAAGAAGCAGTGGAGAAGGCAAACAAAAGAAACAAGAAAAACAAAAAAAAACAAACAAAGGTCCACCTCCACCCCCGTGCTGCTGTCCACCCGAAACCGAGGAGCGTCCCAAAGTCTATTTGCATAAAATTATGGGAACCAATCGGGTGTCGCCTGCGCTAGGAGACCAGTTCCTCTGGGTTTGGGTGGTGAGGGTGTCAGAGGGAGGGGGAGTTTGAGCATCGGTTGTTAGGTGTCCGCGTGTGCGTATGCTGTCGCACACACATATCTTATCCTCATCAACTTGCCGGGGCTTTCAAGGCGATCTTCATCGTCGTCGCCTGTCGTCTGTCGTCTGTTGGTTGTTCTTCTTTTCGTTGGAGTCGATCGCGGCACGTTTCACGGCTAGCTGGTTTTTTTGGGTGGTAGGATGGACTCATCGTGCTCACAAAAAGGCAAACAAATGCACACTGACCGGACGGCTGACGGTGCCTATTGGTCTGTTTGGGGCAAGGCATTGGTCGGTCGGTCTATTGGTTTACCGACCGGAACGATCCGCCCCAGCCAGTGCAGCCAATGGGAGAAGGAAGGCACAAAACACAAACACACTCATGGTGGAGAAGCCCATTTGCTGGTGATAATAAGTTGATAATCATATTCCATTCCGTTCCATTCCGTTCGCTTGGTCTCTCTCGCTTTGTTTTGGAGGGATTTTCAGTCTATCGTGATTCGACTCACTGGTGGATAGATCTTCAAAAAATGGTGAAAATAGAATGCAGTTACTGCTGTCTACGGTCGCTCTGCCTCCTGATTTATCGGATCTTGAGCGCAGAATCGAAATCAAATCGAAAATCAAAAGAAGAAGCATTCCCGGCTCGATCGGACCGGACCGCAAAAACCGGCACCAATTAGAGGCGACGATAAATGGTTTCGCGGCGGCAGAAGGAAAAACGAAGGAAACAATTACCCTTGGCCAGCAATTTATTGTATCAGCCCCCCCCCCCCCCTCTCTCCCTCTACTTCGTTTTGACTCGTTGTCTCTCCACCCTAGATGCCGGTGATGGTTGATGGAATGAAAAGTTGTCACCGGGGGCCGGGTCCTTTCACCTCACAGCGAGCAGAGCAGAGCGGAGGAGAGGCCTCGATGACCACGGCCCTAGCAACAGCCAGGAGTACCGCCAGAGTACCAGAGTGCAGCTCCATACAGTTAGAGCTGCCCGAAAGTCCTTCAATTGAATCTTTTAATGGTTGCTCCGCCCGGACTCTCTTTGGGAGCCTTTTACTTCCAGTTTGACGGACAGCACGGAACGGTACGGACACGAAAGGGACGAGGAGTCAGTAGTTCGGTTAGGTAACTTGATTTTCCTGATTCCTCCTCCTCGCTGCTCGCGGGAGCTGTCGTCCTGCCGTGACCTGCAAGGGGCCTGCGTGCCTGGCCAATTATTTACACCAGCAACGGCCGGCGGTGGTTACCGGTTCGGTACCGGCGATCCTGTGGCCAGCTGGACTGGTCAAGGCCTTTCCCGAAACACCCGCTCATCAAACCGGCGCGCGCTAATGGGAGCGATGATGGAAGATCCCAATCGCGATCCGATTCGATTCGATTCTCTCGCCCGAATCGTTCTTTGATGCGCGCACGAGGCGAAGCTGCCTCCAGGGGCCGGGGGTGAGAGATCAAAATTGATGTTAATGCTGGCACCATAAATATGGCGAGCGAGCAGCGGCACCAAGGAAGACGATGAGGAGGATGCCCCCTTCGGGAGCAAGTGCTTCGCTGTCCCCTTTCTTCGGTTGCTGCATCTCGTGCTGCTGCTGCTGCTGTTGCTGCGGTAAGCGAGATCGAGATTGCATCGAGAGGGCTGACCGATAGAGGGCTGCCGATGCTGCTGGTGCTGCAACGAGTGCGCTGGCTCACACGCTGGACGCTGGACGAACCGAAGAGGACCTGGAAAGACCTTTCACTATCGGACCCCGAATTTTATGATGACGATCGCCAAGACGACGACCACGACGACCACGACGACGACGAGGATGGTGATGATCGAGGGGAGAAGTGAGGAATAGAGGGAAAAAGAGAGAGAGAAGAAAGAGAGAAAGAGAGCGTGGTCGAGGAGTGGAGATGAAAAATTTCATCTTGATCGATATAAAGGAATACACTCAGTCGAGCAACAGACACATGGTGTTGGCACGAGAGGAAAAGAGAGAGAGAGAGGAAAAGAGTGAGAGAAGAAGTGGAGGACCTCGGGCCACTCGGTTTTGGGGCGAAAGTCGGATGGATGGGCAAAGAGGTGGCGCGAGCGCAAAAAAGGAATGAAACGAGAGCACATTCACTTGTCGCCGATCGCGCTGGCCACGGATGGCTGGCCGACGCTGGCCGGTCGGTCCACCGAGGATGGCGGGATGGCTTCCTGCCTTCGCCCACGGACTGCACTCGCAATCGTCGCGCGTAAATTCAAATCAAAAAGATCACTTGAAGCGACTCCACCGCGTCCCTGTGCGCGCGTCGTATCTTTCGGCGAGCGCGAGTTTTTCCCTTTTGAGTTTTGTTTTAGTTTCGGCACGGTCCTCATCCACTCACGGGCACCTTTCATCGGGGAGCTTGATCTGGACGTGGAACCGATTGGGGCCCGAACCATTCGGACCGCTCCTGTGGTAGCAGCTCGCCCACATGCTCGGTTCCACTCCGGGAACCTGAACCTGTCACCACAACGGGCAGACGGAGTGTCGCAGCGTCCGGCAAGATCGGCTTTGTGCCCGAGAAAGTGCTCTAATTTGTGCTGGCGATCGCTCGGCGATCATCATCGTCGTCGAGAGGGTACTTTCTTCGAGGCTTTCTAAGCTGAGCAGCCGTGCAGAGTGTGCTGATACGTGATCGAGGGTATGTTCGGTGCTGCTTGCTGAATATTGGCATACCTTTCGGCTTCACTCTCGTCGTTTTCGTTTTCGTTGTTGTCAACGAAATCGAGAAAGTAAAACAAAAACCCGGCCAGTTCCGGTTAGCAGACATCCCGGAACTCCGTTAAATCGATTTATGTAGTCCAGGAATGCACGATTTTGCTCATGTACAACCTGGCAATACACGCGACGCCAAGAAGCTTAAGCGGTTTCCAATTAACCGCATCAAATTTGCTACAAACCCCTGTCCATTTTCCCCGCAGAATCAAGAATGGGAAACCTGGCGCCCATTCGACCCACTCCGACTGGTGGACGACGGATGGATGGATAGACGTCTAGCACGTGCTGGCGTACTCTCGACGCCTCACCTCCCGGTTCGATGATACTCAACAACAGCTCTTGCTGCGTCTTGCTGCCGATGCTTCACGCGCGAAGAAGACTGAAGCCACATTCAACAATAGCGAGCGAGAGAGAGAGAGCGCGGGCGCGCATGATCTGTAGCACGCGAGCGAGTACTGAGCTCATTGTGCCGCAAGATTGAATGGAGTCGAGTCTAGTCTTCCTAGGGGCGCGGGCGCACGCTGACGCTGGAAGAAGCGATCATTTTCCACTCGCGGCGCACGCGTCGCTCAACGCGCACCGCAGCATTAGCATGCTCTGGGATGAAGAGAACAAGGAGGAGAACGAGGAGAAGTGTTTGGAAAACATTGTAAAGCACAACAGAGCGTGCGCGCGCGCGCGCGCGATCGAGTCTGCGCTTCTTGGAGTAATGCAATTACTGCTAATAAGAGACCGCAGCTTTGGATTGGATTGGAGTTTTGCGATTGGTTTTGGAGGGTGTCTGTGTACGGATCGGCCACCTAGACATTAGCCTACTCCTTCAACGATCGTGCCGAACAGTGGAAGGTCTCTCTCTCTCTCTGTCTCTAGAAGCGATGCGAAACGATGCAGGATGGAAGCTTTGGTTTTGCAATTCGCGATCCGCAAGTTGCTGCACGGTAGCAGCAGCGATAGCAACGCCTTAGCGTCAACGCTATTGACGCCTACTGTCAGCTTGCATCGTGTCTATGGCATTCGTACTAATGACGCACGCTACCTCACATCCTCCACAAACGATCGATCGATCGCAAGTGCTCGAGTCGAGTGCCGTGCCCCGGGAATCCTTTTGCTTTAATTAAAATGTACGCGCCAATCGAAAGCAAATTGGCGGCGAGACGATCGCGACGTAGTGTGTGTCACTCGCGGGAACCAAGCTGTTTGCGGCCCACTGGGCCTGTGGTGCGCCCTTTTTTGGAGTGATCTTCTTCCAACCCACCCCGGGGGGTTCCGTAGGAGGTAATTAGTTCGATCGGCGATGGCGTTCCGTGCCGGTTTGCAAGCGATTTGCAATTCGATCGTTGTGGCGATCATTTCAGAGCCAGCAGCCGACGGTAATTTGTTCGAGGTAGTTAAAAGGGGATCTTTTACTTTTCTGTGGATCGAGAGCAGTAGAAGAAGACTTACCTGGTTAAGTCCTGCGTGAAAGAGTGGCCCCAGTGTTATCCGACAAATAAACAAATAAACAAACTCGACGCAAACGCATAATCCTACTCGTTGAGTGCTCGATGAGGTTGGTTGGGTTCGCAAAAAAATAAGCGGTGCTACTTCAAGTTCGCCACACGGCCACACTCGATCGCGACGTCACGGGCCAGGAGTACCGGAGGAGACACCTCGCGTCGCGGCGCCCCAAAAAAAAAGCTCACTCCAGCTCACTCACGCACCGATTGTAATTCCCTTTTTTGTCAAGGTAACGCAGGCATCCTTTCATTCGAGTGTGACACAGAAAAACACACACCGCACACTGCACACACACCACTGCGAAACACACACGATCACGCAGCGGAAGAAGTCTCCTTTGGAGGGTCACTTTTGGCTTGGCCTGCCGTGGCCAAGTGCACTTGTCGGTGACGGATTGACAGTGGACCACCGTGCCTTTTGAAGGGACCACCACCAGGCGCACCTAGGACACCTAGATGAAGATGACTGACGATGATAGTGATGACGGTGACGATGATGAGGGTTGTTCTTCAACAGACCGACAGAGAGCGAGAGAGACACACAAAGGTAACCGATTGAGCTCGATCGAGCAGGTTGAACCGGAATGGTTTCGGGACTGCCACTGCGCCGCACTGCACTTCAACACTCCTGGAGGAGGGTGCCTCTCACTCCCGGACCCTCCTTCTTTTCTTCTCTTTTTCTTCCACTCTCTCTCTCTCCGCGATGCTGCTGCTGCTGCTCTATAGTCACTTCACTTCACGCAGGAGAATGGTGCGCACGTTTCGCGACTTTCTTCCTTCCCGGACGGACCTTCCGGTTCCTTCGGTGTCGTTGTTTCCCGTTGCCGTTGGTTTGGTTCTGCTGTCACTGTTGGCAGCGATCTTCGGTTCGGTTCGCTTCGATTTGATTGTTACTCGGTTGTCGGCGGTAAACACTCGCTGACTCACTCACTTTGCATCGAAAATTTTGCATCACTTGAGACCGCACTGCGCTTTGCTACAATGTTGTGCGCACGGATCTCTCAATGATCGGCTCACTCACTGGACACGAGGATCTCCAAGGGGAAGAGGCACAAACAAATAACAAACAACACACTGACACTGTTGGGGGCACTTGCTGGCTGCCTGACTGACGGCCACTGGAAGGACGAACAAAAACAATAAACAAAATGGGGAGACGCACGCGAACCACTGCAACAACACCAATAACCGATGCAACAAAGTTACGGATTATTCGGTCCAAAATAGGGGGCTACCCTGAGCCCGGTTGGTAAAGGATATTATCACGAGAACAAGCACACAAACACAGAGATACAAGCACACACGTTGCCGGTTGGCCGAGATGAGCGCATCGGTTCGGGGTTCGTCTTTTTGTAGGTCGCCTCCGTCGTTATGGTTTATGATCTGCTCTCTTCTCCAAGAAACCCTACATTGCGCTGCGTTGCTTCACATTGCACAATGCACCGGGTGTTCAACAAAGAAAGAAAGAGTTCAACAACGCGCGGTGTGCTCGCGGTGGGGATCGGGATGTCATCTTCCCTGTCGGACACAGCATGCACTTTGAGGGCAGGCGCATCGAGGATCGTGGACCAGGACCAGCTGCCAAACGAGCGAGCGCCCAAATAAGAGCGAAAAGATGGACCTGAATGGAGTCCGACAGCGAGAAAGGTCACGCGGCTGGGCAACATCAACGTGACCTTCGCGCGAACATCATATTTTAACGCGAGCGCGCGCGCATCAGAGCATCGAGGCCAGCATATGAAGCATGACATGACGCGGCATCGCGGGGTCGTCCAGTTGAACCAAAAAAAGATGATGGCATTTATTCGATCACCGAGCGACGGATCGGAGCGATCGGACGCAATCTTCTGGTACCGATTCAGGATGTGCGTGAGTAAAATATGGCAAACCCTTCCGGGGCCCTTCACGCTCTCTTCTGGTATGTTCACACCCCCCCCCCCCTCCCTGGAGGGGCGGTCATGTTGTGATAGGTCCCAACACCGACACCGCTGGTGTAGTGGTACATTATTTATCTTTCGCTCGGTTCGCCGCCTCAAAAGGTCACAAAACAGAACCGTCACCGTCCTGTGCAATGCATCCCGTCCCATCTTCAAGGCTTCATGCGCGCCGGTCCAGTGCTGTCTGGCTCTGGTTTTTGCTCGCCTTTTTGGCGGGACACCCAAAGGCGGGGAGAAAAATTACGGACTCCCTCCCGGGTGGGGTTCATCAAAAGGCATCGTGAAGACCGATGGCTTGTGACGCCTCCTGCTGGAGGTGCTGGGGAGCGGGAGCGTGAAGGTATTAAGCTGAGGAGGGAGGGAATGGAATGGATGGCGAAGAAAAGAAACGCACCGAAGCCATTGAGCGCGAAAAGTGAGCAAAAATCATCAATGTGGTCGTGTTTGTCATGTTAATTTCTTATGTTGTTCCGCGCACCGACTGCTCATGCCGCGGAGTGGAGTGCGGTGCATCTTCTCTTTAAGGAGGAGGAGGAACTGATGGAGCACACTGAGCCACCATCCAGGACCAGGACAAGCTGTGCACGGAGTCACACCATTAATTAGCATACAGCGCCATCGTTCGCCGTCCCTCAAAGGGGGAGTTTTTTGGGCGAGAAAGGAGTGCGGAGTACGGGATGAAGAAGTGCCAGAGCGGCGCCCAAAAACGTCGCCAAGAAGACACTCCCAAAAAACCGTCATCGTCGTCGTCGTCGTCGTCTTGCCAGCGATCGAGCGAGCAAGCGAACGAGGCGAGTAATTAGTGAGCGCACTGCGTGCCCCTCAGTTGCCATCCCTTGCGCTTAATCTGCATGCCGACGATCGGAGAATGCGTACGGAGAGAAAGGGGGCGAGAGGGAGAGAAAGAGAGAGAGAGAGAGGTTGGGCTGGGTAATAAATTTTTAATAATTTAATCAACCAACTACAGTGACCAGAGCCGACTGGGAGGGTAGTGGGGGACCTGGCTTCCTGAGACTTGGCATCGTTGTCCGTAATTGGGTGCCTTCACCTTCTCTTATCTCCGGGGAGGGCCTTCGTTCGATTATTTTTTCCTTTCGATCGGTCTCGAGCGCTCGATCGCTATCTGTTAAGGGTGGACATCCCTCCCTGCCCCAAAAAATAAAAAAAACGATTCGTTCGTTACGATGATCTCGTTGATCGCTTTGCATCGCTTTGCGATGACCGCGATAGGCATCTTTGATTTTTGAGGATCGCGTTCGCGTTTTCTGCTTGATCATCCCTTTCACAGCACCGGGTTGGCGTCGATCACTTGATCTTGTTCACTTTGTTTTGTTTGTTTGTTTGCTTGCTGCTTTATGTAACTCGCCCAAATCAACCAAACTCGGCATACAATCGATCGATCGCGATCGTCACCGTGAATGTGGTTTACTGTCCTTTGCACAAATTTGATCACTCGATTGACCGCCATCACATGATCGTGTGCCGCTGAAAGAAAAAAAACCCACGCAAAAGGAGCACACAGTTCGGTGAATGCGATCGTCGCACTAACTGTCACCAGAGGGGTAGCGAAACGGTAAGGATTGCGATCGTACGGGCTAGCTGTTACAGTTTTCACTTTCTTTCACTCCAACTCCGGCACACGGACACTGGCAGCCGCGCACAGATGTCCACAGATGCGTCACCGTTGGCCGCACCAGGTCCGAACCAACGCAACCGAACCACTGACTGCACCGCCGATGCGTGGTGTTCGTGCAAAGTCTGCAATCATTTGTCATTATCTTTAATCGTGCGCGCAGATCAGTTTGCGATGCCGCACGTTCGGTTTCGGTTCATCTGCAGGCCCCCGGGAGCCATCTGTTACACTTTTTTTTTGTTATTTTTTTGCTTTGCTTTCCAGTTGCTGTTGTTTTTTTTTTTGCTTTGTCACTTTCATCCGGGCGAGTGGTGATGGTGTCACACACTGGTGGTGACCACTAGAAGGCACTTGGGCTGAATAGCTGGCTGGCTGGTGAATTATTTGCATCATTTTCGTCGTCCTTTTTTGGGTACAACAGAGCACACGATCACTTTCTTCCCGTGCCATGAGCGGTAGACAAGCAACACCAATCAACGGGGTGGAAAAAAATGCAAACTATCGAAAAGAAAAGGAATGCAAATCCACTGCATCCACGGCCTAGTACCGCGGCTGCATTACATGAAGATAATAACAATTTTCAATCATCACTCTCGCGGGTCTTTCCACGGATGGACCGGATGCCACCGGATGCAGTGGCGCATCACACACCCCACAGGCATCCTGAACTAGTTGTGGCCGACAACGACGACGACGCGCGGTAATTGCAGATCAGTCAATCGTCGTCGACCTGTTCCACCACTTTGCGGCCGCAACGCAGCGCAACCACTCTCGTTAGCGTCGCTAGCCTTGTTTTTCTTTCGCATTTTCCGGGTTAGGAAGGACCGGGCGGCTAACCAGTCCCCGCTCCAGTCCAGTCCCTTTCCTGGGCACCACCACTCTGGTTCGTCGCCTCGAGGTTGGTGAGGCGTTGATGTCACTTGTTGTCGTCGGGGCGAATTTCACTTTCCTTGGCCACGGTGGACACTGCACACGGGTCGGAAGTGACCGACTAGGAACTAGTTCACCGGACCGTGCACCACACACTTCCGGTGACCATGCACACATACACCGGTACACATACACTCATGTGCAAGGATGCACCAGAGCGGTTTTTAGCTGAGTTGCGATCGAGAGCGATCACCAGCCAGCAATTAGTGCGCACAATCCACCGCTCTCTCTCTCTCTGGTCGCTCTGTGTAAAGTTGTCTCGTGCACCTGCATCGATCGCACCACATAAACACACATACAGAAACGGAGGCGATCGTTGGGGATTATTATTAATTTTTTGCTTCCCCCGCTCGGCACTCGGAATGAGGAAGCGATCACCGGCTGAGATCGCGAGAAACACGCGACGCGACACTGCGCAATGGAGCGCTCTCGTTATCCTTGATCGAGTTGATGAGTTGATGTACGATCACTCGATGCGGGGCGATCAACGATCTATCTATCACACTCAAACACAATCATTCAAGCTTCATCCTGATCCTGTTCACCGTTTTTTTTTCTGACACTTACACACCGGTTGCTGATGCTTGCGTTGACGTTATCCTTCACGCCTTCACTGTTCACTGATCGTGCAGGATCGGGCCCCCGGGTTTAATTGGCACGAGGAACAAAAGGATCACCAGCAGGATCGTCACGATCGGCACAGAAGCACTGCGAGCCCCCCAAAAACAGGGACGATGATGATGAAGATGATGATGGCGGACAACGATGACGATCACGATCGACGACGACGACGACGATCAGTGAGCGATCAGCTCGAAGGTGTGGTGTGCGCGCGCGCGCTCGTCTCAAGACGGTCTCCGGGGTCGGTGCGACGACCACGACGCGACGATGCGATGTGCGCTCGGGCGACCAGCCAGACCAGCCCAGACCAGACCAGCGGAGGAGGACGAACGCGATCCTCCCGTCGAAGATGCTGCGACGGCTGCTGCTGCTGCGCGGTTGGTGGGTGTGCTGGGCCAGGGTGGATCAGGGGGGGGAGAGGAGCCACACGAGACGCGCACCGTCAGGCCGGGAGAAAGGGCGGGCGGAGCGAGCGTACAGCGAACGCGAACGGACGGCCGAACGATCGTCAAAAATCAGAGCAAAACGAACGCGAGGCGCGCGCGTGGTGGTGAACGCCGAAACAACGCTCGGTTCGTTCGTGACTCGCGCGCTCGACGAACGATCGAGTGCTGTTCGAGGCGCCGAGTGAGAGTTGTGTGTGCGCGCCTAAACGCCACCGATGAAGCGTCTCACGAGCGGTGGTGGCGTCAGCGCGAATCGGCTCGAGGAAGCGAGGGATCAGCATCAGCAGGAGCAGTGGAGCAGTGGTGTAGTGATACAGATACAACCTCCCCACCCCCTTTACGGGGGTTTTCAGTCGGCGATCCTCACATCTGCTCACTATACCGCTCGCTCTGAATGTGGATCACGGCCCGAAACTCACTACGGGGGCTCGCTCGCATCATGATGAATCGCTCCAGAAAAGGCACTCGATCGTCGGTCGCCAGTCGCAGCTTCCTTCATTCATCTTTGCGAGGGGGTGAGTAACTCACCCATCTCATCATACGCCCCCACTTCGGGGGATTCAGTGGCTGAAAGCTCACCGCGACGATCACGCGCCGCACGCTGGTCACTCACCTGGTGCCTTCCGATCGGAGCTTTTTGTGGTCGGCGATGGTGATCGCGTGATCGGGTGCACGAACCCCTTCGCCCCTGCGAGCCGAAGTGGAAAACGAGAGCAAAGCTCACTCCGGCGATCCATACACCGCATGATCGTCGCACGCGGATCGTCTTCGAGGTGATCGCCGGGAAGAAGGGGCTACCGGCAGCGATCGCTCTGCGCCTTTGTTTCACTCGCGCGTCGAGTTCGTCGCTTATGACGTCGATCGATCGGTCGGTTGGTCGGTTGAAGTCTTTCGTCTTTGGATGGCAGCGCGTTCTCCCACTGCTGCCGGCGCGCATCATCGGTGGCGGCGCGTTCGCTAGGGCACCATCGCGGTGTCGCGAATCCAGTGGCCCCAGGGGGATGCTCTGCCCGGTGCACGAAGCCGGGTGGCCATTCCGTTCCATTCTTTTCGCTGCCAATTTCGTTTATTAGCATTCCTAGCTGGTTCGCGGAACTGCAACACTCAGTTTGCTACGATCGCTTTGACACCGCGCGTAGAACCGATTAAAAGCCACATTTATTGGCGCCATTCATTCGGTCAAAAGCGTCAGCCCTGCTGCCGCGTGACCTTTTAGCACCGAGCCTGGCCATTCGCTTGCCCCCCTTCCCCCTAGGTCTCTCTAGCCGCGTCATAAAACGACGCGCGACATCGGTACGATAAGAGCGACGAATAAAGCTGGCGGGAACGGGAACGCACCGCCATCGCCGTTTTATCGCCTCCATAACATATGTTTGGCGAATCAAAATGTCAGACAACATGATGATCACCGTGTTATGGCTAAATCAATTTTTTAAAACACACAAAGCGAGACCAGCGAGTCTTATCGCGCCCACCGCCGTGGTGCTTTTCATCTTGTGTGGTTCTCCCTGGTTCAACCTCCGACGCCGAATCGTTAGTCGGCGAATTAAGACGTTCTTGTATCTTAATTTCCGAGAGGGTGGAACGCCTTTATTATCCTTTTCGGCGAAAGGTCGACCATGGCATGGTCAGCCCGATTGTGTGGCCGATTGAGCGGCGATTTAGGCGGCGGTGCATTATTCTCGCGACGCAGCCAGAGAGATTGCATTTTATATCCGATCGCGAAAAGTTCGCCAACAGTTCGAGACCAACAACGCCTGGTCCGTCTGGACGCATTTTATGGCCAGATTTTTTGGGGGTGCGTTTGATGAAGTTCGAGTTCTCATAGATTGTTGTATCGATTGGGAATGAGAGTTGATTTCCCCTTTTGCAGCGAGCACATTTATTGCGCATCGAACTCGTAGCATTTCGGTTGGGTTTGTCTCCTTCAATTCGAGGCCAAATTTCAAGCAGGCAGCGTAGGAATTTTCAAGTAAAATAGAAAAATGGCTGTTTGCTAACGGTTCTCTCTGCTGTTCCTCATCATCATGCACCTCATCACGGTTCGATCGATCGAACGAGCAGTGCGCACGACGACAAAGAGACCCTTTTGAGAAAACGATGTGTTCCTGCAATTTCGGCCGCACCATTCCCGCGCCAAATTCAAACAAATGCGCCCCCATTGCACGCCGAATAAACCCCCCGGGTCCGGGACCCGGGCAAACCGTCGCTAAATGCTTCATCCTGCTTCGGGCGATCAAGCCATCATCGCACCGCTGTCGTCGTCGCCGTCGCTGTCCATGAAGAAGAGCAAAAACAAACGGCCAAATGGCCACACTCTCTGTGCTCGTCGTCATCATCGTTGTTGTCGTCCGCAAGCAGGTGGGGGGGGGGGGGGAAGGGGGGGAAACTAGAAACTGTTAAAGTCGTTAAGACTTTGAACCCTTTTTTTTGTTGCTTTTTCTTGTCGTCTTGGTCGTCGTGGTTGTCGTTGGTCGTTTTGCTTTTCTCGCGTAGTTCGCTTCAAATGTTCGGTCCGGTGGTCATTTCAATCATAACGATCTTCATCGCCTCATCATCCACTGTGCATGTGTTTGTGCGTGCGTCTCAAACATTTGGAGCATCGGCGATGGACGGCGTACACGCGGTGCAGGTTCTCTCTCTCTCTCCGTCTCCGTTGAACGGATTACGGGCCAGTCAGCTCAGAGGGATTAAGATGCCCCGTAGCCCGCGTGCCCCGAACAAAAACGGTCCCCAAAGAAAGAGAAAAAACCAATTTCCAACTTCCGTTACATGTCATTTCGACGAATTTCGTACCCTTACCACTACCCGGTGGTGGTGGCACCGCGATGATGATTAACTAAACAAATGTCTCTCCTAATTTCAGAAAGCGCGAGGGTCCCCTACGTTCACCGTTCCTCCGTTACGCCGCCATGCTTCATCGACGGTCGAGCAAGTCGAGCAAAGTGGTAGCAAATGGGAAGTTTGGAAATTTTTGGTGAGGGAATGGGAGGAAAATCGCAACAGTTGGTGGCACGGTTGGTGCCGGTGGACGATTGGAAAAATTGGCCATCAGTGACGCGTTAATCCAGCGCGGCATCGTTCGGCCGACGTGCTCTTAATCGGAGCTCCCCAGCATCGCCAGCATAGAGCACTAAGCGCCGTCTCTGGTGATGATGTCGCTTCCGTTCTTGAAATGAAGCCATTCACACTCCAGAGCTCCCTGCTAACGGGTTTTTCCCTCAGCTTGGACTCTATTTACCGCCCGGAGTCGGTCAGTTAATGGTGCAAATCGAAAATGGCGCCGAAAAGTGCCGACCATTTGGTGCTTCCTGCAGCGTGCAGCGTGGCAGTTGATGAAGCTGTTGTTGATGAGGTGTGCGATCATGTGTTGCAATTGAACAGCGAGACTGACCAAAGCAAGGTGAGTGACGATCTCGAGCAGGAGCCGCAGGAGCAGCAGCAATTACGCAGCAAACGATCGCAGCACAGCAGCATGGCAGGAAACCGTTAATGTTCGATTTCATTTGACTAAATTCCGTTTGGAAATTGAAACAATCTCCACTCGGTGCCACCCATACGAGCTATGGCGAGGCACACAAGCTCGAGGCGGTATCACCACACACAGGCAGACAGTGTGCACCGGGATCGTAAATTCTTTATCTCTTCTGGCCGCTAGCTTGGTGGCTTGGTTGGCGAATACACACATACAGAGTGTGCCTAGACCTAGGGGTACGACTGGCGATCGCTGGACTTATGGTGCTCGCTCGCCAGCCAGCCAGCCAGCCAAACCGAGTAAAGGACTGTCGTGCACGCTGCACGACATAGCGGCTGTGGCCGATTTATCAATTAGAAAGGCATCACCCAGGCATCGGTTCGGGCGAAAACGGGGGCTGTGGCGGTGTGGTCAGGGCATGGGGTGGAGGAGGAGGTTTTCATCTTCAACAACCACACCCTAGTGCGCTCTGGGGTCTTGTTGCGCTCGCTTGGTGGACGGACCCGGACATGTCTCTAACGGCATGCAGCCTGCGCCAGTGCGCTCCCGGCAGCTCCCGCCCTGCCCCTGTCCTGTCTCTGTGCCACCCTGCCACAGTCGGCAGCACACATGCTGTGTGTGCGCCTGCGGAGCGGTGCTCGACCGGTCGCTCTTTTTGCGCTCGGTGGACCCTCTCCTGCACGCCCGAGCACGCCCGAGCACGGTGCATGCATGGACTAGGCGGACGCGGTACAGCGATTGGCGCGCACAGCCCTTCTTTGTTGTGTTGCTCCAAGTGCAAGCCACCCAACATAAATTAAACCTTGAGCTGCCGCCCAGCTTGCACCAGCGCCAGTGCCTGTCGGCAGCGATAACAATAAATCCCTCCCGTCGCCGTCCAGGACACTTTCCCTGCATTCTAACAACAGACAGAGAGAGAGAGAGAGAGAGAGAGAAGGAGAGAGCGCGCTTGTTGGGAGGGCGCATAATTAATTTGCCCACAATCGGTCAGTTTGTCTATTAATGGTCCAATAATTACCCTATCCGGAGCAGACAGAATGGTACGGGCAGCGTGCTGTGCTGTGGTGCAAGCGAAGCGATGCTGCGTTGCGAAATGCACCACCAGGGCACAACACAGGGCGGACGGCTGGCCGGCCGGCCGATCGGTATTGGTCCATCTTAAAGGGGCACTGCGGGTGGTGCCCATCGAGTTCTGCCTCAAACGCTCCAACGTATTAATTCCATTTATCAACGAAACCACGGGTGCACTACTGACCGGACGGACTGCCGCTCTCTCTCTCTCTCTCCTTGGGTTTCGTTTCGTGTTCTTTTCTTCCCTCGATTCCATGGCGCACTGCGATAAAAGGTGAACCTTGCCACGCAAAATGGATGGGGAGGGTTCGTCACTTGTCCATCAAGTCACTTGAAGCGCGCTTCGGAATCGCCCTTGCGGAGAATGCGTGTGTGGCATCATCATCATTGGCGATCGCTCGGGGCACAAAAAGGAAGCTAAAAGGTGACATTCGGTGAGGGTGGGGAGCATAAATCAGTCAATGTGTCCCCAACCCCCCCTTTTATGCTCCCAACTGCTGTTTCGGCGACATTCTAATGGCGGTCAGGGCGGAAATAGAAAGTGAAATGCACGCAATCGGGCACCGGTCGCGATCCTCCGGAGTGAGATCGGTCGAGTTTGATCGCTGAAGCAGCGATCTAGAGCACACACACCAAACCGGGGGTGCGATGGCGATCACTGGCCGATGCTCGATGGTCGATGGAGAAAATGCAACGCAAAATGGCGGACGATATGGCCACGACGACGCCGCTACAAGACCAACCGACCAACAGAGCGACTGTTTGTGAAGCGGTCACGGCGGTGGCTCCATGGCATCCCGGTTTACCACCCTACCTGGCCCAGTCGCTCGATCCTGCCTGCCTGCCAGCCTGCCTGCTTGGTCCAGTTTTAATCTATTCCATAAATATATGAACACGCTCGTGGGCTCACGTTTGCACACCATTTGGGCGAGCGGCGATCTAGCGCGGACGATCGAGTTCGCGTTCAGTCCGCCAAACCTTCGCCCGCCGGGAGGGCTGATATTGTTATCGCGAGCGCGCGCGCGCGCGCACGGTAAGGTCTTTTCTCTGTTGACCGGGGACTTTCCGGGAGCTTGCAGGCAACACTCCACCTTCACCGGCAACGCAAGGCACGAGTGCGCGCCACTTGAGGTCCGGTTTTTGGTCCAAGGTGCGCGCTAGGATGTGGAGCATTCTGCTGCTGCTGCTGCTGCTGCTGCCGTTAGATGTTGGATAGGGCCCTTGCTAGAGGAAGAAAAATAGTGGCACAAAAAACCCGATTTATGAGATGACAACGAAGGGAACGGAACTGGACCGCGGAACTGCTCAATGGAATCGAATCGAGCTCGCTCGGTAACTTCAACGCCAACGGTTTAATCATTTCGAATAAATACACTAATGAGAAGGGATCGACGAGGGATCGCTGGGGTCGCTCGGGCGCCCTGTTTATTTCTATTACCGGCAGCATCGCTATCGCCGGTGCAGTTTGATGTTTATTGGCTTCGATAACAGAGACTCGCTATCCTCGCATCATGGCGGCCCATTAGCGAATGTGCGTGCAGGTCTCCGCGTCGAATGGTAGTAGCCTGTGGCAAAAGGTCGAAGCAATCGAACAGAGTGGCCCTTCTAATGGCGGGTGGGCAGTGCAAAGCGATGTGCAGCGGCGGCGCACAATCTTGGAGCGCAAATAGAACGCTGCAATCCATTATCCTAACAGTATATGCCTTGGTTGTAATTAGACTTTTCGAAAGCTCAGTTGGATGCTGAAGATTGTTCTCTCGACGGCAAAGTTGTTTCGCGAAATCTTTGAAAACCTTGAATAACGTATGCATTAAAAAAGAGACGCAATTTGCGGACTTTTCGTCCGGAAAAACGTCAATCGCAATGCAGAAACTACAAATGCAGCATCAATAGTGGTTACTCATGAGTCATCAGGCAAAATGTGACAGCTCTATCAGTCGATCTTTTGTCGTGACGGCAAAAAAAGGGAAGTAACTTCGTTCTGAAGCTTGGGCTTTCCGGTATTCTGTTGCGTTCCTAAAGACCTAGGCACTATTGGCTAACAATGAAAGCATTACAAGGGAGACCTGGTTCCGGACAGCCGACGATTCTTACCGACTAGAAGCTCCAAAGGATGCTGATCCGACCGAGACCAAAGAACCGGGGGACCATCGCTCCATGAGGTAGGTTTTCCAAACAGTTAAGAAGTACCTGGAATAGATATCAGGATGGATGCCCGGAATGGTGCAGATTTTTTAATGTAAATAAACTCATATCTTCCCTTTCCATATGTAATTTGTAGAACTCAATTATTTCTCATAGTTTGTTTATTATCAGCATTAAAATTTTGTCCATTTTTTAATGCATACGTTAATGCCTTCATCGTAAGTAAACAGAGTGTTTCTAGAGTGTCCAATGTTCCTCTTTATTTCTTCTGATCAGATTTCAACTACTACTCACTTAGTCGACCTCCACTGTTACCTTCTGCGTAATAACACGCCACATTTCTGTTTGAAAATCCTGTTCCAAGCACGCTGTTTATCATCAAAGACGGAAGAGCTTGGGTGTCTAAAATGCATCCAAACCAACAAGCCCCCGATTCGATCGAACACTCGCTGACATGTTGGCCCCTTTGGTAGGCCAAAACCAACGGCCAGCGGCTATCCCACCAACAGCAGCATCCTTTCTCTTCGATCAACGCTAGCTAATGGACAACTCCAACCAGCCGGGCGCGCGAGTTTGCTTGAGTGTCCGAAATGCTCCAGTTAACACACACTCTCTCCCTCAATCTTCTCCTCTTTGCCGCCAGTGCTACTGCTGCTGCTCCTTCACGTTGCCTATCGTTCCGCTGCATCTCTTTGGGTCCCGCGGTTTGTTGTGTATGATGACGACAACCATTAGCTACTCGCCAAACAAGCGGCTCGAACGGTGATTGCCCGAGCAGCTCCTCGGACTCGGACGCGGACACGTATGATGCAACACCAACATCTTGCGTCGCACCGCCGAGAGGAAAGTGGTCATCGATGGCTCGAACCGCCCGGAGGATAGCTGAACCTTGGCTTTGATCGACCGGAGCTCGCTGCGAGTGTTTACTATCAGCGTCTCTCAAGCACCTGGTGTCAGGTAGTCCATTCCCGGGTGAATCCACCCTTGCTCTTATCAGCACCGCACGTGTTCGATCTCGTTACCTCCAACTCCAATTTGTTCCAAACATCCTCCCCGTGTCAATCTGCATGCGCCGCGGCCGTGAAACTTGAGGATCCTTCGCCAACCACGCGATCAATCTCATCGTTCGTGGTCGAGATGGAAAAAGTTCAATCAAAAATACATCAAACTGCACTTCATCAACTGACCGACCGGTCAAAGAGTGGCATGTGGTGATGACGATGACAATGGATCGATCGCTGGAATGTCGAGCGATGACAAGGGGAATGGCTGGCTCCCTGTCCATCCCGTGCCCAAAAGAGTTGTGTCAGTGTCGCACCACCGCATATGTGAGTGTCGTTTGCCTCCGTGGCTGTCATAATCTCAACGCAGTGTGTTTGTGGTACCACACCTCGATCTCCACTGCTACCTTCTGCGTAATAACACGCCCCGGGTGAGAGATGCGCAAGACCGTCGTCCGAATGTCCGGTGGCTAGCAAAGCGCAAACGATCATCGTCCGTCGTCTCCGCGATGAGGTCTTGAAGCAGGCAGCAGCAACAGAAAGAAGCAAAAAAAAAATCAACCGTGATGCTGGCCGTGATGTCGAAATAGTTGCTCCAGTTTGCGCTATTATTGCTATCACCCTTGCGGCGGTTCGGGGCGGTGTGGCGTGGCAAAGGGGCGCGTAACCTGCGTAACCGCCGCTCTCAAGTTCAGCGCCAACCATGGCAGTGCCGCGTGTGCCCCCCGGGGGGCGAGCCATCGACTCGGCCAGGATCGGGTGGAGACGCAACGCGGACGCTGGACACCATCGACACACGAACACATGACCGAGGAGCGCAACCAGCAAGCAGAAGCGCAACAACGTTGAAAGTGAGATCAACACCACGGCAACAGATCGCCCAAGATGACGATCACCGCTCTCTCTCTCTGTCACGGTGGACCGAAAACCCGGTTTTGCGCAGGTGTGGCAATCTCGCGAGCCTGGGCCAGAACGCGCTGGGCCGGCGACTGCGATATTGCCCCGGATCATGCCACGGTACCGCGATGATGGAGTGACCCGGTGCCAGGGATACGCCATTATTACCCTTCTTCACCATCGTCCACGGCGTCTTCTGATGGCCGCGTGGTTAAACTGGAGCACCGCCAACGAGACTGGACTCCCTCATTACCTTCACTGCGACGGCAGCATCATCGATCGTCATCCGCCGCCGCCGCCGCCGCTGATCGCACGCCGATCTGTGTTTCATCAGTCCCCAGTAGCTGCTCGGGCGGGTGCTGTTTGCGTGTGTCCAGCTCAGAACCATCGCGGTATCGCTGACCCAATTCGAGGGCCCAGGCAGAACCAACGAAAATTGCAGTGGAGTGGACCAGTGGGCCGATCGGTGTCAACAGTAAATCACGGTGCGGTCTCGATCATCTCGACAGTGCCTTAGCTCTTTATTGCTACTGCCGCTACTACTGCTGCTACTGATGATGTCTTCTTCCGGCTGGTGTCGTGGCGCAACAGAAGCATGACAGTATCAACCATCTACGGTACGTGCGCGCTGGTCAGTCAGTTGCGTCACTTTCATCTTCACCACAATTATCCCTCTGCGACTCGACATCTAATCTCGTCTGCCACGTCCAACTGGAAGCACGCTGGGCCCTTTGGTGCAGAGTGTATGTGTGCTCTTCCTTGACCAACCGCTCGCTTACAGAAGTCCTCGGCAGACGGTTGGCCGGGTCGCCAATTTTGCACCAGCAAACGTTACCGGCCTGCAACGGAAGCTGCTTCATTTATGCTGCACACTGCAGTGTACGAGCGTGCACCAAACGGGTTACACCGACACCGATGGCCAACAGCACTGCCACAACCGCATTTCATAAATCAACGAAGAGCGGCCAAGCGAACACTGAGCGTGCATGCGTCGGTGCTCTGTCACGTACGCGACACTAACGCGCATGACGTGATGGGGCCACACCATCACCACCATCACTCGCGCTCGAGACGATAATGAGACGTGTGACGCACGGCATCAGCAGCTGCAGAAGGGAGAGAGACATGAAGAGAGTGAGTGCGATCGAGCGATATTGATAGCCTAGGATGATGGTTCCACGCTTTACGATCACTCGCACTCTACCGTTGGGTGGTACCGAGCAGCAGCAGCAGCAGCAGCAGCAACTTTGCCTTATCGCGTCGCTCATCAACAGCAGCAAAGGGGCCTCCCAACGTGGGTTTTCGCTTCTAATTATTAGCGTTTCTCATCTGCTGCTGCTACCTTTTTGCTCGAGCGCCGTGATCTGATCTGCTCGTGGATTGGCGCAGGATCGGATTGGCAAAAGAGGCACAATTAAGATACCGATTTGGTCAAGGAACGAACCTTCGCTTCGGTTTCGCGTTGCAGTTCAGTGAGAGCTCCGTCACATTCCGTCACGGAGATGATGAGGTGATTGCGATTGCGTTGCAGCAGTCACCATCATCGATAATCATCGGCGACAAATGTGCCACGGGGTTGCTTCTGTGCTGTGCCACAAAGCAAGACGTGATGTTGGCGATCGAGGGGGGGGGTGCACAGTCCTGCCGCATTCGGTATCACCATGGCATCATCATCACCGTCATCATCTCAAGCAGCGTGGCTACTGGGAATTGTAAGCGGTGAGCCCCCCCCAGAGGCTCATCCATTTTAGGGGAGCAGCGCAACCGCACCATCCGGTGGCCACCGACCGGTGTGTGGGAAAAATGTGACTTCAACCATCGGTAGCATCGATGCCAGCGCTTACTGGACATCAGTCAATCATCATTAACACTTCTTAGCTCAAAGACAGCTCACACCTTCGTTGCAGATCGGCGGATGGCTTCGTATACCATCAAATGGTGAGCATTCCAAGGAGCACACCCGCGGCCCGGAACCAATAATCATAAATTATGCATGCGTCGTCCGTGAAAGCCTTCCTTTCTTCACACCGAAACGATCCGTGATTCGTTACCGAAAACGCGTGGAAGCCAGAGGAATGACACACCGGCCGTCCGACTTTTGCTCGCCTTTCGTGACTTTCGCGCTCCGTGTCGGCAACCATAAGGCCTGTAAAGTACGGTGGCCACGTCGCGCACCGCACAAAAAAGCGAAGATCCCGAACCAATTTCTCCGCGACCACGACGACCACGACGATGATCATCATTCGCATCCTCCTTCTCATCATCAGACAGCAGCAGCAGCGACGGGATCTTGCCGAAAATGGTGCGCCCTCTCCCCTCGCTGGCAAAGTCGTGCCCCAGTGGATGCCATTCCTGTCCTGATGCAACCATCCAAGATGCCTCGTCCGCCCCGCGCTTAATAGAGCGGAATGTCAACTGGCCAAGTAACATGAATATGCTCTCTCGCTGCTGCATTCCCGTCCAGCTGCTCGGTCGGTTACGGTGGCAAGCGGTCGGCCAAGAGCGGCCACACCATTAAGCCCCATTATCGTCACCGAATGGTAGGTTGCCCCAAACCGGCAACCGGCGCTGCTGCGTGTGAGAACATCGATTTTCATACTCACGATCCATCGGACGCTCGGTTCCGTCGCACCGAGAGTGCATCTCTTGTCCAGTTCGCTGACGATCACGGGACCGGCATGCTTCAAAGGCATGCTGCTCGGAACTGTGGGGCCGAAATTGGGTGAATCAAAGCTTGTCGACCAGATATTTGTCACGTCCACTTCGGTCCTCGGTTTTCCATTCCAGTTGCTTTTGGTTGGCGAAGTGAAATTGGACATCTTGCAGCGCCTTCGATCTTCCGGTGGCTGACTGGGCCCGCTGCGAACGCCGGCGATCGAATTAGGGAGAGAGCTCGCAATTGAAACGAATCGATTTAGACGACCGGTAACGACGTCGACGACGACGACGACGTCCGGATGTTACTCGGCCTTGTTTGAGGTTAGGTGAAACCAGAGCCTGTCCACAGAGAGGCGCCGGAGAGAGCGAGGTAGCACTAATCGATCGCTCGTTGCTCCAAATTTTCCAAAGAGAAGATGATCTATATGGTCAGTGAATGTGACACTCTTTTCGGGGACGGTGGAAAGCGAAGCCAAACTTCCCCCCAAAAGGGTCTCTGGGGTTTTGGGGCTCATTTAACGCTACTTTGCCAGCGGATGTAGGCCAAACACTCAAATCCGGGATTTTACTGCCTAAACTCCCAAATACTGGCTTCAATTCTGCAGTTACCACGATTCCGGTTGGTTAGCCACGCAAAAAAAAAGAAGAAAAAAGGGAAACCTATTTGCACTTTAATACCGTCTTGCGCCCCGCGATCGATGGTGATCGGTACGAGGGCTGCTGCCACAATCTCCTGCGGCAATCGATGATCTAATGCGCATACCGGGCGTGCTCGAGCGCACCGAGATAACCTATCTGGGCGCCTGCAGAAACACACACGCGCAAGGAAGAGGCGAGATGCAACAAACCACTTCGATGCGCTATCGATCGGGCTCGATCGAGAGGTTGTATGTTGGTGGGCTTTACCCGCTAGCGGCAGCATCCGCAGCAGCATAGGAAGCGCATAATTAACCCCACAGGAGAGGGGCTGCTCGGGTTGGCTTGAAAAGTGTTTAGCTTCTGTTAGTTGACGATCGTGCAACGTTTGTGCAAACGCGCAAAATAGATCAATGCGTTGTACAAACATTTGCAATAAAAACGCGTCGAACGCACTCAGCGAGGACGATCCAGACAGTCTCGGGATCCATTTCTTTGGGGGCCTTCCAGCTGGTACACTTTTTTTCCCATCGTACCACATCGCGATCGCGTTTTTCCTTGCACGGGGAACGAGGAACGCCCTAGAGCGTGCACTTATGGTACCGCAATCGGATGCCCGGATCTACGGGTGGGTATTTCTCTTCTTATCCACCCCCTGCCTGGGTGCTCTCTCTCTCTGTACAACAGCTGCTCCCCCCCCTGGCACACGTGATCGAATGTGTGTTTGATGTGCGCTGGCACCTCGATAGCGCTTCCCTCGATGCGTTAGTCGGTGCGGTGCGAGTGAAAATAAAAATAAATAAACCTCCCTTCCCATCCCTTGCGCATGTGAACCGACTGCAGCTCGTGGCCGCCACACAGAGCGACCCGGCAGATAATAAACGGCAGATCGCGCAGATCGCGATGCGTTGCATTGCGTTGCGTTGCGTGTTGCGGTGGAGCCCCGCACCGGTTTTCGTTCCAATCGCCTTATAAGGTGTCATTGATTGTGATACGCTTTTTGCGCGTCCGGCCTGCACACCATCACTAGGCGCGCGTGTGTTTGTGCTGGAGTCATATTTTGTCGTAATGCGATGTGCACGGTCCAGCGCTCTCTCACTGGCAGCCAGCCAGCCAGCTAGCCAGCTGCACCAGTTTATTTATTTTGTTTTCATTTTTTTGCTGCTGCTGCTGGTCCCGCTCACCATCATCATCGTCGTCGTCATCATAATGATCATTGTGGCGATCGTTGTTGTTGTCGTCATTATTATTTCTAAATCGCATCGCGCTGCACCGCGCGAGTCGCTTCATTTATGCTTTTGCTTGTTGCTGCGCGGTCCACGCTGGAGTTGGAGTGCGTCCCCAGTGCGTTCGTTAGCTGCTGCTGCTGCTGCTCGCCTCTTAATGCAGGCTCATGGGGGCTCCTGGACCCAGTTTTTTTTTTGTTTTCATTTTCTGCCAAGCGAAACATATTTGCTTTCCGGTCGTCCCGGAGGTTCGTTAAGAGCTCAAGGGACGACGGTTCATTTCCGTTTCGAGATGGTTTCGAGCTGGCTTTTTCCTTTGCGTGTCTGTCTGTGTTTTCCCGCTATGAAATTTATCTCTTTCGCCAAAACAAAGCCTGCGGTCGCTCGAGACCAGCGGTAGCGTGAGCATTGCTCAATTGTCAGCTAAGCTATTCCACTGGGGGGGATCGCTGGTCATCCAGTGTGTTGACCAGTGCCAGGGCCACACAGTACGTGGTTGGTTAGATAAATATGGTTCGATGGCTGCCCGCTCGTTTGCTACATCCAACCTGAAGCCGATCGCGAGCGACTATATGAGGCCCTCTTTCTCTGATTGCATCTCCTCCACGATGAATTGCGCATATCGATGAACCACACCCACCCACTCACTCAGTGGGGATGCATCCATGGCCCGCCACGGCACGGTGCCTCCCTTCGTTATAACCTCACAAAATGCGCAGCACACAAGTCCGGGGGGGAGACAGGGGGCGCGATCTAACTAGTCCATTTGTTGGACAGGATCGCCCTCCCGCACGGACCGCATAAGGGATCGTGACAGCGCGCGTGCTTATGCAGCGTAACCAAAGCGCAAAGCATTTGTGGCTCATCGAAAGTGAAATCAATGTTGCAGCAGCAGCAGCAGCACTGGAGTGAGCGAGCGAATGGAAGATCAATATTTGCACAAAACTCCCTCCACCGGGGATGCATTAGCAACGATAACACTATTGATCTCGCATGATCTGGCAAATGTCGCTCAAATTGTCGTCGCCACCGACGTAAGATGGTTGGCAGGTTGCCACTCTTGGTGAGCGCTTCCGAAGGGCGCGCGAGCGGTCGAAAAATATTATTGCTCCCGATGGATGGAATGGAAAGCTGCAGTGCCTGTGGCCTGTACCAAACAATGTGCAAAACACCACGACCCCTGGATGCTGCATCGATCGTCGAAGGGTTCACGCTCTAACGGGCTCACTGACGCTGCCGCTGAAGCCTTGTTCGCTTCTTTATGCCGCGCAGGGGATCGCAAGCTTGACCGCATCACTCGCTGCGCGCAAACGCTTCCGGAAAAGTGGAGCAAACGCCGCGGGAAAGCGAAGCATAAACGCTAAGCGCGAACCGGAGATTGCATCTTGCCACCGCCGCTCGTCGTCATCGCCGTGGGACGGAATTTCGGAATCAAC
Organism: Anopheles aquasalis; assembly: GCF_943734665.1. NCBI lineage: Eukaryota > Metazoa > Arthropoda > Insecta > Diptera > Culicidae > Anopheles > Anopheles aquasalis. The sequence continues at coordinate 64,036,508 of NC_064877.1, read as the reverse complement.
TTGGCGCACTGCGGTCCGGCGAAAATCGACCAACAGCCGATGAGATGAGAACTGCAATTGCATCCTGCAGCAGCATCGGCAGCAGCCTTCGTTCGCGGAAGCGTTCGCACAGGAAGCGAGCGACCGGCGATATCGATCGGACCACATCTCATCCCGGTTCCTCCACTCGCCCCTCACTCCCAGCTCAGCGGCCATTATCCCGCACTGGACAGCACGTAACATGCGCAGCAAGTAATGGACGCCACTGCCGCCGGACCCATTATCCGGTGCAAACGGTTCCCCTCCTGGGCTGCAGCAGCGCGCCCTTCCTTGGTGCAGACGAAGAAGATTACGCCGTGGGATGGTGGTTTGGAACTCGTTCTCCTCGCTTGTAGGTTGCTGCAGCAGTGGCCACCACCGCTGTATGTGTGCTTGTGTGATGGTACATGTGGACGCGTGGTATGTTCGGGTAATTAGATCAGTAGTTGCAACGCCGGACCTCCCCACCGTGGGGGGTTTACCCGAGCGATGAAGGATGACAGGCTCATAGGGAGGAACAGTAGGAGGAGGAGAAGGAGGGAACAGACTCACTTTCGGACTCTAATTATTGAGTGAGAGGCCTGGGCTATCCAGGTGGCCCCACGGAAGATGAGGCTGCTGCAGTTGCAGTCACCGTTGTTGCCATTGCTGCAGTTGCTGTGGGTTCGTTCGTCGTTTGCTCTGATTTTGCTCCATGTCTTCGCTTCTTCCTCTTCTTTTACTACCTCGTTTTCTTCTTTTTCACCTTCCTTTCATCCTCGCTGATCTTGTGTGTGCGCGGGGTTAGCTTTCGTTTTCATCGGGAATGTGTCCATCGCGCTATCATCGGCGATCCGACGATCTACGCCGATCTCTCGCTGGTGCTGGTGAAGCGAAACACGTTTCCTTCACTCACTGCGCCGCGTTTGGTGACGACGATGACAAGGGCTGACAGTGCGGATCGGAACCGGTGAAGCGGAGCACAAAAAGAGGAGAAACAGAAGGAGAATTATAAAATTGCAGAAGCGCGTCGCAAGAAACGCAAAATAACGTTCACGGTGGGAAGGGTGACTGACCTGGAACAGGGTAACTGCATCAACCGCTTCTTGGTGGATGCTGGAAGATTTGGTAGAAAGTGTTTTGCGCCAGGAGAGTGTACCGTTTAATTGGGGCAAGATGTTTGTTTGGATGTTTCCAAATTGAAAGTACTACTGGATGGAATTTCAATAAAGAGGAACAGTTCTGCGATCACTTCTTGTTTTCAGTAATGAAAAAATATCGCGCAAACGAACCAGAACCTTGTGCATAAAATGGAACTAACAAATGGTAAATAGTTCAGAAAATATTACGAATACTGGCTGATCAAATATACACTCTTGAGTGACGGTATGGGTAAAGATACCAGAAATAATTAATATCCTGTTGCGGTAATCGTCTAATAAGAGGCGCCCTTGCCTTTTCAGATAAAATATGTGATTTATGTTTCGACATAAATTGTTTTTACAAGCAGCAATCGAAGCACGATTCAATTTTGTCGAAACACAAGTAGAGATTAGTTGGATGTAACATTCCGGTTACTATTTTCGGAAATACGACGAGTCTAGGAAAACTACAACAAAAGTTTGGAAGATTTTGTTGGCAATCAATACGCAAAAGCTGGCAAGAAACAATGTTCTCTAATATCGCATGCTATGTATTGGTATCATACGAAAGTAGTTGCTGCAGCGAAGAGACTCTTCAGCTGTAGAAGTCTTATTGGTTGTCTTTTTTATTGAATTGATTTGTTTGAGTTTACATCGTTGTTTAACATAATTCACAACGGGTTCACAGTGTTTGTTTTTCCTTTTTATTCTCGAATAACTTGTGGCGTTGCCATTTGCTAATTCTGTTTGTGTTTGTGTTTCATCGAGTGGGAAAAAAGTGGAAAAACCTGCGACGCGTCGTACATAATCTATACTTAACGCGTGGCTAGTTTCAATTTGTTTTTACTAAGAATTCTTTTATTGTTAGTACCTGCTTCGTTTCATGTAGAGCTCTCGTGCTGTACCAATGAGGGAGATTTAAGATCATTTTAAGCAATCTCCAGTTGTAAAGCGACAACGAAGATCATTTCTTGTACCAAATTCAAATTTGAAAGAGGTTAACGGTTATAACGGGTTTTACAAAATAAACCGTATCCTCGTTGTCCTGGGAGTAATCAAATCTGTCGCCGTAGAACTATTACTGGACCTCTAAATAGCCAAATCCAACGATAACGATTATCATCAAACTCCTCCGATCGTGCACCAGCGTCAAACGCATTAACAAACATATTTCCACGAAGAAAGCGTGAAGCGAGAGAGAAAGAGAGTGAGAGAGAGGAATTCTGCAACATTACAACCGCGACACATTATGTGAACAAATTGCAATCGACATACCGGCGATGGATCGAGCATGTAAAATGGTCCTTCGTAGCCACCGCTACAGGAATGTCATCTAACTGTTTGGTCCACGCTGGCCGCGGGAGGGGGAGCACGACAACAACACCGGATGGAACTCACGGAACCACTCATCCACCCGGTCCCTGGGGACCCATTAACACCTTGGACAAATTTTATGCTCTCCCATATCATCAATAGTGTCCCCAAGCATACATGACAAGCGTGTCCCGGGGCGGAAGGGAAGCGACCGATCCCACCCATGAAGAAGTCTCACCCTTCATCCACCGAGCGGGTGCCACCACCCTCTACCCGCCCGCTCACTAGTTTTAATCGCTTTGCCAATAACATCAAAAATCTATTTCCATCGTAGGCGACCAACTCCGGTCCGTCCTCCCGGGGAAACTACCCCAAGCATACATCCCATTCACGAGCAAACCCGGGACCCACGGATCGGTTTACATGATCCCGGAGGCGCAGGCGACACAGACGCTATATTCAGAGAGCCATTGGAGAGTGTGTGGAACGTCACCACCATCGCCATCGCCATCGTCGTGGTTGTCGTTTTTTTTTTTTGCGCGCGCCCGCGCGATCAAGCGGTTTCGGATGGTCCCATTAGGTCGCATGGCGCGTTGGGGGGAGTTTTCGGGGAACTTGAGGGAACGGGACTGCAGCGAACAGCGACACGCACGACACGATCCACGTGAAAGTGGTTCATTTATCTGTAATTTAATTCCACCCGGGTGTACATGTAGCACCTCCTTCCTCGTCCTCTACTCCCTCTTCTTCTCTTCGCCAAGAGTAGAGTAGTACATTCCTGGCCATTCCTTCTCTTTTACGAAAATCGAAATTAATAAATATTCACCACCCTCGCGCGCGCGCGCGTGCGCTTGCTCTTGATGACGATCAGCGCCGATGGTGAAGCATCAGTGTCTAGCACCATCCCTATGCTACGTCACATACAGGGCCAGGGATGTATTTAGAGGGCGAAATCTGATCACAGGCGATCCGCGATCCTCGATCACCGTGAGAGGCGCTTCTCGATTTATAATTGTAATTAAATTAGAAATCTATGGTGCTAGCCAACGCTCACTCACCACTGGGTGGAGTGGATGGTGCGGGGGTGATCGTGCAACATAAAATAAATAAAACATACTCGGAGGAGGGTGACCAGCGCGGCACACGCGGCGCTCATCGCGAACAAGCAGAGCGATGCTTTCTTCCTGATCGTTCGCCCATGATCCAAATCCGTTCGCACAACCTCTGAAGGCGAATGGCGTTGCTGAGCACAAGTACTGGCCTGCGAGCGCGTCCCTAACGCTAATTAAAATTGAATGCATTCGCAGCGCATCGATCGATGCGATGCGATCGAGCGCTGCGCATCGATCGATTGTAGCTTGCCTGCCGTTTCCCTTCCCTCCATTTTGTGCGCTGCGAGGGGAGAGGGCAGCTAGAAAAGGGATGTGCTGCACGTGCGCAGGGGCGTTCGCGCGCGAGCGAAACTGATTTGAATTCGAAAAATGTGGTAGCCACATTCTGTGGCCCGAGTGTGAATGTGGATCCTCCTCCTTGGATGTGATCTGATCGGCGGAGAGTGTTGAGAGATCGGCATTCCACGCTTGTAAAGGATCGTAGCGCGGTGCGGTGTGCATCGTGATCAGCGTCTCCCAGTCCCGGTTTGTGTTGTGTGACTGTGACTGCAATTAAAATAGAAGAAAATCACGAAGTGAGGGATGCGACGCCCGGGTACCCGGCATCCGATCGGAAAGGCATCCGATGATCTATGATGATTGCGACTTCGACCGTTCGACCAATCGTAACGCGAATGCGAATGGAATTGCCCAGCACGATGGTGCCACCATCGGTGGTAGCTGCGCTCGCGATCGCTTAAGCTAACCATAAATTGGCCCCGGGGCTAAGCGGCCGCCTGGTATCATCGCCGTAAAGTGGTTGAACTTATGTTTTATGATCGGCTTGACCAAAAATCTCCGCTGCTCCGGTGTTCGATATGAAGTGATATACTTTCGCCTTAATTTCGTGCGCGCACGCGCGTCAATTAGTCGCCATTTTTAAGGAGGTAGCAAAGGGAGCAGGAAGGCGTGTGGTGTGTTGCACGCTCTTATCACAAATCCCGGGGTTGCGCTTGCATGCTCACCGTATGATACGCCGCACAGTATAGAGCACAAATAACAAGCTTACGATCCGCGCGAGCACTCGCATCAATGCACTCCATTTTTTTTTTGAGCATTATGCTGGCACCGAGAGACCTCACAGCGCCCACTCTTACCCGGTCGCCAGCTTAGGGGGTGGGTATTTCCATCATCGACGGTGTTAACGCGCTTATCGCTTTTCACTGAACTTTTCCATTAACCCGATTGCCGATGGTGCGCTCCATGGCTCTAGAAGGGCCTCCAGCTTCACCACACCGAAAAATGGGCCCCAAAAAAGGTTTTACATCAATTAAGGGGACCCTCGAAGTGGCAGGTGCTCGCAGCAGGAGCTACCGACCTCAAAAATCGCCGCCGAATGATCGCATTTAACCGTTCAATCTCTCATAAGTTTGCATTTCGTTAGGAGAGCGAGCGAGCGCTCACGCGGTTAAACCACCACCGCGGAATAGATTCATAAAACGTGGATTAAGCGCACTCGGTGACTCCGGTGTGGTAGCAAATTACGGGAGCGCTGATTGACTGACAAAAAAAATAAAATAAAAAGAAACGAATGTTCGATGCTGCCGATCGCGTTGGCAGCTCCAGCGATCAACCTCGGTGATGCCACACGGTGCGCTGCTGCTGCTGGTTTGGCGGATTCATGTGTTTTTATCAATTATTAATGGACCGCGCAATTAGGTTTGGTTGTTAATGTTCCGAATTTGGCTCGCGTTGCCGAAGGTAATTGGTCAGCCGCGATCGCGGCAGTGCCAGGGACCCACGGCCTATCAAGCACCGACGCGAAGGACATTATCGTTTGTGAGGTTCAGTAAAAAATTAATCCCTTATCGTTGCTTATTTATTTCATCTCTCGCCGCCAAAGCGCAGCACCACATGGACCTCGGTGCCATGGCCATGGCCGGGAATGAACGCTCAGGGGATGAGATCACGGGTTTAGCGTTGCACTGGTCAATTTTATTGCTCCCCATAATGCGGCGATCGATCGATCGATCGATCGATCTCGGTGGTGGTATTCTTCGGGGAAACATATTTTCTCACGATCCACCCAGCCCTGGCACTGGGCCCTGACGTTGGCGAGGCTACTTACGACCTCCCTGACGGTATCAACGTGCGTGCGATACGCGGCAAACGCTGTGTGCAGCTTCTGTGTGCGGCGGTGACCGATTGCAGCCGAACGATAAGGTGGTGGCAGTAGTGGGGTGGGACGGTACGAGTGCCCCATTGGGAGCTAATTAAAAATGATCTTTTCCACCCATTCTTCTTCTGCTCTGTTGCTTCTCTCCCCGTGGAACCGCGGAATCGGACCTTCTCCACGTTTGGTGCAGCGCGACTTTAACTTTCACGTGCATCGCGCATTGAGTTCTCCACCTAAAAAAAAAAGACCACCATAAAAAGAATGCAAACGAGCGCATCGACCAGTGTGTGTTCATGTGTATGAATGAGAGTTGAATGCGATTTCGATACCGATTGACCGTGGCACTGAATGGAAGCGCCCTCCCCTTCCCCCGTTGTATTGAGCGATATTGCACCGATGATAAGTTTATCAGCATCATTTTATCGTGCTTTTTCACCCTCATGTGGGCCGAGTTCCTGCCGAGAGTTGGGTTCGCGAAGGAGAGTGACAATGAGAGCGATTGATCGTGGGTTTTTTTTTATGAGGGGAAGAAGAGTTCGTCGCTTGCCGTTGCAGGCAAGTTTTTCGACGTTCTGCAGCGTCTGTGGCAATTTATTTATCCGTTATCGCGGTCGCGGTGTTTTATAGCGCTGCATTATGACGTTATCGGAGCGACATTGCTCAATCGGTGCGGTATCAGATGTCAGCGCAAAAGGGGGATTTGATAAGCTTAATTGGCCGAATGGTGTCGTTCAAATGGAAGAAAATGGCTGTTACTGTAGCTTACTTTTGGCGTATTTTACGGATAACGTACGGCTTGGCAAGTGATGTAGCCACTAACTGAACATTTATTTGTATAAACGGCGTTCCTAACGATATTGTATAAGTATATCGACAGATCTCAGGCCAGAAATAAGCTAAACACATGGTAAAGGTGTCATTTCGTAGGTTTTTTTATCTAGCTATGCATAAAAAATTGCGATTACATTACTGTGCCACGTTGAGTATGAATTTACGCACTTATGGTTTTACGCTACACTTAATATGCTGCACAGTAGTGGAAGAATTGACTCATTAACCATTTTTTCACACCATTTGTACATTACAATTGGTTTTTAATCATTTTACATTGTTTCTTCAATTTTTGTTCCAGAATAGCCCAGTATAAGTGTATTGGACGATACTGTGGGCAATTTGGTGGATTGGAGATTAATGGTATGAAATCAATGCTGTTGTTTCGATACCAATTTATGATCTCTGTGCTGTAATAGCAGGTTGTCCAGTCGGGCCAGAACTTAACTTAACCTTTATGAGACGTAATAAAAGGTAAAATGATATTTTTTCTATCACTAAAAGAAAAGACTATATCCTTTAAAAAGACACAGAGTAGAAAAGCAACAACTAGGAGCGCTACAGTGAGTACAAGAATGCGGCCAAATATTAAATGTTCCATGCTTTTAATATAGTATTATTTTAAGTGTTGTATTTCAGTATTGTTCTTCATCACTAATCAAACCCTTAACTGATGCAATCCTGGCTTAATTTTATTCTTTATGCAGCTTCATTCTAATAAAAAAAAATCATAATCTTCATTTTAGGAGTCTAGTGTTTAATCAGATCAGCCGTCATTGTTCTTTATTCTAGTCTACCAGTTGTTGAACTATTTTTAATTTTGGAATGTCGAAAAATCAAATGAATTAAATTATCTCTGTATCATCTCGTAAATTTGCAAGAAGAAGGAAATAGAGACCAGAATAGGTAGCTTTGTCTTGCCAGAACAACGAGATGCTTCATATTAGCTTGATCATTCCACAACAACGTTTCAGATGAACTTAAAAAAGTGTGTTTTAACGTCTGATGATTCTCGATTTGCTGTAGCTTCAAAGTAGTAAACGATTCCCCTCTGATCAACCAAGACAATGTGCCAATAATGATGTGGAATGCTGAAACGTCTCGTTAATCGTCTCATCCCCCGTTAAAATCTCTTTTTCGCTCTCCCACTCCAAAAATCATTCTCACTCTCCTCTCCATCGAAGGAATGCCAAACCGCACGACACGCACCACAGTGTAACCCCCGCCGGAACGAGATGCTTTATAATGTCTTCCGGTTGCCTTTCCTTCCCAATCCCATTGGCCACTTCCTCCATCCATCAAATGGCACCGAGATCCCAATTTCGAATTGAATAAGATGTCAATTAGCAGGTTGTTTGGTTGACTGGCCGGCCTGCGGTAGGTCACCCCACTTCGGGGACGCAGTCCACGATCCGCGGGGATTCAATGAACGTTCGCTCGATCGCTACATCGATACGCTATTATTACGCGGATCGATCGAAATCGTTTTCGGCAGAACTGCGCGGAGAGAGAGAGGAGGAGGAGGAGAAGACGATCATTTTTTATGAGTTCCGCTGGCTCGCGAAAATAAACACATGCGGCCCGGTGCCGGACGAGCCGGCCGGACGATCCGTATTGGTCTCCCGATCTCGATATGTCAGTCAGCACCCGGTGCCCCCGGTCTCTACCTTTTTCTAATGTCTTTCGCTGCGGACCGGCCTTTTTTTTGGTTTCAAACGGCCCCGGTGCGCGACCGTCATCATGGACCGTCAGGGATGGTCATCCATTTCGCTTCGATGACACACGGCGGACCGCTGTTGATGGGTATTCCCTTTCCGTTTCTAGTCCGATCGGTCGGTCGGTCGCGTTATGATTTATGGATGTTGCTGGCGATCGTTGCTGGCGAGGAGAAATCAATTTCTCTTTCGCAACGTGCGTCCTGAGCGGCACGCAAGCCAGGCCTTTTTAGTCCCGCCGTCCTAGTCCCAATGGCCAATCCCATTAACCACGAACCGCGAACCACTTGCCGGACCTCATGGGATTATATCATGATCTGAGCACATTCATTCTGTGTTATCCTCGAGAGCGCGCGCACCCGCTCGCACCAGATCATAAATATGAAACAGTTTGTGGGTTTTGTGAGCAAAAAAACCCGCTCACTGGAACACTGGCGGCATAATCCATCGATGAGATGAGAGACAGGCGATGCATTAGGGCAAAAATGAAATTTTGAAATGCCGTCTTCGGGAAGGGAATCACCTAAAGGATCAGATCACCAGCAGCGGTGACGACGACGCGACGCGAGTCTGGCTGGCATTATTTATTGAAAAGAAGATAAGCATCGATCATGGACATGCTACCGCTTGCCGAGCAAAAGTGAAAACTGGAGTAATTTGATAACAGCCAGCCAGCCAGCACGGGGATTACAGACGATGGACCAACGGTACACAGTGCCTCTAACACTCTAATAAATCCCATTTGCCTTCCACTGCGCCTAAGCCGGCGTAACGGAGAAAGGAGGCGATCGTCTAATGTATGCTCTCTCTCTCTCTCTTTTCCTCTCCTTCTCCCTGTAAGGAGACAGCCACGATGTCCGTAGTTGGCAGCGCTGACGACGAGCAAACTTATCTGATGCATAAGTTAATCGGATCAACCTCCGAGTGTAAGGCAGTGAGTGAGAAAATAGGGAAAAGGGCACCACGGGCTGCTGCTGCTGCACTGGCGGTGGTAATGGCAATCTGCAATCGCATTGATAATGCATCAAGGCAGCAGCAGCAGCAGCAACAGAAGCGTGTGTGCTGGGGCCCGCTACGTTCACCACACGGATGTTTGGCGCCTCCTCGAGCTCATCGTTGGCGAGACGTCGCGTCGTTGGTTCTGATATGCTGCACCGCATGCAGGATGACATAAGATCGAGTTCGATCGTACGATCGCCACTGCTGCAGCTAAAGCTTGCGTCCAATGTCGTTCGTTCGGTGGTGCCAGTGTGCAAAAAATGGAAAGTTCACTTCCATGACATCGCACCGTGTGGCTGCGAGTGAAGATTAGATTGAAGAATTCGAAGCAGAGATGACACAGCCGGGACGCCGGAAAGCCATTCCGGATGAATGAAAGCGCGACATTGGTATTCCGCCCTCACACCATTGTCACAGTGCCCCTCACGGGCCATTGCGCGCGCTTCATTGTTGTGGCGTTGAACAATAGCCAGCAAACTAGCTGCTGACCGTGAACCGCAAATAAAAACCCATTCGGTGTGCAGCGTGCCATCCGAACACATCAGCCAGACTGGCATCCTACGCGCAGGCCGCAATCACAAAAGCGCTTCACTATTTCTCTATATCCGTCGATCATCATCGGCGATCATCCGCCCTAACGCGCTGCGGATCTTCTGATTTCGGAAATGAGCTTCGGTTTGAATGGATGTAGTCATAAAAAATGGGGGTGAAGAAATTAGAAACGATGATCGCGGAGGTTCGTCAATCGTTGAGCGAGATCCCACACCCTAACTGGCTGGTGCGCCCTCGCGTGCCCAAGGAGAACACGCCAAGGTGCAAACGAACACACACGACACATGTTTGTCTCATCCAGGGAACGCCTCACTCCCTCTCCTCCTCCGCACTCTACTGCCCACCTGTGTTCGTTTGTTTGACGATCTGTCCTCGATTGATCAATGGATCGGGGGTCGGAATGGAACAAAAGCGACCGACTGAACGAGGAGATGAATCGAAAGAAAGCATCAACAATCAACCGGTGATGCATTCATTCATAAAACCAACCGGTGGAGCATAATAAGCTTTTTTTCAGCGGCCACAGAACGCCTGACGGCGCTTCGCGACAACCTAACCTCCAGCGTCACCTTCGATCGATCGTACTCGTCCAATCTTCCATGAATCGATCGCCATTAGATCGTGGCCACCGAGCGGGGTGAGGAAAAAAAAAACAAAAGAAAACAAAACAACACGGCGGACGGACGCTGGATGCTCGCGGGCAGCAAGAAAAGTGAAAACGCCAACACTTCCAGAAATCGAAACCGAACGACGACGAAGGGCCACCGAGCCGCATTCATTCATCCGCGAAAAGAGGTGAAAACGAGGAAAGAGTGAAGCTAATTTCACTGTCAACGTTGTCCCGGGCAAATCGATCGATCGGTCTCTAGGTGCTTGTGTGCGTCTCAGAGACCATTCTTTGGAACCAAACAAACCACCCCGAAAAAAAAACAGGGAAGGAAAAACCTGCGACAACGCTTTTCCGCACCGACATCGTCTGTGCGGTGCGCTCTGCATTCCAACAACCCGATCGAACTGCGATCGATGCTCCACCGGTATCCGAAGGCGCTTCCTGTGTAACCGTGTGGCTATATGTGTGAGCGAGGTCCGCTCGATTTCAACTCGGACATAATTTATCGCCACTATTTAGCGGCCATTACCGTTCATAAATATTAGAGAACGGGTCACGGGGGAGCAACAGGAGGACCGCACGAAAACGTAAAAAAGAAACGAATAAAAAAAAACAGCAAAGCACCGATCGATGAGCGATCTGCGCGGAGAAGGAAGGAAGAGGAAGAGAAATGTGAGAATCCGGTCTAATGATGTTAATTTACGGGGCTAATAATCGATTCGATGCGGCGGCCAGCTAGGGGGGGGCAAGAGGAGAATCGGATGCAATCGAAACGAGATCGTAAACACAGAAGATGATCACTTTCGATAGGCGCGTGCAGCTCCGTGGCGCGAAGGCCGGCCGGCCGGGTGCTGGTGGTGCAGGCCCTGGTCACCGTTTCGGAAGATTCATGCGAAGCGGAAGTACGTTGACCACTAGCTGGTCGTTCGTTCGCTCGTTTCGTTCGTGTTTGTTATGACTCGCGGCCGTGTCGCGCGTGAGTGTGCCTCTCGATCGATGCGACGACGAGCGATCGAGAGCGGGATGTCAGCACTTCCGTCAGCCCGTACGCAAGATGTCGATCACTGGGACCCTCTGCAACCAGCCAGCGAACGAACGAGCGAGCGAGTTGTCGCCAAAGCAGCTCGCCGTTCCCGATAAGCGTTGAACGATCGAGGACCGTTCAGAGGAAAGGCGGGAAGGCGAGAGTGAGCCCAGTAGAGTGGTGCGGAATTGTGGGTCAAAAAGTGAAAGGTTCCGCTGACCGCTGGCCTGACACCACTGCGCCACCAACACACACCGGGAACACCTTGCCGGCCAGAGCGATTCGCTTCACTTCGTTCGCTGCCTCTGGATCACCTTTGGCGCTATCGCCTCTCTGCACGAAAGTGAACAACACTGGCCACGCCACGCCACTTGTTGGCTCCACTCGGGAGCTGGCATGCAGGCAAGCAATCGTTCTGGCACGGACGCAGAAGACACAAACAAACGACAACGAAGCTCGATGAACTTGCGAACCGAACAACCGGAGTGCCGGCGTGCTTGCTTGCTTGCGTTCGTGCGCTCCCTCACTTACGTAAAGTACCCGTTCGGGGCTGGTTATTGAGGTCCCAAGAGGCCATTCGTTGGTGAAGGAAGAGGTCCTTTCCTGCGTTTTCGATTGTGACACCGGTGATAAGTGGGAGAACGGGTTCGATTTGGGAGCAATTTCGAGGCGAGACAATTCTGGAACAGAAAAAAAACAAAAGGATTCCGGGGAAATGCTCCCTACTCGGTTTAAGCAATCAGTCAGTCACGCACCACACGTAATGGACGGTGGAATATTTGCCACTCCATGCCTAATTGGAACATCGGAGATCGCTCTCGCTGAGGGGTGGACCACAAGCAGAGCACTCCGGTAGAGAAAGTAGCATCGTTGAACAAGAATTCAATTGTACTGGTTCACAAAACGGACCGTTAATCGTGCAGATCTCGTTGTTGTAACATGTGTTATGTTTCATTTAATTGAATTATGTTTCGATTCCAATCGATCGCGCTTTTCGAACTAAATAGATCACCACGCGCTACTGGACTGCGATTCCATAAAGCATTGGGGCCCATTCAATACCCTTTTTGCAATGCAAGCAAGCATACAATGCCAAGCACAGGGGCTGTCAACTGTCACCGTGCGGACTCCTGTCGGTCGCCTCATCAATCACTCGCCTGTCGATCAATTAAAACCGTGATATGTCTTAATTGAATATAAATATCGTTCAAATGCGCTGCAAAACACAAGCTTCTCGTTGCTTAGAACACGCGCACGCTCACGGTATCAGCCGGGCCGATCATCGATCATGCCATGCCCGCCATGCGTTCGAATCGGCGATCTACGATCTACGATCGGAGCTCGCAGCCAAGACGCAGGCAACCATCGTCTGACATCTCAGTTGCGACAGCTCAGTTCCGGTGGCGACGTTTCCTGTTTTCCCATGAACTGTCACACGACGCAGCTGTCTCAAGAACCGCGAACACGATTGCGAAACGGAAGCTACCTCGACGGCTGATGGACGACGATAGAGTCGCAAAACCCACCCACCAACCCACCCGGCCCCGGTGATGATCCTGATCCCTGATGTGCTAGCTTCAGGCTAACCAAGGAAGCATAACTAACCGCGGGAAACACATACACATAAAGTCCACAGAGCGAGGGCGCGCGCGCGCATCGCACCAGAAGCCCACGACGCGATGCGGCGCGATGTCGTGTCGGTAGCCCCGCGGTAGCCCGGGACGTCTTATCGCGACTCGCACATCACTTGTCACACTGGGATCCCGGGGATTAGAGGGTGAGTGCTAGTAGGGCGAGGGATGATCAGAGAAAGACGGAAACGGGCGATCTCCGATCTCGGGAACGGAACGCTCGGAAACCATACGTTACGCAGCACACCCGGTGAGCAGATTGCCATCGAAAGCAACGGCAGCAGCGACGGAAGAGACAGCAAAGATGAAAAACAAAGGCACATATGGGGAATTTACAGAAGCAACTGCGGCCCACACCTTCTCCGGGATGCGGGAACTGGAAGCTAGAAACCGGACACCGAACCGCAAGAAGGAGCACCAACAGTGGACTGCGATCACAGAAGATCAGGAAAGGAAAAAAATGGAACGAAGAAAAAGAGAATTAGTGATTATTAGCATCGCTGGGACTAGACACGACATGTTTTGGGGTGAAATGTCTCGTGCGCTCGTGGGCTATTCTCGCCCACTACCACCAACAACCAACAACAGCTCCAGCGACCGATGCATGGCGATGGCGATATCTGCGCTGGACATGGACCGATCGGCTAGACGACACATTCGCGCCGAGGGGGTTCTTCGTCGGTTTATCGCTCGAGTCGCAGGCTACCGGGATCGCGACCAAAGCGACCACTATGGTGCACTATGGGATGGTCGCGCTTACGGTTATGCAACGATCGTTGTGCATTCAATTTTGATTTTTGAGGTAATATTTGAATAAAGTTTTAATTTTCACATGTTAAGACCTTTGCAGTGGCATAAATGATGCCTAAATGATCAGAGATTTGCAACCGATTTGATCAATTCGCAAATGTTTAAGCGACAGAAATCATTAGAGTGAGTATTACATTCATTTCCATTCAATACTTCATTAAAGATCAGATTTAATGGTCAATTATCCTTTAAAATATGAAGGAAGGAAGTTCTACAACAGATGTTTCTCCTTTAGACAACAATTCGTTGATTGATCTTGTAATGTCTTTTTTCCATACTTTCATCATTCGATCAATACAAGAAACGGATAAAAAAGGCGCTCTCATCCTCTGTCAGTCTCTCCTGAACTTCTGACCATCCAACGTCAACCTCCTAATGCACTGTGTCTAGCGAAGCGCCGGCAGCCCACGGCAAACGCATTAACTGCAACACTTTATACACCCCGCGCTGTGTGATCCCACACGAGGGGAGCTAATTAATAACGAATTAAGCTTTATTCAAATTGGACACATCCCGCTGATATCAATCGGAAGTAATCACACCGCGGAGCCACTTTGGGACCCGGACTCATCTCGTAACTCATCGTACCACCGCTGCTGCTACTGCTGCTGCTGGCAGTGGTGTCGGTGTTTGATCGGAATTTCCGGCGATTAGGCCGGACTTCTCTACGGCCGCGCCTCATCCTATCGTCGCATAGCATCGCAGCGATATCGGAAAGGGAAAACTTGCTCCTACCGGGCGGCAACCAATCCGCTTCCCATCGGTGGTCAACGTTATGATTCCAAACGCATCATGACGTGCCACATATCGGCGTCAGCACTGGTTCGACTGCGGTGCGGTGCTGGATGAACGATACGAGTGGCAAGTGGCGCACGATCGCGTAATCGCAACGATCACATCCCGTCCGTTGGATGATGTCGGTCAGCTTCCACTGCACCTTTCCTTTTCTTTTCCCTCCCAGTTGACGGTGGTCGGGGTGATTAATGAATGAATTTCTCTCGCGATCGGTTTTCTCCCCCCACCCCTCTCCGTTTTTTCTCATGTTTTAATTAGAATCGATCACACACATGCACACACGAAGACACTGCGAGCGAGCAACAGGTTGTGGGATCTTAAGATCGTCCCATGAATCGATCGGCGATCGAGTTGGCCAGCAGCAGTTGGCAAGTTGCAGTGCAGCGCAGCGCAGCATGTGTTGCAGAAAGTGCAACCAAACCAGATCACCGCTCGCAACCGGTCCGGCTCAGGTGTCCACTAGCCTTCCAGCAACCCCTCCCCTTTGGGCATCGATTCTACAAGCGTGTGTTAGATGTGATGAGCAGGAGCAGCAGGAGCATATTAGCAGCTTCTCCGGCAGCCATGCGATGCCACACGGTTAGTGCCACGGTTTGGCCGAGTTTCCGCGCACCACAGGGCGCACAAACAAATCGTAATTTTAATTGGCTTCGGAAGCGGCAAACTTTCTATTTCATTATTTATTGTGGTGCGGTGTCGCCGCATCAGCATCTCCTCTTTCTTCCTTCCTTTCTTCCTTCCTGCTCTTCTTCTTCTGCCACGGTGGACACTGGCGGTGCGATCGGAGACAGAATTACTACCGCACGATCCGATCATCTGCCATTTGCAACGTACCGCTTCCGGCGAACGGATGTAACTGGCGTGTGCATGTGTGCTTGTATGTGTGCCCGTGTACGTATGCGTGTATCATTGTGTAATTGATTGCCGAGACCCCGGTTCCTGGTGGTCTGCTCATGGATGGCCCTAGTTCCGGCGAATTTTTTTTTCCAACCTGGACACCGTTCGTCGCTTGTACGATCGTTGAGCTCACTGATGATGATGAGAGATGGCGCTCCGGAAGGTGATGATGAATGGAGCATCGGAACAGAGGAAATGATCATTTTCCAGACGCAGCTACCGCTGGCGCACGGTGATGGCACACGATAGGTCAGTAACTGCAACGAGCGCGAAAGCGACGAACGACAGAGAGTCCCCATTGGGGAGCCCAGCATGGTGACCATTTCCTGAGGTGACTTTCGTGGCATTAAAATTAACGCTAATGCCTCGGAGGAGGAGGAGGAGGCAAAACGCCCGTTGGTTTAGCACCGTTGGTCACGGTGGGGTGCCCCAGTGCGTGCGCCATTGGTGGCCACCACCTTTTTGGCGAAATCTGTTCCCGATCAGCCGCTCTCCCTGGTCCTGGCGGCTCGCCTGGGGCCTTCAAAATCAAGCGTGCGGGAGCGCGCCCGTCGCACGCTGAGACAGTCGCCGCCTCGGGCTTGTGATGGCCAGGCAGCACCAAGCACCACCACAACAACGACAAAAAACCGTGGTCACAATTAATAAAGTCACATAAAATTAAACACCACAAACCAACGAAACCACCGGAGCTCCGGAGTGTCGTCCTCTCAGCAGGAAATTGTAACACCCCACACTCCCAGCCTCCCAGCCAGGCAGCGAGCGTCTCATTCGCTCTCACCTCTTCTATGGTCTATGCGCGATCTCACCCCCCCGGGCGGGGTGGGAGTGGTGCTTGCCCGGAAATGAGCGGTCATCAAACTGTACGCATAAATTTCGCTGCCCAGCGTTCTGCCTCGCGGCATTTGCTCTGGTTTTTGGTTTCGTTTGGTGTGTGCGCGCGCGGGCGCTCAGCGCGTTTAGCGCGTTTCTCGATATTTTCCCGGTCGCCAGGCCAGGCCAGGCCAGGCCAGACCAGCCAGCTTGGCCAGGTCGTGCAAAGTGGCTGCTCTCCAGCAGTTCTTTTATCTGCGGACCAGCGGAGTTTAGGGCTCGGTAACGCTATTCGCACCAGCGTGCTGTCCCTCGGGCTTTTAGATAAGCTTCGGTCGGATGTTGCCTAACTCCGCTTGAAGGTGCCTCGCATCAAGGCGTGGTGGTGGTGCCGCTGGTGGTGGACTGTGGCGAGCATCGAACATAAATTGTACTACGGCTGTAACCCGTGCCTGTGGCACTGTTGTGATCATCACTTTTCATAAATTCCAAACAGAGAGCATTGAGTGCGAGAGAGGCAGAGAGAGCGAGAGAGAGAGTTTGTAGAGAGTCGCTTCGCTTCCAGCAGTGCGCTCAACCGATCGCGGTTTGGTGATCGGTTTAGGTGAGGTTCATTCAGTGCGCTTCCCTTTCCTCCACCTTCTCGCTCGCACACTCTGCCTCTGGTGGACCTGGTGGATCGCGATCATTACCAACGCGCGAAAAGGGAGCAATTTTTCACGAAGAACATGCCAACCACCATCACTGGAGTTTTCCCTGGGGGCAAGAGAGACTCCAGTGAGTCCAGTGAGCTAGCTAGGGCCGTCCTTTCGTCGCTAGCAAGCCAGCACCAAGGCACACCACACCTCATCATTAGCGAAAAAAGTGGACAGAATAATCTATTGACACATTCATTCACTTCCTTCCTTTTGGCCGCTGGCTTGCTGGCTGGCGTTATCGCGGCCTTAGTCAGTGCGGCCGACCTCCCGGAAAGGCCATCAACAGCCAAAAGCGAAAGGCAAACGAAAGGCGTTGACCGGGAACTTTGACAAGTGCGAGCGATCGGACATTTCGGGCGCAACCTGATCATCATTTGGCCGTAATTGGAATCTCGCACGACCTTCGCACACAAAATCATTTCGATTTGTGATCTCTCCGGCTCTCTCTCTCTCTCGCTCTCTGTCTAATCGCTAGAAGCAACGTTCCTACGATCGCGATTGGAGGGGGTCAAAAAATGAAAATGCAAAACCACACACTCCGTCCAACCCTTTGCGCCCCCTTTTGCCGATACTGACCGCAGACAAGTGCCGTCTGTTCTCCCCGAGCGAGAAGCAAACCGCACGGCGCACAGCGCACGGCGATCGAGGATCATTTTTCACGACCACGATCAGCACGCGGCGCGTCGTGAAGGATTCCGTGACGCACCAGTGTGGACTCTCTGACACCACCGGCCATCCGTCATCCGAGCTGACGGCAAAGCCGATCTGAAGGCCAGCCAGCGAGCCAGCAAGCGGAACAACGATCGAGCATTGTGTTTGCTTTGCAGGAGGACGATCTTCAAATCTATCTTCACTTCTCTCGCTCCTCGTAGTCCCGCAGCCATTAAAAAGTGGTGGTGGTGGCCGGCATGTACCTGTGTGTGTCCATGTTCAGTGTTTGTTTCGATCCAGGTCCAGTTTTCAAAACATTAGATTTGTTGTTTTTTTCGGAGCGGGGTTCGCGTCGCTTGACATCACTCACTCTCTACCGGGCGATACCGGGGAAGGAGCTTGTGGCGGAGGTAGAGCACCAAAAATTGGATCACCACTCGGTCAGTTCCTCCTCAGACGCACCACGGATTGAGCATTATTAACGATCCGGATTGTCCATCGCCACAGTCGCCATCAATGGAATGCCGTCCATCACCCCCCTGGCTGGCCACCAAGGCAAGGCACAACCGATGGCCGTTGTGACAATTTTGATGAGCCGTTCGGCGTTCGGTGCGCGGCGTCCGTCTGGTCGTGTCGGTCGAATGGATTACACCATTTTTGCTGATCCAAGACGCGCCGCCGGTCGCTCTGCGGTCTTGACCGCGCACCGTGCACTGCTTTTTTTATAAATCACTGACCGTGGATGGTTTGGAGCTGCTCAGTTCGGAGTAACCGGTCGATTTGGACGTCCTAGGGCCCTGGTTTGTAGAAGAAACTTGTTCGGAAGATTAAGAGATTAACGATCGAAACGATTCATCGCAATCTGCTCGACATGCTGCTGTGTGCGAGTGTTTCTGGTGTCTGGTACGTGTGCTGAGGAGATGGTTTTTGTCCATTTATTAGTCAGCTCAAACATTGTTCGATGCTAGAGCTTTCCTTTAAAAAAAAAAGAAAGAATAAACTTGAAGCTGGACCACAAACGACGAATTTCTTAACGTCCCCGGGAGAAGAAAAGAGATGGACCCTAGTGTTTCCCTCGTCATTATGCAATTGAGACAGAAAGACGGCTTCAGAGTCGCCGAGATTCATGTTCGATTGACATTGCGTGAGAAAGGCTACCGGTGGTGGCCCGCTCGTGACGGTTGCACCTGTGTGGAAGCCTTTCCTTCGTGATCTCGCTCGCTCGCTATCTCTCTGTCTCCGTCTCCCTGCCTGCAGATGATCTGCAGATCCCCAAAAAGAAGAAGGAAAGAGGGGAGAACTAACGGATTCCGGGGATAAACCGGCTCCGTAAATCCCGTAAACCGCATCCGTGACAATCGTCCCGACACCTTCTCCAATTTTCCGTCTGACGAAGCCGCGCCACTGCACCCCGCCGGGGGGCCCTTCCTCCGGTCAATTGTGGGCCTGAAAAGTGGTCCAAAAATATAAAAATAAACCCCGAAACAGACATTCCACCCAGGGCTGGCCATTTGGGTGGTGAATCCTTTCGCCATCGATCTCGGGACGCCGCCGCCGCTACTCCCGCCGTGCGTGGCTGAGAAACGACAGCTGTTATTATTGATTACGGATAATTACGATTTTTGGGGTAATGTATCCTGTCTCCACCGCGGGTCCTTCACCGCGGGTCCTTCTTCGTGGACCGCCGCAAACCGAAAATTGCCCCAAAAACCGCACACGCAACGCAAGCGCGTCCCCCTCGCTTCTTCGTTTTTACGCCTCGAGAAAACAGCTCTTTTCTCGCGCCCATTATTTGCATGAAGCCGGCCTCCGACTCCAACCGAGCCATCGGCATGTCCTCGGCAAGAGACAGCGGTCCCCAGCGTCCCAAAAAAAGGGAGAAGAACCGGGAGGGCTGGGGGAACGAAACATCATCAATAATTTCTCATATTTATGTGATTTCTCGCCTTTCCAGTTCACTTCACTTTGTGTCGGTGTCTTCCTCGCCATTCCGTTCCATTCCGTTCGCTTGTTTCGTTTGTTTTCGTCCTTCGATTCCATGTCCAGTGTGGAGAGGGTCCGCGACGGGAAGGTAAAAACCGTAATGAACAAACGAACAAACAGAACTGACCTTAACGCGGACGACTCTTGACTGGGCGTCCAATTCGACCGTTCGGTCATTCGGTGTGGCCCGTGTTCGCATGTCATCATCAGCTGTGGAGCAGCCACAGGTATCAGCATGTTGGGCTGACCGGATCGCTGTGGTTGTGGTGGTGGTTCAGGTTACGACCAGCTGCGATTTGCGAGTCCGTCACAAGTGTTGATGAGAAGCGACAAACGTGACACGGGCACGGGATTCGTGGCACGGGATTCGTGGCTCGGGATTGGTTTGCTTTATTTCTTCTTCTTTACAAGTGCTGCACACCACACCACAACATTAACCAAACCACCAGCACATCAAAACCACGGTTGAGTGGATCGAATTTCGCTTTAAATGTGTGTTGTGGCTAATTAATATTTCTCACCCGCGCGAGCGTTGATAAGCGCGATCTGGTGTGGCATGGAAATGTACGCCCAACATGAGGTAATAACGGGTGGAAAAGGGGGACGGTGACAACTGAAGCACTTGCACCGCCGCATGACCTTCTCATTAAAAAGCTGAACTCTAGAGACCGAACACAAATGGAGCAAAAGGGGCCAGGGTTTAAGGCGCGCGCGCCACCGAATTGTGTGAATTCTCTAATTACCTTCACAAGAACCTCTCACAAGTTCCACTCACTCCAATTCCGATTTGCTACAGCATTTTCCATTCAAGCACACGCCCGCGCCCGCGGAACATCACCATGCTGCTGTTGGTGTGGCTGGTTGTCTGAATGAAAACCGTAATTATGTTGCGCGCCTGTTAATGTTCTCTTCTCGTAACAAACCCCTTGAGTTTCTGGTTTTCTGGTGGATTAATTGACATTTTATACTTCCGGCACACATTCGGCATTCATTCATGTTAACCTCCAAATCATGTTGTCTCCTCGAGCAATTGCAGCACGCGACCTTGCAGCGTAGACTGAACGGCGATTTGAATCTTTATTCCCGTCGCCTACTCGTCCCTGGTGCCCAAGCTCAACTCCTCAGCCTACTCTGTCTCTGCGGCCCTCAATTATGGTGCGCTCAGCGCACAGCGCCCTGCACCCGGTGTTGTCTTTGACAACTCTCGACTGACATTTCGATCGCCCATGCCAGGGAGTGCCTTCCATGGGAGATGACTTGAAGATCAAAAAGCCGGGGGGGGGGGGGGGGGTTCGGGACCAAGCCCTTTTATGTAAAATCACTTAATGAGCATAGCTGTCTCCCTTTTGCTAGGAGCATGCACCTTGCGCTTGGTCTATCAAATCCAACAGCAACAGTAGCAGCAACAAGAGTGACATCGTGGCGCATCGTCAACACGCACATTACGGCAGGCGCAACATGCTGTGCCGGGCCGGTCCATTCGCCGCCAACCGCCGCTTGTTTTTTTTTTTTTTTCTTTCAAATCTCGATCTATATAAGTGAAACATAATTAGATACAAGTTGTGCCGCCAATGGTGGGGTGTGTGCGTTGGGAAAGCGATAAAAAAGGCTGCTCGCGCCTAACAAAGTTGTCACTTGAAGGTCTCCTCTCGCTTCTTCTTCTTCTTCTTCTCCTCTTCTTCTTCTTCGCTGTGACCAACTGGATCACCGGACCGGACAGCACCTGGCGCGCTGGCTGGTGCTTCTTTATGAAAATGGACTTTGGTATTTTTGGCCAGTGCGGGAGGAGGGCCCCCTCCGCCGGGGGTGCCACAAGAGCATAGCGCTGCATTATCGCAGCAGTGACGCTCGTTGCGAGTGTGTTTGAAACAATGTTTTGTCCAAGAGATTCCGCTGGGCTCAAGGTTCGCTCAACAGCTGTAAAACCAGCCGGACTGGAGCTTACTCCAGTTACTCCACCACCGGAGCATCGTGGCTCTGCAAATCTGCAAGAACACTCCGAGAGCGCTCGGTGCTCCTAGAGCCTAGATGACTTGTCAGCTTTCGATTTCCATTTGCTAAGTAGTAAGACAGGCACGGGCGCGGAGAGACTTCGTGACGTGCCCGATAAAAGCGAAAAATGATGCTCGACCGGGGGTTCCGTGGCCTCGACTCGAGTCCGGTCAGTTGGTTGGTTGGTGGCAGCCTTCACCTATCGTGCGCAACGCCCGGGACATCAACTCGTAGCAGCAGCAGCAGCAGCAGTCGCAGACCGGTCGACTGACACATATCCATTTACGTTTCGCAGTTTTTCCAATTGGCCGATCAGCGGTACTGCTGCAGCTGGTGGTGGTCCTGGTGGTGGTGGTGGTGGTGGTGGTGAGCTCCGGACCATTTCCTGGACGATGGCTACGATGGCAATCCGGCGGCGCCCCGGCATCCCGTGGCCCATCTATTTTCATAAACATCATTATCGCTCTTTATGTCGCGCACGTAAACCCCCATGCCCGTGCCCCATGTCCGAGCTCAGGCCAGTTGAACTAATTCCCGTGCCCTCCCTCGTCTTCTCCCTCTTCTTCTTCTTCTTCCTCAGCCACTGCAAACGTTGCATAAAGGACGGTCAGAAGGACGACGAACAGACGGACAAACACTCGATGGTGTCGTTTCGCGCGGTGCTGCGGTGCAGAAGAAGCGGCGACCAATAATAAGAGCACACGAGAGATGGTGGCGAGCGCAGTTTGCTCGCTGAAAGGGATGGCGATTGCATAACCAGCGCCAGTTCCCGCAGTGACATGGTCAACGACGATGGGGCGGTGGTCTTCGAGATGAGAGAGAGAGAGATCCCCCGGGCCCCCCGAGGTGACGTTCAGGAAAGCGGTGCAACGGCGGGAGGTAGGGTTAAAACGAGTTTAACTTCGTCACTTGTGCGGTCTTGTGCTTCCTTCTTGTGTGTGCGGTGGTTGCTTTTGCCCGCGCGGCGATGCTGCCTGACATCCTGGCGTCGTGTCGTGTTGGAGGCGAAAGGTGGAGTAGCAGCTAGCTTCTAATCAGCTGCGGGCTTGATGTTGGCCATTCCACAATCACCACACACGTGCGTAAATTCAGGCTTTTGAAGGCACACTGTGGAGGACAGTTGAGTATCTTAATGGGCGGATGGAAATGCACTGCACTTAAGGGAGGGATTTTGGTATTTAATTTTGTTTTGTGACACATATTTTGAACATTTTTCCCTGAATGCTGATCTTTTGAAGAATATTGTGTAAATTTTGTGGACCAATCGAAGCAAAACTGACAAAGTTATAGCAGATTTTTGAAAATCTGCATACAGCTCGCTACTTTGAAGAGCGTTTCCCTAAACCAACGTTTTCAAAGTCGGTGCCCATTGTACCATAAAAACTACGGGGCTGATTGATTTGAAATTTTTAACAAATAATCTGTACACTCTTTGCCAGGTAATCCCGTAGAGATTTCATGAAAATTGTTGATACTTTTTTTTAAACAAATCTTTAAAAATCGTGTTTTTAGGCAAAATGACAAAAAGCATCATTTTTTAAACTTCAAAAATCTGCCAAAAATCTAAAACCTAGAAAATCAACAACAACTTGACGTGGCTACCTAGATAAACTCATAATCTATCAAAAAAATAGTGATTTGTATTTTTCTGATGACCCATCACGTAGCTACTATGGGAACCAGAAAAAGTATTTTTTCGAAGACACGACCAGCTAAATTTAATGCCATGGATGAAGTTTTTATTAAATCTTCCCCTAAAATAAAACCATATATTCTTCAAAATTTGTAGTTTAATATGCCATTCACTTGATAGAAATATATGGAATGGTTGCTTCACAAAAAATGAGCCCTTTTTTGGCCAGAAATTACTGAAGTCACCCCCTTAAAGATCGTTTGCATTTCAGGCAGAGGATGCTCAATCAGTTCCATTCTGTTTTTTTTATGTTGGACTGTTTATGGCCGAAAGAACTGCAAGAATTGCGCAATAGTCATCACTTTGGGGCAAGGTTCGTCGCTTACTGTCGCACCGTTGCAGTCTTCCGTCCACCGCTTCTTTGTTCACCATCCCGTATCAACCGGGCCTAATGGATTTGGTTGCACGCGCTGCTACAATCTACGGTTGCGGCACTAAATCGGCTTCTCTTCGTTTTTTTTTTGTTTATCAAATAAAACAAAATCAATCCTCGACTTTCGATCGCTTTCAACGATCACACAATGTCGAGCCGAGCCGATGATGGAGAAGGGTGTGCGAATGTATCACCGCCACCACCACAACACCGCGATAAGTCATCGCAAAACGTGTTTGTTTTCCCCTAAAACCACCCTTTCAGCACTCTCGCGGGCCGACCGCCTTGGAGCCTTTTGCCTCGGTTTCTGTTTCGTTTCAACCATCGCCAACGGTTCCGTGAGTGGCCAAGGAGCGGGCAAGTGGGACCGGGACCGTGGAGGGTAGGAAAAAATGTGACTGACGTAAACGAAGCCCAACGCCCAACGCCGTCACCGACGTGTCCCGTACGCGCACAGTGCACCAGCGTCCATCGTTAGCAAAAAGGAGCGTGTGCGGTGCTCCACCAGCACCAGCCCTCTGTCTTGAGCCTCATCAAGCCTCATTTAAAAGTGTTTTATCATCCTCAATGTCACACACCGCAGCACCGGCAGCAGCAGCACGACGCATGCGGCACAGGGCGTACCGCGAAAGGCATCAATTAGCGCAAAAACGATGATGTATGCGATGAGCACCTTGCTCGACTGCCCGACTCAACCTGTTCCAACGACGACGGCGACGGCGACGACGACGCTGAAACGCCTCCCTCGCAAGGAGAAGGACACAAGGCACACATACACCGACAGCGTGCAAAGTGATGGACGGGACTGGCGGATCGCGTTCGCGTTCGTGTCGCGGTAGCCCAACGATTCGTCATTCGACGACAAGTGGATGGGTGGTTGGTTGGCTGGTTGGTTTCGATCGCAGCAGTAAACCATGGTCGGCCAGTCGATCACGAGGCAGCTCCTGCTACTACTACTACGTGCAGTGGTGCGCACAACGGGCGAGGAGGGAAGGGCGTGCGAAGATGCCAATAATCGTGATGCCGCGTTGGTGCGATACAACGGGGGCCAAGTATCACTCATCGTCGTCTCGTCTTGGTCGTCGTCGTGGTCGTGAGGGTAAATTGAAATGAAATATGCTGATAATTAGCATCCTCTACGAGCATCAGTTTGCGGATCGCGCACACTAGACCGCCTACTATGGCTCGGCGCTGGGCTGCTTGGCTATTAGCTGGCCAATCCTGGCCGATAGGTTGACGAGAAGGGGAAGTTTCGAACGACAACGATTACTACTACCACGACGGGGACGATGATCATCGGTGATCGTCGTCGTCGTCGATTGGCTTTGGAATTTGCGTTCGCATCAGTTTGCGACTCGATCACCGTGGATGATACTTGGAACTGACTGTACTGTTGTCGTTGGTGGTGGTACGGGAGGACGAGTTACGTGATATTTGATTTAATTAACAAATCACTTACAGCTTCATCGGGCCGGCGATGCGAACGTAGTTCACTTAGTGGAGAGTAAATGAGTGAGAGAGGGCGAGCGCGAAATGCAACCTTGGAACCGGTTGACCGACCGACGCTCAGTCATTGATCATCGCAATCGCCAATGATGTCCTTTGGGGGATTTGTGCGTTCCATTGGCTGCGATCGAGAGTGTTTCCACTCTGAGAAAGAGTCGTGGCAATTAATCCCCGCCCGCGCACAATCTCTCAGCCCTGCTGATCTGCTCCAAATTAGCCAAGGAAACACAAAAATTAGATCACCTTGCGCGCGCGCGCGCGCCCGCGATCCTTTCTCTTTCACCTTTCACGCGAATCCCATTCGCTGGCGAATTCCGAATGACAAATCGCACACCAATGGCGAGACGATCAAACGGAACGGAACGCGATCATCCGCGAATGGCGGAAGTCCGTCCGTCAGTTCGTAATTGATCGTAATTTTGCGTCGCCATTTTACGCGCAGGCGCACGCGCGCCACGGAAATTGTACGATCACTGTGCCCCTCGCACGGTGAAATTATTAAGTTATTCCACGAGCCATCGTAGCACCATCGTGGCATCGTTCCACCTGGGGTGAGGCGTCAGGCCGGCCCAGGCGTTGTGTCGCACTGGTGATCTCGATCACTGGGCGTGTGGGCGTTTTGCGTTGAGTAATGGCGACGATTGGTTTGGTTTCGCGATGCAACAGCAGCTCCGGTGTGCACATTCAATGCCACATTCAATACTGGAGCAATAACGAGTCGAGATCGCCAGCCGGTGCTCGAGCCAGCTTGGGTTAATGGGTTCCGGGGATGCATTAGAGGATCAAGCGGTCTACGAGCTGGTTACGTGGTTTCGCATCACTCTTCCTTTGGTTCGGATTTGAATGGATCGCAAGCAAACAGCTGGGTGGTTTTAGAACGCATTCGTGGATCTCTTTATCGCACCGATCTTCATTTCATAATCGACCATTCGCACCGGATAAGTGACCGAGCGCCCTCGAGGTTCATCAAACTCAATGTTTTGACATCTACGCTTGACACTGAAGAAGCATCCAGCAACAACAACAAAAAAAAAAGGCCGTATGCGTGCGAGCGCCATCGAGAGGATCGAGTTTTTGATTGACTGCGGCGAGTGGAGCCACTTGCAATCGCACGATCGCCCCTCGTTTGGTGTCTCGGGTGTTCTCGGGTGTTTATTCGGGTGCTCCGTCGATGGGTCACGCCCGCCTGAATCGATTAGAGCGATCATTCGAATGCGAGCACGCGCGCACTCGATCTCAATCGCAAGTGGCCGAATACAATGAACAATTGGCCTGCTCCTTGAGTGTGTATTTGTGTGCTGGCACGGTTTTTTTTTGGGGATCGCGAGGGGCGATCAAATGCCGTTCCGATTACGGTTGCAATTTCTGGGCCCCAAGCGCAAACACAAATCACAAATGGCCTCGGTCCCTGTACAAAGTGGTCATGTGGATCCATCACGTTTCCCCCTCGCCCGCTTTTGGTACACGGGAAAAGGGGGGGGGGGTATGCTTCCAGGCTGGGCGCCGCTCTTGCGTTGATGACGGGGTGTGACCGGCATTGGACCCTTCCTTTGAAAGCTTATGTTGCGCGCGATCATGACTCACTTACCGGGCGGTGGCGGTACGCCAGTAGGCCAGTGTTCGAAGTGTTCCAGTTCGTGGGTTCATTCCCTCGCGTACATCGCGCAGCCGGAGGCCAAGGGTCAGTCTGAAGCCGGCGATACATGAAGCGTAAACTCTCGTATAAACTCATAGTGTAATGCCAAAAAGTTTACGCTTCGTGTGGCAGGCATAATCGCATAAAAGTTTATACCGAAACGTCAACTGCAATTACATTCGGGCACCTGCAATTACACTATGCTATTACATCAATTACATGTGTTTCTGGCCACAAAAAACATAAATCGACGAGATAAGTTGATTTCTGAACATCTTTTTATATATTTTAAGATGTTTTTACTGTACATTAGCGATTGTAGAACATTCAATTCATCATAACGCTACGCTTCATGTTGGTGTTGAGTTTACGCTTGCTTTTACACTCGGATTTACGCTCCGCGGGCCTATAATCTTTTTGACATAAGTATAATCTTTTTGGCATTACACTCTGAGTTTATACGAGAGTTTACGCTTCGTGTATTCCTACCTTGAGAGATGGACGCGATCGCGGTGGTGGTGGTGGTGGTGGCACCGATTTCATGCCCACTCTCGTGTGGATTGTGGATCATCACGCTGTGGTCCCCGAGGGGGGTTTTGTACGGGGTCGAATGTACCTCGAATTGATCGGCGCTCACACGCGGTGGGTGTGCAAGGGGATTATGCTCGGTCAGCCCGCGACCGGACCGTCGGGCGTGATCATGATCGGGCATAAGTGAATGGAATGCAGAGGCAGACAGGGATTATACAATGCTGTTTTGATGATGAACGAACCGTGCATTTGATTTGATTATATGCTCGCGGTGCGCTTCGTGGTCGCTTATGATCAGGCCCTTTTACGGGTGTCAAGGTCATGCTGGCAGTTCCGAAACGGAATGTGATCTTAAGCTTTATTAATTGTTGCTGATATCGTTTAACTGATCGAAGAGCTAAGCCTCCTGAAAGGCCTCCTCTAGCGACACTTTATGTTTCTAGCGACGCATTTGCATCGCAATCGCTCTTCTTCTCCTTCTCTCTAGTGTTCCTAGTATACAGCAACGACGACGACGACGACGACGACGACGACGGTGATGATGCCGATGATGATGATGGCCACCATTTTGAAGATTTCCTCGAACTCGCAAGCGTAAAATCAAAAGCCACCCTGATAGTGTGCCTGATGCGTGTGCAACCGAAAGGGAGAGATAGAGACAGAAAGAAAGAGCGAGAGAGAGAGCCCATGGATTGAATCAACAAACGAACGAGCCAGCCATCGGAACCATATGGAACCTCCTAGCGAACGAGCGAGCGAGCGAGCCAGTGCGTCAGCGCACCATCATCAAATGGGCCGAGCTAACCACCGAGAGAAGCCAAGCCAAGCCAACCAACCAAACCGACCCCTCCTGGGGCTGGTAGTGCACCTGTTGAATTTCAAATTAGCCCTCACCCGATGCCGATGGAGCCGTGGCCGAGAGGATGAATTAATAAGCGACGCGTCCCTCCGCGCGTGAAACAGCGAAGCGCTCGTCGATGATGAGGCGGAGAAACGAACTGTGCTCATCGATGTGTGGTAGCTGCCACCCCACCGGTGTGTTTGGTCAGTGTGTGATGTACCGTTGTTGTGTTAACCACCGACAGCATGCCACAGCGCATCGCCAAGCCAAAACGAGAGAGAAAGAGAGACGCTAAGAGTGATCGAGCGACGATGAAAATGGAAAACTCGACGCAGTTCAGCGATGGGGGGGGGAAATGGTAAAGCACACACATAAATTAGACACTTTTTGTTCAATCCCCTGGCGTGGATTCAGCCGGCTAACCGGTATTGGGCCAGCATCGAGATTTGATGTTTTCATTCCGTCGGACTTCGCTAGTGGTCGCTTCTCTCTGGTTGGTTGTTGGCGGCGTGCACAGTAGCAGCAACAACAGCATAACGCAACAGCACCAGCTACAGAGCAGAGCGTCATTATCAACCATCGGTCAGTATATTAACGAAGCAGTGAACTGCGATCGGCCGCGTTGGATCGAGCCGAGTTTTTTCGATTGTTTCACCAATCGGCAACCAATCGCATCTCGCGCACGGCGATAGCTCGCACCTTATTGGATGATTCGATTGCGTCTCTGTTTGGGAGAGTGTCTATTGTTGTTTTTTGTTTGAAATTTTGCCCAATTCCCAAACTGATCGAGCACCATTTTGTCTTCAGTTTTGATACGTGATAGTGTGCAGCGACCTCACCCACCGTCACCACTCGCTCACAGTCTAACATTCGGTCGCTTCAGCGTAGACTTCTCAACTCAACTTCTCGAGCAAGCTCATCCCGTATCAATCTAAAACAAATGGCACGGAATAAATCTGGAATCTTGAACAAAAAGGAACAGCCCTTGTTGTACAATGATTAACTGGGATCTCGCCTAGCATTGCTTAGAAGAGAAGATGATAAGAAAGAGACCCAAAAAGGCTGGAAGCTGTTTTCAGTATGGAATCAAATGGATCGCCGACTCCTTGATCTGACATTTCAGGAATAGAGAAGAGAGGAGGATGGCATGCAGCACAGAATTAGGCGGTATCTGTGATAAATAAATAAACCAACTTCAAGCAAGTGCAGGAAACAAATGAATCGCCAAAGAAGGGTAATCGATCGTATGAATGCGTTATCATAAAAATACAGAATGAGAACTAATGAACTAGGATTAATTGTGACTATATAGTCCCGAGAATCATAATAAACATTGCCAGATTGATTGTACGACGACACGAGAGTAACACGCGTTCGTCTTTTATTTTTTCTCGAATTTCAGCTTCTGTCCCCGGAAAACCCCCTTGGAAAGTAACAATTTTCAAGGAAAACCTTTTGGTGACAGTATAAGTAGTAAAGGAACGCCATTACACCACTCAGCGGCGTCAAAAGGCTTTGAACGCACAATGACCACGCGAGCGGTCGTCCAAAGTTTCTTGTTAGTGGCTGCGGATTCATTTAAATAAAACTGCTTCAACCGTTAGAATCCCGATCGATCGAATTCCGATCATCCCCCAGGAGGATGATCCCGTTTTGGGCCACGTTGACCCACACACCCGCAAACATTTTCCCTGTCCTACCTCTCTAGTCGTAGTTGTTGCTTTAAAAATGAAAACATTAGCATCTATCACTCTATTCGGTTGGACGCTATAGCGCGCTCAGACCGCCAGACTGGGGGAATGCCCAACGGTACCTTTCGGGCCACATTCCGGTCCTGGTTGCATTGTGATGTCTCTATATCTAGTGCACGCGCGCTCGCCTGATGAGACCGATCTGATATGCATGCGATCGTTAGAAGGAAGCGAGAGGAGCGAGAGGGAGAGAGGGAGTGAAATGTGATCTTGCTGATGTCATTCCGATCCATTTGCTTGACGCACGATGTCAGGTTTTTGATGCTGCACCACCACCACCACCTCTACCTCGCCACCAGCGAGACGGACTCGATCGATCGAGAGCCGGGGCCACGGATTCCTTCGAGCGAATCTCCAAAAAGGGGGCATAGAGGAAGATGGTAAGTGGAGGTGAGTTAATAAATTATGCATGTCAATTGTAATCAAACCAAAAATCATCCAACTCTATCCGTGGCCCCTTTTGAGGGGCACTCGAGGATGAGGAGCACGATCGCGACGACGACGATGCGTAAAAGACAAAACGGAGAGCAACCAATCAAGCCCCAGCATCAGCATCGACCCGGAGAGCATCCACATGGGCCACGGGATGAGCGGGGAAAGTACTTTCATCCTGTCCTCCCATCCATCCTTCAGCTCTTGCAGGCTTTTCGTTCGCGTGCGCGAGGACATTCCGCCGTCCACAGCCCACAAGGCTGGATGCTGCTGCAGCAACGAGTATGCATTTGCATTCTCCATCTCCTCTGTTAGGCTCTAGCGGTTCCGCTCATATGCATACGTTTGCTGCCCTCCTGGTGGTGCCCGTTGGTGAGCTCGATGCTCCAGTTTCGTCTCTTCTTGCGGATGGTGCAGCAGATTGCCGCACGGACTGATGTTGTGATGGTGCTGTGATGGGTTTGTTTGAAGGCACACAACATATCGACACAAGCATATCATCGCACCGGGGCTGAGGCTGCGCCCGATGGCACGAGCGGCGTACGATGCGATGCGTGATGCACCAAGCGACGTTCAACGTGCGGTCGCCATCTTTACTGAAACAATTGAAGAAGGGAGGAAGGAATCGAACGTGAAATTGGAACCAGGAAGCAATTTAACGTTTCGCCTAAGCACCGCAGCGCCCGGCCACACACATGCCTGGTGGAGGACACACATTCCTGAGAGAAGGAGAAGCAGAGAGAGAGGGCGCAACATGACGGCACCATTCCGGACCATCCGAGGTCCATGGCCAGGCCCAGATCGTCCGTCTCCGTTTCGAGGTTCGAGGTTGGTTGATTTGCGGGGTCTAAACCTCAGCCAAGGGGAAGAGAGAAGGGCAGAGGGAGATGAAACACATATTTTATTCAAATGATGGATGTGATACGCTTTGGAGTCTCACTCGCGCCCCCTATGCTCGCCTTATGCTGCCTTTTACTTCTTCAACGAAGACGCTACGGAGTGGGTGGTGGTGGTGGTGGCGAGGTAGCGAGTCATTAGATGAACTGCAACAACCACTGCCTGGTGGCCTGGGTGGCAACCCTTTAGTCCCAACCCTTAGATTAGGGGATGCACACGCAAATAGCAGCCGGAGCCGGAGCAACTGAGGCCACTTTCATGTAGCATCAACACGAGACTAGAGGGCGGCTCATGCTCCTCCCGAGCAAGCGGTGCTGGTGGCGACGAGGTGGCCTTTTGTGGTCAACAACCAAACGTACGCCCGGTCGTTGCGAAACCAGGTCACGGGCTATCTGCGCCGCAAGTTGAGCGCTCGGGCGCGCGAGAGACAGGGCAAGCGGATCGGACCACCTCGCTGGGCCCCCGGGACGGTCGTCGTTGGTCGAGCGATGCATGCATTTTGATAATGATGGGTATGCGGTGAAGACGCTAGCGGCCATTAGAACTAATAGACCGAGCTGGCCGTGGTGCGATTCGATTAAAAATGGGAAAAATGGGGCTCCCGATGACCAGCAGCGAAGTGAAGGCTGACTTTCAGATGTAACCCAGGCAACCCATTGGACAGCAAAGGTATCTAGTAGCCTGGTAGCAAGAGAGTTTCTCGAAATACTTCTCTTCACACTTCCGTACAAGACCAGGACTACCATGCAATCTCCGTTAACATCTTTAGACTACATTTCTTGCGCAAGATCGAATGATCAAACTCCCTTTCCCGCACTCGCTAGCGCCGTTTTGTCTTAATTTTAATATTCTCTTTCTGAGCACAGCGCTCATGTTGCAACAGACCCGCGGCGCTGGACAGGGGTTGGTGCGCTTGTTCACCGATATCGATTTCCTGATTTGCTCCACCCGTGCACTCTCGTGTTGCGGGTGCGAGACATAAAACATAACAAACACCTAACGCGTGATACGAGCAGCAAAGCAGCACTTGAACCTCCTTCTCCCCATAAACCCCCGGGGGGTGTTTCAAGATAAATAAATCTCCAAATGTGATGTCGCTCGCGGTGCCAGCAGTGGTGGCCAGTGGTTCCAGGATAAATGCAAACCCGCCCTCAAGGTAATTGCGGGCGGTTTGGTGCAAAACAGAACGGCCACACCAAGAGCAGCCAGAAAACCAGCTCGGTCTTATTTTACATAAGATCTCTTACTCACTCACTCACTGGCCGGCTTTCGATCATAAAATCGCATTAAAGGCGAATAATAATATTAACATTTTTTTTTGTGTGATTTAGGACAAGCTGGTGCGCCGAGGACCCTTTGGCCACCAGACGACCAGGCACCAGGTGTGCGCTGAATGTGTTTGTGATCGGACAAAATAAGGGGAGCGGAGAGAACCGAAGCTTGCAAATCCGGAATCAGTGTGTCGATTGGTGGAAATCTGCATCGAATTGCGCGGCAAAACCCGCGATGGTTGTTCCAGCGGTTGATTGGAATCCCCCCCCCCCCCTCGCCGATGGGCTGCCCGATTGCGATTTGAATGCTTTAACGAATAGAAACAACATGATTTTTTTTTATTATTGTTTCTTTCAGCAATAATGATGTTGGTTTAGGTATTTGAAGTGTACTGAAATGGTTAGGGGCTGCAGAGTTGGTTTTAAATAGATCTCTTTCTCGTGATTTATTTAAGAAACTCTTTAGCTTTCTCCAAATGCAATCATATTCTGGTCCATCAATTATCGATTTATATTTAAATCATCTTAATTTATATGTTGTATTGTGAATTTTTAAACATTTCCCTCCTTGCAAAGATACTCTGGAATGGCAAACGCTGCGCAAACACCAACTCAACCTCTCGATCGGTCCTCGCATCGATCGATCGAACGCATCGAACACGGCAATGGCCGCCATGCTGTTTGTTACATGTACAAGCCCCGTGCAACAATCTTGTTCCCGGCATTGATATGTTAATCTAAGCATCACCACATCACCGGAGCACATCTATCACATCACCAAACCGAACCTCGCGATCGGGTTCGCTCTCTCGCTCTCTCTCTCTCTCTCTCTCACTTCCTTGTCCCAGATACCGCATCCAGGCCATACCAACGATCACGCCGCGTGTACCGCAAATCAATGTTCAATCTTCGGTCAACCAGGGCAGCAAAAACACAAGCCCGTCCCCCCTCTCGCACGGAGACCCCTCATGATGAACTCCATAGATCCGCGGGCCCCGCGGTGGAACATTTCGAATCGTCCTGGACCCCTGACCGAAAAAAAAGCGCACGGCCAATCCAGCATATCGCGTAAAGCGTATCGTTAGCTCGATATTTATTTCGATTATCCGATCCGAAACTAACCGACGGACCGATCCGTAGTGGCAGACAATTGTAACACAGAACCCCTCACACACGGTGGCCGACCGGGCGGCGGTTCAAGTGATGAATGGCTAACGATAATGGTCGGTCCGTGGCCAGCCAGCCAGCCAGCCAGCCGCGGCAGATCATCCTGCGACAACGACGCATGACGGCGTCCCCGTCGGTCATGTCGCACCCAATCATTAGCGTAGCAAAGCGGTGGTGGTGGTGTTGGTGATGGGACGTTCGGTGGCCGTAGCCTCCTTTTCCCGGTGTTTTTTTTTCGTTTTGTTTTTTGGTTTCTACACCATTTTGTGGGCCCTCTAACGAGCTTCTCCTTTAGAGCCGGGGCCCGCGATACCCACTTATTTGTGCTTGCGATCCCCCATTCGTCTTCAGCCAAACTTCGGACCAGATCCAGGCCTGGTCTAAAGGCAATTGCGCACGTTCGCTCGTGTTGTACTCGTCGAGGCAGCGGCATGTACGTAGCGGGCGTACGTACGGAGCGAACCCGGCGCGAAATCGTGTCTATGTTGAGCATAATTTGATAAAAGAATGAAAGAAACAGCGGAGTGAAAAAAAAGAACTAGAAAAAAGGCGGTTGACAGTGGCCACTAGCTCCGTGAATGGCCAAAGAGTCGAGAAAAGGCGCGGCGCGAAAAGGGATCCTTCCTCGCATCCGATCACTTGGCCAGGGGGAGAGGGTGTTGCCCATTCACTGTTTCTGCTGCTGCTGCTGGTGGTGCTCCTCCGGCTACTAGGAGGGCCGCGCAACCGTGAGGATTCCGTAACTGAACAGCGCCAACGCCGAATTACCACCGTCACCGCCACCGAAGCTAAACCCGTGAATGGTTCCTTGGCGTGGCCTCGTCTTTCTCTTTCGTGCTTCTTTTTTTTTCTCCACTCGCTCACTGGCTGGCTAGGTGGCTGGCTGGCAGGCAAACGAATTCATTATTATTGATAAATTATTTATCATTCCCATTTTGACACCTGGATTTATGTGTGCGCAGTTTGGGCCGCGGTCCCGTTGACCGGGTTCTTGGTGTACCGGTAGCTGGTTGGCTGGCTAGGCCTGGCTAGGCGTCACTCGAGAGGTGCTTGGTGCCTCATTCGCTTATGCTGATGCGGCAGAGAGAGAGAGTCAGTGTTCGTTGGTCCATCGAAAGTGGTTTAGGCCTGGAGCGCGGGGTGTTCGATAACTTTTTAGCACCGATCCCGTCTCGTTATCCATCTTGCACGGCCATTCATCGGCACTTCTGGGTGCTGGGAGGTTGGTTGTGCGAATTGGGTAATTGCGATGGTGCGGACAACAAATCTAGAATTATTTTCTGAAGCTCTTTAGCTATTTAGTTTGTTGCTCTGTAGAAAAGACTTTATTTGAATAGAAAGCAGCAAGTAATCTAATTCATGAAATTCTTTTTATCATCTTAAAAAGGAAGAGGAAACATAAAAATAAGTTAAAGAGTCGGTAATCGACGAAAACTAATGTGTAAATCTTTTGTTAAAATATTGAAGGAATTGCATTAAAGCAGAAAAACTCGTATCCAAAACTAATTCACCGAAAAGTGATAAAATATTTCGGAAAAGAAACACCCAATGAAGAGATGTTGACAGCATAAACTGGACCGATTATCATACATTTCAACTGTAAGCTCTCGGGACACGCATTAGGCCCTTACTGCTGGCCCCCTCCCAGCTGGTGCCAGTGGTCCAGTTTGGTCAATATTTTCAGCAGCGCTTAACGATGGTTGCGGTCATGCTGCTGATGAGCATAGCGAAATGGTCACCACCACCCTTCCTGCTCGCTCCTTGCTCGCTCCCGGGTATAGCGAAAATGGCCATCTAACAAGATCGCCATTTCCTTTTCATTGGCGATCTTTGGAGACCCACGGTGATGCACGGTTAAATGAAGCTAATAGCCTCCGGGCTGGTGGCCACAAACTTCTCTCTTCTTCTTCATTCCCTCTCACACCCTTTCCCCTGGCACGTATAAATAGGTTAAGTTGCCGATTTAACGCGTGCTTTTCATCGTTCCGCGAGCGAGCACGAGCTGGCGTACACACGTCTCCCTGGCGTCGCATGTTTGCATACACCTTTTAGCACACATCATAACTCTTTTCCCTCCCAAAGGTGCACAGGTACCTCCCCCCTCTCTTCCCCTTTTGCAATGCTACGGCTACGAAATTGCTTCATCTGTTAAGGGCTCATTAAAGCGTAGTTTAGTTCGGGATTTTGTTCGATGCGGGGTTTTATTTTTTACTTCTGGCGTTTTATTTTTTTATTTTCTTGATTGTTATTGACCAATACACCTGTGGCAAATGCGGGTGTGGGGAGGAGGGAGTGCCAGAGGGGAAGAAAATAGTGCCCAAGAGCCTCAGCATCAAACGAGACTCGTTAAACGGCCATTTCCATTCTCCGCTGCCGGGTGTAGCTGGGATTCCTTTCGCGGATTCTTCCTCTTGCCATTTTCACTTCCTCTTTTCCGTCATCTGACCGGAACGGACATTTATTTGAAAACCAAAATCAAACAGAGAGGGAGAAAAGGGAGCGAGCGCGGAAACCTCCCAGCGACAATATTTTCATATTTTACGACGACAACGATGATGACGATGATGCCGACGACGCGGCGAACGTTATCGATTATGTTTTGCTCTCCATCGCTCGTTGCTCTCTTGACCTTTTTCACTTAGCGCCACCGATTGCCACCGCCAGGCCCCAGGACCCAGGAGATAGTGAGTGTACGCGGTATCGCAGAGTTTGTCCGCAGGTTGTGGCAGCCGAGCATTGATTAACCCAAGTCGCTGCGGCTAACCGGAGGGCAAATCGTTTAATCAAAGTAAGGCTCCCTCTCTCTCTCTCTCGTTTGCTCGCGGCCGTTCGCTCGCCGTTTTGCTGTCTTCATTATTAGTTTGCAGCATAAAACGCGTTCCACCACCGCCTGCTCCGTCGTCATAAGCGACCTTCTTTCGCGTTCGCGCCAATGGACGACGGTAGGCGACGTCTAATTAGATACGCTCTACCGGATCCCGGAGGCCCTCTGCGAGCGAATCGATCGATCGCAATCGATTATGCGCCGGTGGAGCACGGGGTGGGCACGCGCACTTGCCCGAAGGAATCGGCATGGGTGTGCTTGTGTGTGCACACGTGCACCATTTCAATCAGAGCGCACACACGCCGGTATGTGCACACCATGCCGGAGGTATTGATTGCTACCGATCGCTTCCGACCAGGAAGGAATGCGAGATTAATGCGTTGTTTGTTTGTTGGCCTGCCGAGCGATGTGCTGCTTGACATTTGGTGATGCTAAATGATGCTGGTGCCTTCCGTGCGGAGGATGTGACGATCCGTGGTGATGCACGGTGCCATGCTCAGCTGCTTTTGGACAAATTTGGTGAGTGGCAATCGAAGAGAGTAAAGTTAGTAACGTATGTTTTTAAAAAAAAAAATACAAAATTTGAATGGTGATAAAAAATAAACCATGACAGATAATTGAGTTCTGTAAATTACATATGGAAAGGAAGTTTATTAGATTATCAGCATAAAAAATCATTTGCGCCATTCCGAGCATCCTTCCGGAAGTTAACCAGAATTTTCGACATGGCAGTGAGAAACATGTTTGTGCACATGTTTTTCAACTATTTCTGTACCTTTTCAATCAATTCCTCCTCCGTTTTTGCACTTAAATTGTTACAATAGATCCTACGTTTAAAGTTAGCCCAGAAATTTTCGATGGGCAGCAGCTGGGAGACGTTAAGAGGGTTCACAATCTTCGGTATCACATTGATACTCAGCCGCTCCTTTTCGTCTAACGATAGCCTCGAGTCCTTGCCTGCTGCTCCGGGATCTCTGACCGGGACTTCCACTTTCTGACATGTATACTCATGTCCGCCAGGACTTTTTTAACAGTTAGGGCAGTTGCACCGACCTCACGGTCAATCCCAAGCAGCAATGTAGCCACTTTTTCCTCGGTTTCGGTCGGATCAGCATTCTTTGAAGCTTTTTGTCGTTCAAGTCGTCAGCCGTCCACAACCATGCCTTCTTGTGATGGTTTAATTGTTGAGCAATAGTGCCTAGGTCTTTAGGAACTCATCAGGAAACCTTTATGACCTTTTAGGAACGCATCAGGATACCTTTTTGAAAAGGACAAGCTTCAGAATGAAGTAGTTTCTCTTTTTTTGCCATCACGATTAGAGTTCGACTGATAGAGCTTTCAAATGTTGTCTCATAACTCATGGGTAACTACTATTGATGCTGCATTTTTAGTTTCTGCCGTTGCGATTGATGGTTTGCCCGACGAAAAATCGGCAAATTTTTTCCCTATTTTTCTTAGGGCATACGTTACAGCTTCTTGGACTACATCTTGGACAAGAATTTAGCCTCGATAATCGAGATGAGATTAATAGCAAATGAAAGATGGACAGCAGAACAGGACCGATAGCAAAAAGGCGCACGACAAATCTCAGATCACGCCACGGTTCGCTCAGAAATGCATCTTCAACACAGTTCTCCATCTTATCTGGCCCCGTCCTGGTTAGCATTACGATCGCACCGCAGTTTGCTGCTTGCGCAACGCAAAATTTCCAGTCACATTCCTTGGGTTCCAAAAACTCACCACCAAACTCAGCCGCACGAATTCCAAATTCCCTTCCACACTCACCGGCAGCTCACGGCGCGATCGAAAACAATGACCACGGCACGCACCAGAAGTAGAGAGAGGGAGATCACGCCACACCAGCGCGGAGGACGCTAGGGTGGAAAACCGCTTCGCACACACAATCGAATCGAAAACAACAACGAATTCCACCTCCCGGGGGGCGGAGAGGGAGAGAGAGAGTCAGAGGTCACTTTTCGACACTATTTACGGTCCAGCGTGCCAGTCCGGTGCCCTTTTTCGCAGGAGCCATGCCCCTCACGAAAGTTCGGTCACGGTGCTGCGCGGGCTGGGGTAGCTGTCCCCTCTGGGGGGGCAGACGAAAATTAAACCGTCCTTCTACCTGGCTTCTCGGACTCGTACGTCCTCCTGATTTATATCTGCTGACCAACATTTTCATTTCCCAAAACAATTTTTCAACATACTCCACTGCTGCTGCTGCTGCCGTGCTGGGTGCCACTTCCAATCCGATTTCAATTCCGATGACGACGACGACGATGAGAGGGTTGCCCCCCCCCCCTCGCGGGAGGGCAGCCCGTGAAATGCGTGAATGAGTCGTAAATTTTTATTGACACCCAACATAATGCCATGTTGGGACGGCGTTGGGATGGTACGATGATTTCGCGCTCGGCATCCTCTCCGGCTACGGTTACGGTTCGGGCACCCCCCCCCCCCTCAATCTCGAGCGATCGATCGAGCGCGAGCGTGTAGGTCATCTGCATCTGGAGACGAACGCCTCGGACCGAAGATGGACCATACCGGCCGAGGTCGCGGTCCGTGGCACACAAAGCGAAACGATGGACGGAGGACGCTAGCGCATAAAACAAATCGTCAGCACAGCGCACACCAAGCGAGCTCGATCCTCACTATCGCAACGGATCACGGACTCGATCGCGATGTTGTTTTCTGGGGGGGTAGAGAGGGAGGATGTTGGGGTAAATCCAATTTTAAAAAGATCTCTCTATCAAACCCCGGGCGAATGGCGGGGGGTTGCAGGAGCAGAGGAGTGGCGGTGGTGGTGGTGCGCCACCGATCAATGTGCCGAAACAAAGCACCGATGGCCCGGGCCAACACAACGGATCCTGGAGATGCCAATCGTAATGAAATCGAAATAAATGGTTTGGGAATGGAACATAAAGTAGTATCATCATCATCAGCATCATCCGCAGCATCGCAGGTCGATCGGATCGGTCGGTGGCTTCGATGTGTTGACGTCGAGATGAGACTCGCGGTCCGGTCCGGATCTCGGTGGATGGATCTCAACACTCACCGTACAGCGCAGCGCAGGCAGCCAGATCTCGTCCAATTTATCTCGAACAGGCGATGAGTGGACCTTCGACCAGCTATCAATCGACTTCAAACAAAGATCTCTCCGCGTACGGTTGTCTGTAGTTGAATACAACACAAAGAGGTTTCACTAAGGACAAAGAGAGTGTGTGAGAGAGAGAGAGAGAGAGAGAGAGAGTGAGAGAGAGAGAGAGTGAGAGAGAGAGAGCACTTTATTATCATTGGAAACAGTCTCGACTTTAATCGGTGTTAAGGTGTTGTGGGAAGATCGTCCAAAGCGGCACCTTAATAGACAGATTAGGAAGCGTAAATTGGTGCTTCTTTGTCACGCCCCCCCCCCCCCCCCCCAAATAACCGAGCGCCACTCGCCAGCTCACCGTGTGACAAATGGATCATAAAGGCTTGAACGATCGAGCCGAAGATGAACCTGAACTGCTCTTCGAGAGACGACGGAATACCGTGTGAATTATGCAAATGCAAATCATATGCTCCACCGTTCCACCGATGCTCAACCGATGCTCAACGCATCGTAAAACGGCAGCCAGCCAGCTCGTCGTGTGTCGCACGACGCGACTAGACGAGTCTCCGGCATACGATTAACCATTCCAGTTCTCCCCTTTCTTTCATTCCAGCTCCTTTTCTGTTGCATCCTCTCCGGATTGCCATATGGACACCGCGGACCGGGGAGCAAATAAAATTGTCATCTTTATCACCCCACCCGGGTCCGCGTGCACTCCTCATCTGTCTGGTTCCACCACCCAGCAAGTGATGATCCCGGGCCCGGACTCCGTTTTTGGGCGAGGCGGTGGCTGCGCGTCCATCGTTAACATAATTTACGCGTCAGCACCACCGACGTGTCGATCGTTGGCGTCCGTCGTCGGTGCTACTGGTGCTTACCAACCATTTGATGACCTTTTCCGTTTCTTCTCCTCCTCCTCCTCCTGCTCCGTTCCTCGTGATGACGTGATGTGGGCGTCCACCATGGGGACCCCCGGGGCGGGGAGGGAAGGTTTATGTTGAAGACGCGAAACGAAAGCGAAACCGAAAACCTCCCCCTGCACCGCGATAGACAATGGCGCCCGCCCGTTGATGATGGTCAGCGACGCGGGCTCGTGCCACTCACTCGTGTCATCGGAACGGTTGGTGATCCTCTGCCGTTTGCAGCGCGTCTCGTTAGAGCAACGTTTCGTTACGCTGCCACGTGCTGTCGACGGTGACGTTTTCAATTCGATTGTCAATCGGTTGTGCGCTGGCGTTGGCGAAATGGTTTGATCCTCGGTGGTGGTTTTGGGTTCGCGTTCAAGGTTCACTTCCCCCTAATTACAACCTGTGGCTTTGGCGTAACTCCTGTCCATCTGCAACACAATGAGGCGCCAGCAACGCCGCCACCGCCGCCGCCGCGGCATCATGACCATGACCTTTTCCTCAGTCACAGCACATTTCGTATGAGCTTTTCGATGGCGACCATCTGCCAGTCATCTCGGGTGTGTTCAGCCGTTTGTGGCAGTCTCAACCTCTCAAAATTTCGCCAAAGTTCGCCGACAAGAACACAAACAACCAACACCAGAGAGAGAGAGAGAGAGAGAGCCCCCCCGATGGAAGCGATTTATCTTCCTCGGCTTCTAATTAGTACAACAAGCTTCTCCTTTTAGCTTCTAACGAAGCGAAAAACCTATCGCAACTCACTCGAAGCAACGCAGTCCGGCTTTCGAATGATTTACGATCACCACCAACACCAGCACCACCACTTGCTTGGTGTGCGTGCATGATAGTGTCGTCGATAGCATTAATTAAGCCGTAAGGGCGTGATTCACGAGTCCGCTGGTCTGCCAAGAGGGGACGGGGGGCCAAGATCGAATCCAAATCCAATCGAACAGCCCTTCGCCAACCTCGAGGGACGTAACGTACTTTCGCCCGTTGGCTGGCTGGCCGGCCGGCTGGGGCCCGTGACATTTGGTGCAAAATTAGAACACATGTTCAGCTGTCGTCGTCACTATCGTCGTCGCTCCACGGTTTGGCCAGTGGAGTGGACACCATGACGATGCTGGGACGCTCGCTGGCACGCACATTCTCGCTGCGGTCTCGGTAGGGTTGGTTGGATTTGAAAGGGCCCCTCTGGTGTCTTTGGTTTGGATCGCACAACACGATCACTAATCGAATGGCATCGAACGGGCAGCAGCAGCAGCAGCAGCAGCAGCAGCAGCAGAGCATCGTAAATCAATTACTAACGTCAGCAGCAGCAGCAACGATTGCTGCTACACCCGCTACTCCCACAGCTGCTGCTGCTGCTGCTGCACTTTGTCTCTGCGCCATCAAAGCCATTCCTTACTCACCCCTCGGCAGGCCCAAGGCACTCGCGATCGCGCAGCGTGTTTATTGAGTTACACATGTTAATCCTTTGTAAATAATCTCTAATTCAAATTACCTTCCTTCCCCCATTCCCCATGCTACCCTTTTCGATTACGCACCCTTCGTTGGTCAGCGGTCGGCTTCGTGGGTTTGGGAAAATTTATTAAGTCAACCAACCGAAAACCGCGTACCGCGAAAGTAAGACCGCACGGTTGTGTGACAGAAACAATCGACGCGGCGCAGTGTCCAGTACCGGCAAGCAGGGAGCAGCAGCCGGCAGCACGCGACCGACAATGACGGAAATGCTCTCGAGAGACTCGCGAGACTCGAGCGAGAAAGCGGTTCCGGGGAATCGGGTGCGCGCGTGGCGCACGGTGCGGATTGCGGCAAATCTGAGGCCGCTGATCGGCCACAAATTACAAATCCGCACCTTCCGCGTGAGAGTAACGTGTTACGCGAGCTGAACTGAGGGGTGGGGGAGGGGTGCTGCACAGAGTCGGGCGAGCCCGGTAGTAGCCGTAGCGCGTACGATCAGCGTGAATAAATAAAATTGAAATTTATTAGCTCGACGATGGCGGCGATGATGGTGGAAAGCCGAAATGGGAAGTGCGTCCAGTGTGGCTACCTCTTCGAGATTTGCTAAGCACGCGGATACGGAGAGCGAGAGAGAGAGAGAGAGCGCCTTGGGAGTGTTGGCTAAGGTTAAGAACGCGCTAAGAAGGGAGTCCGGTCGTGTGGGGCAGCGCGGACAGGTACATAAATTAGCGCGTGATCTTGTTGGGGTAGGTTAGGGGTTCAGCTGCGGGATGTTAGCGGTTCCCGTTGCCATCTTTGCGCTTGGCCAGGGATAACTGCGCTCAGAAACAGTATTATTTGGATCAGTGAACATTAGTGGAAGAGGTTTGTTAATGTGACTGTACTTAAGTCGCAAAATCATATGGAAAAACTTCTCTACATGTTGCCATTTTTGGT
The DNA here is from genome assembly GCF_943734665.1 of Anopheles aquasalis. NCBI lineage: Eukaryota > Metazoa > Arthropoda > Insecta > Diptera > Culicidae > Anopheles > Anopheles aquasalis. Next base: position 63,993,478 of record NC_064877.1, on the reverse strand, counting down.
TTTTGGAAAAGAAGATGCGACAAGTGCTCTTGTTGCAAAAGAAAATGGATGGAAATTGATTAATCATTGTTTATCTATAATATCTTGTACATAACATTCAGATCATCATAAAGATTTTAGATTATCCGTCAAATAATCCCCACGATCATCGATTGATTGTCAGCCTACATTAACCCTCGGTTGGGCACCCGGGTACCCGGGTACCCATTTCAAGTTTCAACGAAAAAATGTATGCCTTCCCGTCAATATTTTTTTACGAAACTCCGGATCCCCAAAGTACAACTCATTTCAAGCCGAATTGGCGTTGAAATTGTTTTGATAACTCATATTTAAAGGTAATTATGGCCCGATGAAATTAACACCCGCCCAGTGGCACCCGGGTACCCGGGTACCCCATACGTTGGCTGTGCACATGGGCTATGTTTATAAACATAAAACAACACTTTTATCAACATTTATTCATGTTGACGTGTTTATTAATCGTTAATTAGGTAAACTACAATATTTTGATGATAAATTAATAACTTTTGAGCTTTTCCATGAGCAATAAGAGAAAAATAATCAACATATTTTAAAACCTTTTATGTGCAATTTAAAATATATATTATTTCTCAAACTGATTAAAGATGGTTCGTATAGTGTAATTTTGAGTACATATGAGTAAATTATACACTAATCTTCATCAAAAAGGGTTTAGGCGGCATTTTCGTAGACCACAGAGACCAATATACATGGTGCGTTCAGAAAGTGATGAGACTGGATTTTTCCTGACGAAACGGTTTGAGATAAGGTATTGAATTTTTTACCCCAACGTAGAGATAGGATTAAGCTATTCAACGCACTTTATTTCATTCGGCTATGACAAACTGAAAGAAAATGGGACGATTTTTCGTGAACCATGTTTTTAGTTGATGTAACATCGTAGAACGCCCTCTTTCTATGGACCACTGGTACAGCCCATCGCGGACCTCTTCCTGGCACAGAGCACGCAAACAGAAATGTATGAGGACTAGATGAATTACTGGCACCAACGGAATGTTTTTCTGTAGGTCCGGATAGGTCCAGACCAATGGTCCATAGAAAGGAGACGGTGTTACATCAAATAAAAACATAGTTCACGAAAAATCGTCCCATTTTCTTTCAGTTGGTCATAGACGAACGAAATAAAGTGCGTTTGATAGCTAAAACCTTCCTCTACCTTATCGTAAAAATTAAACACGTTATCTCAAACCGTTTTGTCAGAAAAATCAATTCTCATTACTTTCTGAACGCACCATGTAGCAACTGATCTGATCTCGTAGCTCAATTGTGCCCAATTAACTCAATCGTTTATGACTCAAAAGTGCCTTATGACAATTCAAAACTGATTTATTCGAAGAAATCAATAATTTCAATAACATATTTGCTGGAAAATTCGATCACTTTATGATCTTATTGCTTGTTTTACGACGTACGCGGTAGAGAATGACCGTATGAAGGGGTATCAATGCGTTGTGTTCATTATTTTTATTGTTTTCATTGGATTTTGTTGTGATTTTTAAACAAAAATACGTTCCGAAGACTCTTAAATTAATCCTAGAACACCATTTTTATCATAAAACTGATACAAACAATGATACAAGAACATAAAAATGCAATGCACATAAGTGGGGTACCCGGGTACCCGGGTGCCCAACGAAGGGGTAAACGCCGGGTGCCCAACCGAGGGTTAATAGGCGAACAGACTGGCGATTGGTGAGCTTGGACATTCAAATTAAAACAAGTGTTAACTCACACCCTTTTCTGTCGATTGTGACAACATTTTTGGACTATTCTCTTCACAGGTTTGAGGACTTTATCGAAATTATAAGCCAAATGGTGCTGAATATGTTTGGAAAAATTGCAGCGGCAGTTCATACTGAAAAGCAGTTTCTAGAAACAAGAAATATACTCTTTGCTGCTTCGTTGTGATAGAAGGTAAAATATTTATGTTCAAATGAACTTGACATACAATTGTACCATCGAAAATTCAGCATTTATTGCATTTTATCTGAATGCTTTAATGTTTAAATCGGATTCGCTTAGAGCGAAATTAAATCTGAACTGCCATCATATCGCATAACGTCTATCTTTACAAGCCGTATCCTTAGCAACGCTTCTAAACTCCCTGATGAATAAACTTTGCGATAATCTTATAAGAAAGATCTTAAAATTTTCACTCCACATTCCCTCCCAAAGCCTGTGAAGCCGTAGTGATGCAAGACAAGACGGAAAGTGCATGTAATTTCCCCATTTTTCATTTCCATCCCCGACTCTCCGGCAAACCGAATGCGAAGCATTCCACCCTTGGCGCATACCAGCGGTCCAAACGGAAGAACATTAAGCCTAAGCCCTGGTAGCCGACTCAGCCAACGATCACCGTCGCCACCGCCATCGTGGCACGGAAATGCAAGTGCACACAGCGTCGGTGCACGCGGACGTGTGCGCATAAAATCGGTGTAAAAATCATGCTAATACCCGCTCATTTCACGCCGAATCGAGCGTCAAAGTGGCGAGGTCGTGGCGGTGCCCTGGCAACCGACCGTGGCAGCAGACGAAGGTCCCGAGAGAGGGTGGGGATGGTGGCTAATAAAATTTTAATTTCTTCACTGATCCCGGCTCCGGTGCAACGAAACGGCTCCAAAGCGGGTACGATTTACGATTTGTACGCGGAGTGCACGCGCGTAACTGCCAGCGAATATTGCACCACATCGTGCGCCTCGCAACATTCGTGGCACTCGGTGCGCCCCCTGCTACGCGGCGCTAGTGCGTTATGCTGCCGATCTGTTCGGCCACCACCAGCCGGACTAACGG
>NC_064877.1:63958146-63985646 GCF_943734665.1 Anopheles aquasalis | reverse complement strand
CATAAACAGGTTTACTTTGGAAAGTAAAACAGATTCCAGCCGAATGAGCGACATCAAAGTGTGAAACGAGAATGGATATCAGCAACCAAAAGGAACAAAACTCCAAATCAAGCAGCGAATAATGGAATATTGATGGACACATTGTGTGGTCCACTACAGTGAAAAAAGACCTCAAAAATCCATAAGCACCGAACGTTTGTCATGCTATCGGTAGTAAAACGAGAATAACGAGGCAGAGCTTTGCCCGGCCGTTGAAGTCGTTGATTGAAATTCGCGTGCGTGGGACGACGTCAAAACCAAGCGAAACCAAGCGCGCCATGATGAGCTGATGAAGAGCTCGAGAGCAAACGTGATGATACTTTTAAGCAGTAATCCTTATCAACAGCCGAATGACCGGATCAAACACGGCTCAGCCGCGTGCTGCTCGCCTTTCCTTTGATCCTTTGATGGGCATTAATCCAGCGAGAACTCATTCCGTTCATCACCGGATCCTATCGAACGGTCCCAAGGTGATCTTCCACCCGGTTGGAGGTCTACCAGCAGCCGTCAACCTTTTTGCCAACTTCCTTATTATCATTTCGCTCAATGGCTCAAGCAGGAGTGGAGGGCGACATCCGCTAGAAAAGCGCCACACAATGCTCCATTTCCGAGCTGAGGCGAGCGGTGTGCGAGTAGTTTAGCATACGTCGCCGACGACGACGACGACGACGACAACCAGAGAGGTCGCCTCGCCGCTTCACTCTCCATCCTGTTGCCATTTAATGCAAATTAAATCATAAACCAAGATTAGCCAATAGTCCACCCCTCCCGCAGCGTCTGCGCCCCTCAAACCGGCGGGCAAATCATCAGGCGGAACTGAACAATGGCTCGTGTGCGCGATCGCGATCGATGTGGGAGGCTTCGCGGTGCGGTTTTCCCGGTGTTCGTGTTCTGAGCATCACATCGCACCAGATCGCAGCAACAAATGCAGCGGCCTGCACCGTCAAACACTATCTCCGTTCTTCATTGATCTCGATTGCACCGAGCGCCCCCTCGCGTTGCGCACCGAAAATTATGTTAAACCACCAGCATGTGGCCAGCGCAACGCGGAAATCATAATCCGCTTGTTGCTTCCCCGCCCTGCCCTAGTGCATAGCGCTGTGTGCAATCATACCGGGGCGGCATCATAACCGAGGTGATCATACATGATCGCTACGAACGAGGGGTAAAGCGGTTAGGGAAAGGCTAATTTCAAAGCAAATGACAACCGACCCAGCCGAACCCCGGCCTAACGTGAGGCCCTCGAACGTGGGTGGACAAATGACCGTCGCACCGAGCCGCCTCGACCGAAGCGAGTGAGCGAGCGGAGCGTCGACCGTCACCATCGTTGGATGGTATGCGGCAACCACCATCAAAATTAGCATAAACTCATAATTTTTTTATCGATTTTGAATGGCCCATTCGGTCGGATTCTGGGTTGGCCAACGCTTCCATTTTTCTTCGCTTTGCCAAGCGACTTCAATGCAAGCGGTGCACGAAAGACTTGAACGAACAGCAGCACGACGAACCTGCCGCGTGGCGGTGGTGATGATGATGATGATGCTTGTAGTTCAGTTTCAGTTTCCATGGCAATGGCATGGCAAAGGGAGTTATGTTGCGTTAACTGAGAGGGGGAAATAGTAAATGTTTTCACCAGGCTCTTAAACACCAAATTCCAAAATAGGATTCCAAATGAAGTCGCGTCAGTTGCGCTCTGCACCGAGTGCGCTGGCCACCAATTGACTCTTCAAAAAAAAAAAACTCGTGCAAGGGGTGGTGGGCGCAGCGATCATACATAAAAGCATCGCTAAGATAGCCCGGCTCACCGTCGTCGCGGTGGCCAGCGATTAGATTTGGCGCGAGCGATGCGGCATCTGATCGTGGCTCCCGCTGCTATTTCAATTCGATGAGCATTATTCTTCCAAATCGTTTCCATATATTTCACTCCTCTAGCGTCATAACCAGCCCCACCAGCAGCAGCCATTCCAGCCCAAAAGGGGACCCTGGTGCAGCGCTAACGGCAATGGCACGCGATTTTATCGCGGCACCGAATCGCTCGCTTGCAGGCAGAGTTCGCCGGTGCCGCAGAGAAGATGATCTCAGGTTACATGCCCCCGGTCGGATATCATTATTTGCCTCCCATCCGAAGAGACCTACCGCCCCCGTCTCCCCGATCTCCACCACCAAATTCCGAAACACAGAACCATCTGCGAATAATAAAGTTATGCTGCGCTCGTCGGTTATGCTCCTCCGGTGCTCCAGGACCACGATCAGCGGCCATGCGCACACTATCGGACGATGGCGCTGCGCCCCCCCATCACACTTACCACCGCACTTCACCTTCGCCCGCTACTTGGGTGTCACATTAAAGGCTCGTTTAGGCTCGAAGCTGCTCGACGTGCCGATGCCGATGCTGCTGCTGCTGCCGTGGTCGCGAACTAGGTTTGCGAGATGCCTCTAGTACCGTGGCTGGTGGCTGGAGAGCAGACTGGCAGTGGCGGTGTTAGTGGTGGGCAATTTATGATCCTCCGTTTAGACAGTGGCATCCACCGTTCGGTACCGCCTGGTCCGGCTGGTCCGGCTGGGCCAAGGGGTTCCGCGCAAGGATCCGCGCAAGCCGTTACCCTAACCGCATCGGCATTATTGCTGTTTTGCTGCCATAAAGTGCTCCTTAACGGCTCCTTTCTTGCGCGACTCTCGGTAACTAGTTTCACTTTTTCTTGTCCGCCTCTGGAGCACGCTCTCTCTGTGCGGAATGGCGAGTGTTGCAGCGCTTGTTGTTGTGGTGCTGAAGAGTGATGCGATAGCAGCCCGCTCGCGCGCGCGCGCGCGCTCATAATCGCTACTCGCGCGATCTGATGCACTGTGATGATCGCAATGAAGATGCTAAAACGGGATTAAGCAGTCGTCGTTGGTGAATTGGCTTTGAATGGGAAATCGCGAGCTAGTTGATGGCAACGATGTCATCTCAGCGAGCGCACAGTTAAGCTCCAGCGAAAGAGATCGAGCATTAAGCATTAAGAGCATCAGGAGCTTGATCTCGACAGGAAACACTCACTCCCGCTGACTTCAATTGCTGCATTTAAATGCAGAGGCTATCGTTGAAGTGTCTAGTGTCGATTGTTCAGCTCACGGATCACGGATCGGATCGCATCCCCCCGGACTTATCACACCTCGAACCCTCCCCCACTCGACTCGACCTTTTTCCCAGTTGACCATCCTCCCGCTCTTCCATCGAATCCCAAAAAGGTTAGCTCCAGCTCGATTGCTGCAATGTTGCGCAGCGTTTTAGCAACATCGAGAACTCCCGCGGTCCCTGTTAGGTCAAGCAGTATAGCTCCCGGCGGCGATGGTCGGCCCGGCAGTGGCAAAGGTCTTGCGATGGCGAAGCAACAAACGCATCGCCTCCGGATCCGCAGCATCCGAAGAAATGCCTCCGCGCCAAATGTCACTTCATTGCGATCGTCCTCGCTCGCTCGCGATGCGATTGTCTTCGACGTTCGGTTGTTGGTGTTCGCCTCCAGGTGCAGTCCGCTGGATTCTCGATGCACATTCTCTTTCCCGCTGGGCTGCCGGTCACAAGGAGGTGAAAGTTCGCCAGCTTTTTGACTCTCCTTTTCGTCGTTCTACTCTCCTTTCTCGCTCGTGGACCTCGATCGAAGGTCTTTTAACACCCAGAGCGCTGACCCATTTCCAGGCGGTGATCGTAGCTCACTCGATGCTGCTGCTGGCGATCGCTAAAGCATTGGCGAGCGGGCACGTCATCGACACCGAACAGAGAACGGGCAGCGCAGATCTTTGCGGTCAGATTTCAATCAGCGATGCTTTCAGCGCCCGGCCCATCCCAACCGAGACGGAGACCGCTGACCTCCGGGAGACTCTGTGCATGTGTTTGTGTTGCGCATGACGAGCGCAAATCATCCGTGGCAAACGGCGCGAGTTCGCGCGTGGCAGAACATCTAACGATGTCTCGTGGTTTTCGTTGCGAGTCGCGACACCCGCTTGGGTGGACGAACGGAATTGATTCATTCACCGTCAGGGCGAACAGCCGGCCATCGCTGGCCGTGCCTCGACGGTGGTTGCATAACCCCCACGCACTTCTCTTTGACGCCAACGACGACAACGGAGATGGAGACGGCGACGGAGACGACGACGTTCTGGCGCGATCTGGTGTGTCCCCCTTTGGGACGCTTCCATTCAGCAGCAGCAGCCACCAGGCGATGGTGTTGGCCTTTTTTGGTGTTACGCCATCGTCCACCGCCAGCCAGACTGCCAGCTAGTCAGCCAGCGCGCTAGGGCCTATCACTAGCTGCGGCAGTGAAGGTGATGGCGGTGTGTTATGATTATAATTTAATCAGTTCACTTCTCGGGCCAGCAGCGATCGTATGGTTCTCTGGTGAGTGTGTGCTTGCTGGCCCTTGCTTATTAGCCCATCAACGCACCGCAAGATCACCGATTCGATTCGATCGAGCATAGAGCGAGCGACCGCAGCGCAGATCACTCTCTTCCACAACGCGAATGGACGTCGCGAAGAGTAGTATCGCGATCGACAATAGGTAGCGGCCAGCGGCGTTGGACAGCCACAGCATGACAATGCATCTTACGCACTTGCGTACCAACAACCACACTCCAGCCTCGAGACACACAATATCGGGAGAGCAATATACGTTTGGTACGAAATGTCACTGTCCCCGGTGGGAGGAGGGCGGGTCAGGGCGCGTTGCTGTCGTAGATAATTCGCCGCGGTTATCAGACAGCCCGATGCGGTGTTGCCAATACCTCCGGTGGAAGGGGAGGAGAGGACACAGCACGGGACACCTCTGCCAGCACGTGCCCCTCGAGTGTGGAAAAAGGCCAGCGGAGGTTATTATTTATCGGGTTCAGATGACAAGCTTCAAATGTCAAATTGTTGCAGTGCGAGGGTGGCTGCTGGTGGCGCTAAAAGGACGCTCAAACCGAACCGTGGTGAGCGTGGGCATCAGTGGGTTTGCGGTGATCAAACACCCGGCGACAAAAGAGCGCAGGGCAGAGGGAATGGCATCGCGCGCAATGGATAATGATACGAGCGCGTGAGCGTGAGGTGAGAATGGAACAATCGTACATAATTTGATATTCAATCCGTTTGATTGCTATTTAAGAAGCCGAAGTGAGCAGTTGAGGGGGCAACGGTTGCTGGAGCTGCACCGATACGCTTTGTTTGATTGGGGCATTCATCGGTAGATGCTGGATATAGAATGAAATATAAAATTTGCGACGAATAGTATGCGATTGGATAGAACTTTGCACATGTCTTGTCGCAAAAATATGCGAATTGAAAAGAATGTAAGCTATAGTTTTGGACAGAGAATTCATGCTACGGATTAAAAAAACATTTTATTGTAAGCAGCTCCTGTGTTGAAGGCTACGATTTGTTTGAAATTTTCTGTTTGACTATTTGAATTGTTCTTACACTCGCTTTCAGAATTACGACACGTTCATGCTTGCATTTTAAAGTTTGCTTCAACATAGACACTTTTAATATGCTAGTTTGCACGACGTCAGAAGGGACATGAGATTGAGACTTCTAATCGATATTTAATTCTACTGCTGGAACCGATAGGTTTAAGAAAATGAACCATTTGGTTGTTAGTGAATTCTTACTGAGCATTTAGATTGAAAATGAGCAACCAGTTGATTACGTTGCCCATGACCATCGAGTTTCGCTTCCATTTTTTTTATTGGTCAGATTTCTAGATCGTTTTTATGGCTTCCAACTCGACCTTGCATTCCATTTCGGCACAATCTCTTCCTCGCTATTTAGATAAATGGGAGCAAACCATTCATTTCTCTAAACTTCCATCGATAGAGGTATCCTACTTTTGGGAATTTGAATCTTAAAATTGATTGCTAGGCCTCACCCAATCGATCAAGATTGTCGTTCGGATTGTGTAAGCTTTTATTCTAATGCGTCTGCTCCTCCATGATCTTCGCCTTGTTAAATTTATCTTGATAACAAAATCATTATGTCCTTATTCAACAAACTCTCAGACTCGCATTCAAGCAGAATTCTGCAAACAAGAACTTTAATCTTTAGTTCATTCTATCGTTTTTTCGGTTCATTCAAATGTGAGCGAGTGTAAGGGAACAAGCAAATATATGACATGCTCATTCTTTTATTTTTTTTTTCTTTTTAAAAAATCCCTTAACACAGAATTTCAAAACAGATCCACACTTTCAACACATCACGCATGATTACTGGTCAAATTGAAATGAAGCAACTGTCTCGAATGCCTGTAAGTGTTGCAAAACACTGGCAAAACATGTTTCGGGCACAATGAATCACTATCGCACACAAAGACGCTACCTTATCAAGGGCTAACCCATCACAACACAATCGTCCGTCTGTTGATGTTGTGTCATCGACAACACTCCAACCAAAAGATCGTGCAATTCGGTCGACACAATCGATCTTTCTGCAGGTCACTCGTAGCAAATTGTTCCACATGACGAGGACGATGACGATGATGATCATGACGAGGATGATGACGTTCCGCTTTTCGGGGATTTACAGCCTCGGATCAGACCTCGAGCACCACGCGCCGTTACCATTCGTTCCCGGTGCCCTTTTTGGCCAACCTCCGTGGTCGGCGTTCCGATCACAAAGCTCGCGGCCACTCGGTAGCACGGCGGGGTGGGGAGTTTAAGTAGCGTGTAAGTGGATATTGTTATGCGTCGCGCCGAAAAGTGCGGCCACTACGACGAGGAGGACGACAATCGGCTAACAACTTTGCGAACGGGCAAACAAAGGTCTCGTGCCCGGGGCCACTCCATCGCGGGCCATCGTGCGATCCCGGGAGCAGAAGTTAATTTATAAAGATTAATTACCACGATATGGAGGGTGGTTCTAGGTGTGAGTTTATTATTCCATCGTTTGTCACTGTCCCCGGCCTCTCTCTCTCCCTTTCTGTGACTCCCGAGGGGGACTCATGTTTTTTTTTGGGGCAGGGGGGTTGATACTGTCCGGAATGAAACATGAAATGGACCGAACGATCGAGACAACATGGATCCGATCCAGCACCGCCAAACCGACACAGTGACCAGTGGGAGGACATTATTGGAGTACGACGACGACGACGACGACGACGATCTCTAACAAACAACAACGCGAATGGGGCACGCGATCGCGATCATTCGCGTCCACAAAGTAGAAGCCATCCGCGCGTGGTGGTTGGGAGGTGAGATCGCGCTCGATCCCTCCGGTGCTGGTGCTCGATCTTTAAACTCAAATTCTAATCGCGCGGGTGCGCGGCCTCCTGCCGTCTTGCTAAGGGCCTTGGGCCTTGTTCCAGCTCGTGATACTCCTTCCTCTCTCCCTTTCCTCCTCCTTCTGCACCGTTTTCATCCCTCAACAACAACTACAACACGGTGGCTAGTTGCAAACGCTTGACCTTTTACTTCCTGGCGGCCGATCGACCGATCGACCCTTCGCCCCCAAACCACGAAACGGTGCGAGCAAAGGGTGTTGCTGAGCTGCAGCTGTATGTGTGTCGTGGTATCCGCGAGGTTCGCGCAAAGATTATGGCATCAAACGCCCCCCCCCCCCCCCCCCCCCCCCCCCCCCGGGGGTGGAATCGCCACCGAATCGCGCCTTTGTGCCGCATCAGGAAGCGCCGTCTGCCCGAATGGTCCCGAGCTCCCGATAAACAAACCAAGCACACATACAGCACACCAAAAGGGGCTACCCCATACTGTGCCCCAGCATAACTCACGATTCCGATTCGCCACCGGCGCGGCTCCGCACTCCTGGAGGAATGAGTTTAGGAGATCGAGCAGAAGAAAAAAAAAACTGAATCCGAAACGATAGGCACTAGCAAGCAAGCAAATACACGTACCGAAGCATGGCTGGCCAGCTACTGCTGCTGCTGCTGCTTCGATAATCGCGATCGCGAGCGCGGAAGTGATCCAGCGCTCCAGCATATCTTGGTTGTGAGCTTCCGTGTAGCAGCTTTATTTATGGTTATTCCTCTGTCAACAACTAATGCCGGGGTGATCGCGATTCTCCCGAAACAACAACAAAAAAAAAAACACAAAAACAGAAATAATATCGCGGACCACAGACAGGCGCGGTCGCTTCATGACGATTCCGGGGCCACGGAAGGGACTGATTGGAATCTGGCGGAAGAAAATGGGAGCATAACGAACGGAGCATCCGTACACAGTGGCACATCTTGATCCAGCGCGCGGAAGGGAAGGGTCGCTACGGTTCGATGGTTCGAAGACCAGAAACGGAAGTCGCGTCGCGTGTCGCTTACCGCTTCTGCTCCACGGCCTGGCTCCGTATTTGAATTCTTCGTCCGCGTGGACACTGCACGTACGGAGGACTGTTCGTTCGTAAAGAATATGAAATCTCGCTTATCTTAATGGTGTATCACGTACGAGTGTGTGTCTCGCTCTTCGCTTTTTATTTGCAATGTCTACCAACCGCGGGATACTCAGGAGGCATTCGGAGAATGTAAATAATGATTTGATTAGGATTATTCAAATTTATTTATTGAACAACTGATCGCAATGTTGGATAGAACGACTTGAAATGGGTATATTCTATGAACTGTTTGGAATTATGAGTAAAACATAAGATGTAATGGAAGTAACATAAAACTAGAGTTTCGTCATATGATATCTAATTATAACTATTTCAGATAAATAACCAATTTATTCAATGATTGGTAGAAATGATTATCGATCTCAATTATATAAAGATAAAACAGTTACATAATTCGGGAGCAAAGAGCAGTTTAATTTTTTGTTTTAGAAAGTAGATTGCATATTATTTTAGAGGTATTTTATTATCAGTTAGAGGTCTTATTGAATTATTGTGCTCTACTTTACTTGAAAGTGAAATGTAATTCATTTCAGTAACCTATATTCTTATCTCTAATACCAAATTCGAGTCAAAAGAAATGGACTTCTATGCCTCAGAAAATGCAGAGGGACTGGCGGGGCCTTTAAACTAATTCTCCAACAATTCCATTCCTCTTTACTTTGTATCTAGAAACTGTATATAGAAAGCTCTATTGATAACAACCAAGCGATACTGGCGACAGCGTTGCATCGTTGGCCATTTCATGGACTCCCGTGAAGGTGTGCCCTCCACTAAAACAGGAAGCCCCGTACCAGTGCTGAGCCGTCTAGGTTAACAAATAGGTTCACTTCATTCGTTCGATCACGTCCCTTTCCTTATCACAACGTACCACAATGACCACAACCACCACCACAAGTCTCTTCTGTCGCGCCAAAATGGGAACAGCCTCGATGTGATGTGTTCCGCATGAATAACATTAAAGATAATATCCATTTCGGCCCCTGGCCAAACCTGGGGAACTGGAGCACAATTGGCCAACCCCAAAGGGACCAGGCCAGCCGATAGCCACATAAGTCACCACACCGGTGCCGAGTGCGGAGGAGTTGCGAAACGATACTTCCTTCGCCTCCGCGCTCCAAGCTTATCCAGCATCGCAACCGTCCTAGGGGTGCGCGTCACCAGCCACAGAAGGGCCTCGCGGGGATTGCATCGAGGAAACGAACGACTAGACAACTCACCACCACCACCACGGAGACCGCGATCATACAACAAGATGGCAACAAAAGAAAATCTTAACAATGTTTACGATCCCGGGCACGATATTAAAAGTTCCAATTTATGGAAGTTCCAACACCGAGCGAGTACGTGAGGACGCGGACGTGGAGAAAAACTGCGGCGACTACCTACGGGATGTTCTTCCTGTTTTGTGCTGGCGGAGTTTGGCGCACGGCAGACGATCTACCGGGTTTCACGGTCCGCTAGATCCGTGATCTAGTTCTCGAAGTCTCGCTGTCTCTGGCATTGTCTCGCCTTCTGTCGCGCGGTCACCCGAATGGCAATATTTTGTCCGGAACGTATGAATTTACGATCGGAGCGGATCTTCACGGAGCAGAATAGCCCCCGGGAGAAGAATGAAGAATCTATTCAAACCCCACACCGTGCGGAAAACCGGAGGCGGAAGCTAGACGATAGTGAAATATTTTGCTTGAACTCGCCATTTGCATTGCTCGATGCTCGTTGGCACCACCACTCAATCATCCTGATCATGATCAATTACGCAAACTCCCGTTTGGCCCGTGGCACCGCGTAGGGCAATGGCTTAATTAACGGCCGGGGGTTTATTATAATTTCAATTCGCGCTGTGGCCGCCGCCGCGACTGACCTACGACAACTGCAACTGCTTTTCCGGATCCTCGATCGTGGTCACGCGCCCGCTGTCGCCCTGGAGTGCGTCCCCGTTGGCGTCCAGTTCAGTTCAGTCCTGTTTTTTTTTTTGCGATCGATTCGCCCGCATAAGTATGATCGATCGCTACAATCAAAGGCGAATCTATTAGTATTCCGTCCATTCCTCTAGGGGTCCGCTAGCCCGTGGACAGCCTAGCTAGCGGCGTGTTGCAACAATCTTGCACCGCAGCGAGGTTGTAAGCGAAGGCACTGATTCGTTCCAGTTCGTTCAAGAAGTCTCCGGCTCCACCCTAGAAACCGGGTGGGTCCGCAACAACAACAACAACAACAAGGCCACAAAGGTCGGAGAGCATGGCCACAGTGACGGGGCGGGGGCTGAGAGGGCTGCAAAAATTTGCAAAATTCTCCTTAGAAAACCCGTCGTAGGTGGTCATGTCGTGGCATGCGCGTAAACTAATTGTCCGCACAGTGGTGCGACGAATGGTCGGAGAGAACCGGAGCTTACCAGCGGGACAACTTCCAGTGGCGCTAAGCCCTTACCCTAGTGCCTATGCGTGCGTTCGAGTGCGCTGTCGAACGGCGAGCGCGGTCCATACAGTGCGGTGTCCGCATTCCGAATTGATTAAGCCTTCGATCGGTCGCTCCACGCTCCACGCGGTGACAAGTGACCAAGTTGGGAAAGACCACCACTCAATGCTAGTGACGCCAGCCGGGGACTAGAACCGGGGACATGCAGATGGTGCTTGCCAGGTCCGCCTTAGTCTGCATCCGCTTCCTGCCGCCCGCTGTACTGGAAGAGTGAATCACATTTAATATGCTAGATCAATCGTAGGAATAGTGAGCGTGTCCGTTAGTCGAGACTTTCAAACTGCTCTACAGCGCCAGGGAACCAAGAAGAAGATAACGGTTCACTAGGTACCAGTTGGTTTAATTAAAAAAAAAATCGAAAAATCTGGAGCACCTTCACTCGCTGCTGGAGAAGGCAAAAAGGCGAGTGTCATGTACCGATCGCGCTTGGTCCCTCTCCATTCCGTTGAAACACTGACCACAGTAGCTGCTACTGCTGCTGAAGGATTCCCCCATCGGATCCGCTCGCTAATCAAACCACCATCCTGCTGCTGCGCCTCGATCCAGGGACAACGCGCGCGCGCCAAACACAGGAGTGCAGGTTCACGACATAAGCGGTCGTGTCATGTTTGTCGTGGTGTACAGGTGAAGAACATCGGTGTCGGCGACCCCCGGGTGCGCCCAAAGCGTTGGACATCTGGATCTGGTGTCCAGCGGTAGAGAGCCCGACACGACAAACTGGAGCGCATGCTAAACCACCAATCCATCTCGACCAGACTCGTACGAGGTATCACGTGCCAGACCCCCGGATCGGTGTGTCTCTCGGAGCTGACCCGAGTCGCTATGTCCTGCCGTGCGCGTGACGCGCGTTTCACGCTTCACGCGAAGTAGGTTTCGTTTGCGCGGCGATTAGAATATCTAAATTGATACGATTCGGATCGGATCCGGCTCCTGTCGCAGTAGTAGCCCTTGGAGACCACGGTGCGCCACGACGGATCTTGACCTGAATTCCTCGGATCATCCTTCGCTTTGAAACGGGGCTAGATGTAGCCCGGATATCGATCGTCCTGTGCTGTTGTTACCAGATGCTAGCAGGGTGATAAAGCATGATTCGGAGAGGCATGCCTGACGTGCGTGGAAAGCCCGTGGAGTACCGGGAACTGGATGGGAGTCAGGAGTGTATGTGACACCGTGTGTGGTGAGGCGGATGCCAGTCGCTGGTCGTCGGTCGTCGGTCGTCGTAGCGATCGTCTCGATCGTGTGTTGTTCGTGCTTTACCCAAAGTCCGCATTCTCGGCCCGTCAACACCGATTAATCAAACTGGAGCGTGAAATGATGCGGACCATACGTGCCGATTACGCGGCGAGATGCAAAAACTGGATTCTCGGAACGCATGACAATCGCGGTGAGCAAACGTCTAATATCCTCTAAATGGGGTCCGCGAACCTTGCGAGAAGGAATGAGGAAGTGACTTGAGGCGAGAACATACAGATCCTGGAGCGTAAAGTTTCTTAGCATTTGGATTATAACGCTGATGGCGTTTGTTTACCGGGAGACGCTGGTTTTTTTTAGCTAATTTATGAAAAGTAGAAGGTTATCTCAAGTGATTCTAAGCTTTTAAGGCAGAGCTAGCACCATGCAGGATGTTCTTCTCTCTAGCACCCGAATTTAGAGTCAACAAAAGCGTGTAAACGTCAGACATAAATAAGTAATCTATCCATAATAAGTATCCAATGTTTAATTTAATGTACAGGGTGCGCCATCAGGTGGTGCCCTATTTTAAAGTTGACTAACTCTGTCATTATTCAGCCGATTTGGACAAATAGGCCAGTTTCTGAAACTTCAGTCTATGCCATTTTAGTAATGGATCACTTCACATTAAAAGAGCGGACTGAAATTGTCAAACTTTACATTGAAAATAATCAGTCAATAGTGGAACTGCGATCTTGCAATGGATGATTAATAAATGATGGTTTCCTCCTTTGCCGCATATGAAGCCGCTAGATTTTTTTTTCTGTGGGTCTGTTTGAATTATAAGGCATTTGCAAACAAATTGAAGGCTATGAAACAACTTAAAGCAAATATTAGAGCTGAAATTGCCAAAAAAAAACTCCCTAAATGTTGTCAAATATACTGCAAAATGCCCGAAAAAGGGCCGCTTTTTGTATGCCGACTGAAGGCGGTCATTTGATCGATATCATGTTTTGAGTATTGCACAATAAATGGCATAGAATAACCTAAATAAAACTGCTTCATTTTCTAAACTCGTTTGAAAGATGACAGAGTAATTCAACTTTAAAATAGGATACATCCTGACGGCGTACCCTGTACATGAAAAGTTCCAGCGCCATTCTAGTGTGATGCAAAGAGGACTTGAGTTGCTGAATCATCCCTCTGCTCCAGTGAGCATTCTTGAAACCAAGTGGCTGCCCATATTTGGGAGCCCAAAACTGTTTCAATCCAATGGGCGATCTGATATGTTGTGGATGATGCAGCACTTTTGCCGATCTAATCCGGGATCTGATTTGGACGGAACTAAGTCAATTTACCAGACGAGATCTGTCAATTAAGGTTATCACAGACAAATGATTAATGGATGCGCGGGCCGCTTTCGCACAGACTTCCCGCTGCATATCCTATTTTTGGCTACAATGATCGTCTTTTTGGCCATTATGAGACAACTTTGAATAAGTTTTTTAATATAAAAGCGACATTACTGCATCCATCATTCCATTATTATCGAGGAAATTGAATTCTTTTCGCAACAACGCACCACAAACAGGTTGAATTGCCACCAAACAGTGAGTTTCTAGTTGCCCTCGAGATCTATCTGATGCGCCCGTGTTGCAATCCCCCCCACCAACCGAAAAAGGCAATCTTATCGTCGTATCGATCGACATTCCGACATGGGCGCCATGTTTTGAACTCATCGAACGGGTTCAGTACAAGTCTGGTGTTGTGTTTGGAACTGTTCCTCCCCAAAAACCACCGAACTGCTGGTGGTTTCCCTCCCAAATTTGGAAGATGACGCCACCGATCTGCGAGGCCGGCGGGGAGCCAATACAACATAATATTGCTCCAAGCGTAGGTCCAAATCCCAACCCCAACGACCACGGTGACGATGACGAGCACCAGCATGGCCGCCACCACCCCACAAACCAATCCTGGCAGCAGGTCTGGCAATTAAAAATCACTTAAGCGATCAACCTGCAATCCCTCGGGGGC
Organism: Anopheles aquasalis; assembly: GCF_943734665.1. NCBI lineage: Eukaryota > Metazoa > Arthropoda > Insecta > Diptera > Culicidae > Anopheles > Anopheles aquasalis. The sequence goes on along the minus strand of NC_064877.1, from coordinate 63,971,590 downwards.
AATCCAGACGGGATCCACCCCAAAACTTTTCTTCCAAAAATCTCAAATGTATCTCCAGTTGCCGGTGACTGTGTGTCGTGTGGTGTGTGTCTGTGTGGAACGAATTATCGTAATCGAAATTCGGTTAATTGGACCACCCAAAATACCGAGACAAGCGCCATCCACCGAGAGAGAGAGACAGGGCGTGTAAATCCAATGTCGATGAGCATTACCCAAGCATGTTGCAGGCACGGGATGATGGAATGACGCGGCGATTGTGATTGTTGGACGACCCGGCGATCGCAGAGCAGCGAAAGTCCATCTCTCGGAACAGAATCAGATGGATTGCGCCGAGATTGCGGCCGGATCATGCCGGGAACGGAGGACACACGCCACCACACGACGGTTCACCGGTGAAAGCTTCCGCTCTGGGAGTTCCCTTGTTTCGGGGGGGATCGTTTGTTGTCCCGAAAAGCGACCGAGGGCCAGAGACTCTTTTCGAGGTGGATCCGGAGACGAATAGTTTCGATTAAAATAAATGATGTCCGGCGGCATTCCCGGTGATACCGCGTGGTCGCAGATCGCATAACCGTCGAATATGAAACTCCCTCTCAATCCTCCCAGGGAGCCTCTACCAATACGGTCCTCCGGGCAGGGACACATTCTTCTCTTCGAGAGCTGTCGGTGTGCTCCAGTTGCAACTGTCCGGGCGATCCAATGAAGAAATTACTCTCACCGAACCGCCAAATGGCCACATTGTAGTCCGTGGCCACCCTTTCCACCACTTTCCGAGAGAAGAAAATTCATCGCCAATGGCGTCCAGCAGCAACCGAGGTCCGGGAGGATGAACGAACATATTTGGATCATTTAATAACGAGCCGCGACTCCGACTCCAACTCCGATTGTGGCCACTGCTCGTTCATGCGGCTTCCTTTTAATGTTTTCATATTTTTCTTACCCTCCCAGCCATCCCATCGCACCCTCTCCTTCTGCTTCTTCTCTTTCTCTCTTGTGGGTTTGATTTCGGTAAATTTGTTTTGTCGGATTGAGTCAATTAATTTTCGGCATTACTCCCGCCCGGTGCGGTCAAACGCGAACGCCCGGGCCGCAATCCTCGCAAAAGGCCACCAGACGCCGCTGGGGAGGATGGTGCTCTGCCTTAAGATTCCCGCCGATCGTCGGATCGCCGGAGCCGCATCCAACCAACACCTCCATCATGGCCTTGTTAAGGGTTTCATTATTCGACGATTTTGCTCCCTCGCCCGTGATCCCGCTTTTCATCTTCCCATCGTGCCATCGAGTTTGTGGTGCGCGAGGGGGCAGGAAAAGAGATAAGAAAATTGATAACCCGCACCGTTTGCGCGCCGGTCACTGTAAGAGGGTGCTCGGAACAGGGGGTTGGCCACCATCCCGCGCGATTACGAAGGCGAAATTCCGGCGCGCCTCAGCGCAAGATAAATAGTGCAATTTTAATTGATGGCGAGAAGATTCATCATAACGCCCGCAAGAGATGCAGCACGCTGTGGCCACGACGCGGGTACGGGCGTCGGTGTCGGTAGCATAAAAGAGTTTCTGCAGCTTTGGGGTTCAGGTTCGCCTCCGGTTCGGTGGCCAAAAGAAGAAAAAAATGGTGCACCAGCAGCAGCAGCAGCAGCAGGAGCGGCAGATGCTGGGTGTAAAAAGTGGGTCGTCCATCCTTCGGTTACTTCGGACGATCGTTTGGTTTTTGTTTTATGTTTTAATGTTTTAATGTGGGTTTTTTTTTTCGCGATGCTGCGATCCCCTTCGTTTGCTTGATCGCAATTAATCGCTTCTGTTGTTCCGGCGCGGGCTTCTCTCGTGTGCGCTGGCTTTTGGTTGGTTGATTGGTGGTGCAAAGAGGGACTGGGAGAGAGCGGATGGCACTTACATCAGAGGTGTAAATGACGTGATTCACGCGTAATTGCTAACGATAACTGGCGGGTCCCGCTTTTGCCCAGATTCGGCTCGGTCCGGTCGCTCTGAGTGAACTTTAATTGGAGCAGCAATTCGACCCCCGCCGCAGGGCGGGAACATAAATGATCAAAGCAGAAGTGTAATTGGGAGTGGAAAGGTGGCAAGATCAGAACGGTAACGGCGTGCAATCAGCCGTATAGTGTGCTCTCTCAGTAGCACAGTACCAGTGCAGGGTTTGCAGTGAAAGATGCTTAAAACTGTTGTTTAAACGTGAACACAATTCAGGGAAGTAATGAGAAAATCGTATTAAGACGCGATTGGTCGCCTCATCATCGGAACAGGCAACACGTTTCATGCGTTTCATAATTGTGATGCACACTTATGGCTATCCTTTTGTTGGAATTATTCTTTTAATTAAGCCATTTATGTGGTTAAATGGCACTTCTTTTACACATGGCTAAGCCTTCGAAACTGAGTGACTTCAATGCTGGTGTTTTAGGGAAATCTTTAGTGCTGGTGTTTTAGGGAATGGTGTTTAGGGCTGGTGTTTAGGGAAATCTTTAGGGGAAATTACTGCCATCTAGTAATTGGTCAGTGGAGTCTATTGAAACTGAAGCTGAAAATCTGATAATGTGCGATCATATTTCAGTCCTTCAGTCGGTGAAATGGTGAGCATTATAATAACTACCAGATCCTGTTAGGAATTGATGACATTATCTTGGTAACTTACTGGCAGGAGTCTTATCCGCTGTCACATTCTTTTGTTTACAAAATAAAGATTTAAAACACAAAAAAAACTCAAGTACGCAACTTTCAATGACTTCTCAATGAAATATAGCATTTATTGTTTACATTTGCTAATGAAATGAGTATACTATATTTCGCTTGTGGGGTAAGATGCATTGAACTGCGATGACCCTGGCTAACGTGATTCTCAGTGACGCTATGCCGCATTGTCACTGTTCTCTTTTGTAATTTGCATATTTACGTCGAAAGCAACATCGTTTTATGTTAAAAAAATATAGCGCAGTCGATTTCAAACAGTAATCTGATGTATTTCAAGATGATTTGTACAATGGACATCGAAAATCAAATGGTTTTTCGGGAACAGAACGATACAATTAGAACAATAGTGTGTCAAGTTCTTCTCAATGGTGTCTCATTAATTTCCTAACCAAATCCCAATGATTAAAACATGTTTTGTTATTTTTCACGCGATCTCCGAATGAGTTTTTTTGAAAACAAAACGAAAATGTGTAAAATCAGCAAATAACCAAACACAAAAAAGCATAACTAATTAATTGATCCGCTATCAATTATGATACAAATCCAAATTAATCGCGTTAGTTAATTAAACAATAGTTTGCCGCTTCTATTGTAGTTCTTTATCACATTTCAAACATCATTCCATGTAGATTCTTTCTATGCATCACGATAAGCAACAAAACATCCAAACAGCATCACACGTAACAGCTGATCGTTTGCCCTTGAGCCCAGTACTTGAGCTACTGGGCGACCGCAACCAATCGATTGCGTGCCACTGACCACCACCAGGCTCGATAATTGTTTTTGCGAAGATAATTTCCCAAATTATCACAAACCCACGATCAGCCAACCGGCAAACCCGACCGCACACCACCACCACCACCACCAACGCCCTCAATTATCATCATCATCATCATCATCCATCAGCAGCAACAGTCAAGCGGCACGGTGATCAGCTTCTGTCGCACGGCACGTGATCCTGCGTGTCGTTAGCCAGCCAAAACGCATCGAACGCAAGCCGCCGCATCGTGATTGACCCCGCCATAACCGGTCACCACCGCGCAGCGCGTCGTGAAGCCGTTTAGCACATTCTCACTACCGCCCGCGCACCCTCGTTCACCGTTCCACCCAAGTGGCTAATCACTTGACCACCACCAACACCAACCGCCAGTCAACCTCCGGTGCTCCGAGCTCCGATAATGGCTGCGGAGGTTGATTGCATTAGAGATAATTAGAAGAGGATGAAGAAGAGGACGGAGTAGACGAAGAAGAAGAAGAAGAAGAAGAAAACGATTAAATTGGTTCGATCGCGATCACTGGCACTGCTGCTCCAGTTCCACCCGGCCCCGGGGGGTGATTCCATGATCATCGCCGATGGAACGACGCTCGGTACGTTTCGTTCGGCGGCTTCTTTTGATAAGAAGCGATCGAGTAGCCCCTCCGGTTGCTCTAGCGGGGCCACAGGGATGGAACGGTACGCAAATCCACGCGGGACCATGAATCGAATGTCGTTACGTGATGTGTTCGAAGCTCAGTGCACGCTGCGTAGCAATCGTTCGCCATGCAATCGAACCGAGTGCCCCAGTGCGACAGCGACAATGTCATCGGAACGCAACGCTCGAAAGGACCCCTGGGAGTGGACACTATCAGCAATAAATTTGCCGCAACCCCTTCTCATCCTTTGGATCCAACCGCGATTTGAACACACGCGTACCTTCGCTGATGATAAATGTGTGTCTGGTCGTTCTCTGGTCGACGCGACCGATCATGCTCCATGGATGGTACCACCAGGTTCGAGCCCCCCCTCGTTTTATGGCCCTGAGAAGTCGAGGCATCGCGAGGCGGCGCAAGGCGGGATCACTTGGTGGGTGGTTTCGATCGAGATGCCAGGGCGTATTGCGCTCCAGTTCCAGTCAGTGGAGCGACAGCGCATTCGATATTGCTGTTAGACTCCTCTCTAACTCCCTCTCCGCCACTCCTCCCGGGGTTGTTTGAATGTTGTCCTCGAATCGATCGAGTTGTCCCCACGATGTACGTCGATTATCGGCTGATGTCACCGCTCGGAGGGGGCCGGGGAGCGATCGCTATTAGATCGCGCAGCAGGAGGAAGGCATGAAGTGCACGCCACGCCATTATCAGCACCATTGGGTTGGTGCAAAAGTAGCGAGAGAGAGAGACAGACAGAGAGAACGAATGCAGAAATAGAATGCAAGATACTTCCAAATACTAATCAACAAAAACATAAAAATAAATCACTTTCGATGCTCCAAACGCAGATGTTCTCTTCTCAAAGTTCTCCCAATCGCAAGCGCTCCACGCAGCAGACTGCAGAAAGCGAAACGACAAGCGGGGCTCTGCTCTGCTACAAACTTTGCAAAATACCACCGCCACCGTGTCGGTCAATAGCGAGCCAATGTGATCGATCAGCGATCGCGAGGAGCGGACCGGACGAAACACACGCGGAATAACATTGAACACCGAAACGATCTCCCGAGGATCACCGCTCCACTCTAGCGTCGCCACCACCAACACGCCGGACCGGTCTGTGGCTGTGGAGGGGCGCAACGATGGCGGGCGGTAACTGTATGCATATCTTCGTGTCATAGTTTCGCTGATCGGTTGAAAGCGAAAACATACATCGCCTCACGCCATCGAGCGACCAGCGTACCCACCCACCCACCCACCCTCCCCAGGACGCCGTTCCGTTCCGATCGTTTCGCAATGGCTGGTTTCGTTCACTCGCTGACCAAGAGACCTCCCGCGGGGGGCGAGGGGGTGGTAGAGACACACGAGAGAGGACGAGGCGGGACGGCCAGACGATAGACGACGCGCACGGTGATCCGCCCGGTTGCGATCACCCCAGGCCCCTCTTTGATGATCTGACTGGCTGGCTGGCTGGCTGGCTGGCTGGCGAGCTGGTGAGCCTTTTGCTAGGCTCTTCGATCGATTAGAAGCGAGGGAAGCCGAGACGCAAACGCATAGGGGACCCCCGGAGGCCGCGGAGGACCCGGGACGATGCAAAATGGACGACCGAGGCTCCTCGTTTGTGTGCCGTGAAGGGAGAAGGCGGTGCAAGGAAGGGTTGGCGGCACGATAGAATCGATGAGCACGATCGTCGAATCTCGCGCCGAGACCTCACCTTCAGCGACCCGCACGGCTCGGCACGGCGCCCGTTGGCGATGGCAGGGGCAGTGGCGGTGGCGTCGCATATCGTCGCACATACCGCACATATACACACTACGGCCGTGGACGTCGCAGTGGAGGCCACCAGGCAGTGCGCAGGGCCTCACGGTGAAGAGTGAACGCGATCGAGCAGCCAGCCAGCCAGCCAGCCAGGCTCGCGTTCGCGCTCGCGATACACTTTAAATTACAATCTACTACGCCTCGGGCATGGGCGTTTGCCCTTCTAATGTCGGTTTTATTATATAAATTATTCCAAACGAAAGCCTTGCGTCAGACGGACGCGCGGACGCGCGTGCGGTGGTTGTGGTGGAAAGGGAAGGGGTGTAAAATGCTGAAAACTTGTAAATCCGTTAATGTTGATAGTATTTCGCGAACAGCGCGAGGACTTTGCGAACGGGTTTTTGGGTTCGTGTTTTAGGATTTGGAACTGGTGCTCGAGCTCTGTGCTTTGGACAAGCAGCAGCGGCAGCAGCAACAGCAACAGCAACGGCGCTAATGCTGCTATGCTGCGGGCAGTTCTATTGAGAAGAACCGGGGCCCCAAAATGGTGGTGGGTGGAAGGCATCAAACCGGCTGGATGCTGGAGATCAAACGAAGGTTTTGCGTTGTTTCATTAGCGCGATGTACAAAAAGTGAGGTTGAGATCACAAAGAAGAGCGCAAATCAATCAACTCGAATTTCAGACCTCAACCTAAAAGCTGATAAGCGTCTGAGAAAATGAGTCCATAAAGCATCGGAACTGCATTCACTGCCTGTTCCTCCGATGATCAAGCAAAACAGCGAATCACACAGAGATACTGAAGCTGAGATGATCCTGCATAAAGACAGAAGTGACGTGAAGCTTGCGGAGCAGAGAACATACAGAGAGACAGACTGAGGGACAAACAACGGGGGACAGAATGCAGTCGAGCGTGTGCGCTTGTGTGCTGCCTGGTGCTGCTGCACTGTGGAGCAGAGACTCACCGAGAGCGCAGCGCGAGATTTATGTCTTCATGAGGATCAATAATTTTTCAATTAACTTCTATTCAATCCACCATAAACATATCTATCACGCTGTGCGCAATAAAAGTAAATCTTTCTGCACTGGTCCAGTCTCTCTCTCTATCTCTCTTTTGCTCTTTTGCTTCACAGGAAATACTCTGGATGCACTCGATTATGGGTTTGTATGGCACAATGGAAGTGCATCGGGCCGTTGCGACGTCAGAAATGGAGGCGCATCTGGAGGTGCCTGCCAGTGCATGTATGCGATGTTTAGGGGAAAGAATTATCAAAACGATTAATCATTGCATTATCAATGCAAATCTTTCTATTTTATCATCACCTGACTGAAAATTCGATTGAAACTTATTGTTAAAATTGTGATTCTCTTTAGTCTAAATAGTTTATTAAAGTTTTCTCTTCGTTGTTGTATAAAGTTTTTTTTCTTCTTCTAATCATACTGCAAATTCTGTTATTTGTGGATTAGAATAAATCAATTCCGAATGATTTCAAAATCATAAATCTTCCAATGGACACCAATATTTTAATCGCGTATGAGCGCAAAACTGACATCAATTATCAATATTAATTATTTTAGCTGCTAAAAGATACCTCTAGCTAAGATAAGGGCTAATCAAATGACAGTTTGCCAACAGTGGAAGTTAACTATCGTGTACGGGAACCTTTATTCAGGAATTGACAAGGAAGTTTGCATCTTTTGGCGATTACTCGTGTGATCAGTTCTTAGCCTTTTCAAAGATCTATCTTAGGTTTTGCTTTAAATATTTAAGAAAGATAAAAGCAATTGAAGGAAATAGCAAAATGATATACGAAAAAATGCTGTAGGACACCTACAGCTTCTAGTTGTAGTACTAATCGTGTTTTTATTTAATTAAAACTGATCTCGCTGCTCGATGCAGCGCTTTGTTTGAGTTACATGAATACGACCGATCGTCTAAGTGATTGATCGTAACTCCATAAAGAAATAAAGAACACCTGCTCTCCTTCTCAAAAGGCAAAACATATCACTTTCAATAGCAAAACTGTCGTCGCTTTCAACCACCGTCGACTTCATCAATCATCCAATCACATCCAGCATGGCACATATGTGCGAGGCTCCATCACCATCACCGGTTGCACCTGCACCAAGCATCGAAACCATCCCGCTACGATTGGCCCACGCCAACGCCACCAACGCGGTTGGCACTTGGCGGACCATCGGACGCCTTTGATTAACTTACGGCTCTGCCGCTGCAATTGCTCCCAATTAAATGACAATTATCGCGGTACGCAAATGGGGGCGCCAGTGAGCGTGAGACAACCGGGTTTGGAGTGGAACCCAGCCAGCCAGCCCTTTGGTGCAAGTGCATCGACGACGGAACAGAGAACCGCGCGGGGCCCATAAAAGGGTTGTGCAAAATAACAAAACGAAAAAAAGACGCGCGCGCGCGCGCTCGCGCTTTTCAAGAAGCGTTCACAGAGCGAGTACAGAGGGAGTGTGTTGTAATGGTGCGGCGATCTAGTGCGATCATAAACTGGATCTAATCTTCACGATTCAATCGCAGCCTCGTCCTGCAGCAGCCGATGATGATGATGATGATGATGATATGGGTTCGATGATAAAGCAATTAATCAGTGAGACCCGCGTGAGGCCACGACCGATCGGCGGAAATTACGCAGACCTAAAGCGATTAAATTAATAATCATGTGGCCGAGTGTGCGACCTGCAAGAGCACGTGAATGAGTGTGAGTGCGACAAACGAGACCTGAACCGGAGACCTCGAACGCGCTGTCGATGTCACGATGGTCTCCAACGGTTACGGCGAGCCAGGATGTGCTTGGTGCTTGGTGTGGGCGTAGACTTTGAATTTCTTTGACACTCACCACCATGTAGAGCAAAGGGACGACAGGGGTGTGACTTAGTACTGGCGCGATGGCGTCTGTGACGACAAATTCTTCACCAAGAAAGCCGAACCGAGTCTTGCCCCATCGTGGGCTGGTCGGGGACTCCCTCGCCACGAGAAGCCGGATCTTGCGACAACGACGGACAGCGGAACGCGGAAATTGGACCACCGTCGATCGCGCTCCGTCACCAACCGGTGGTGGTGTGTTCTAGTAATTCGATTTTGATGTGCGAGCTGCTGGCGTGCGCGCATTCGCTCCCTCCGCGATCGCAAATGGATGTAAAATCGTTTCGAAATGGAAATCAAATTATAGATGCAGGACCAAATCGCCTCCGATCATCGCTTCGCCGGTGCGCTTTTATTGTGTTTTCGCATGCAAAATGGCCACCTAGAAACGGAACTGTGGCGACCGTTTGGCACTAAGGTTGGACGGTGGACGTCAGTGATCGCGCGTCAATCGCACCTGGGTGGACAAAACGGTTGTCACCGACGGCCATTTGCGCGCGCTCGCTGTCTCGATCGTATGAATGCGCAAACGGGCTCGCTACAAATCGTAAAAAAAAACAAATCATAAATAATATTGAAATAGAGTCATTCAGGTCGTTCGCGATCTGACTAATCTGCCGGTGGTCTCCAGACCAGCTAGCGCCAGTGCCAGCCCCAATGCCAACGTTTAATTCCGTCTTTCTCGGTATCCTGAATGGGCTCCGAGGTTACTTTCGGCAACGGGATCACATCCTCCAAGGGGGCTAAGGGGGCAAGTGAAAGCGAAAGTCAATCTGAAGAAACTCTCCGGTCCGGTCGGTGGTGAAGGTGACATTCGTTGGGCGCTCGGTTTTGGTTTTCAATAATTTATGACCCCCGTGTACGGATCCTGTTTGCCGATGCATCGCGCCTCCTTAAATCACATCAACTTGAGCACAGGCGAGCAGCAGCCCTTGAACCCCCGGAAAGGAACAAAAAACAAACAGTTCCGTGGCAAGTTCTGTGAATTTCTTCCCGGGACCCCAAGCGGTGATCACAGCAGGATCCAACCGTTGAGATCGAAATCGTCCAAGTCAGGGACTTTCAGGGAAGCAACGAAGCGGTTTTGTGATGCGTTACGCGACTGGCGCACCGAGAACAAAGAAAGAAGAGGGCAGGCAGCGCAGGCGACATCCCGCGAGGAGAAAGGACCTTTCGCCTTTCGCTTGCCGACGAAATCGACCTTCGGTTGTTGGGCGAATGCGCGAGTGCGCGAGCGCAAATAATTAAACGAAACGTCCTCGCTGTCCCCGTTGGGTTGGACGTTCCCTTCAAAAGAATTCAATATCTCGTCACCGAAATCAAAAACGGGAACATCCGTCCGTGATGCGGTACTGGGCGGCCCTGGTGATGGCGATGGCGACGGATGCACATTCTCCGTCCGCCCTGCTGCCATTCCGTGCCATAATCCCACGGCCAGCAAAGCGACCAAAAAGGGCGCATCCGCGACCACCTTTTACCTCGAAGACGACCACAAATGACGACGACGACAACGACAGCTTGACGCTGCGACAGCCAATTACGCCAAACGAGTACGATTGATATCGTTGGCGATTCGGGTGCGGAGCTAGCGGAGGTTCTACCTCAGGGAGACCGACCGGCCGGCCGGCCGGCCGGGACTGTCACCTGGGGAGCGTGAGTGCTGGTTTTTGGGTGAAAAATTTACATTTTTCCCTTTTTTGGGCACCTCCCCACCCCACACCCCAGGGCAGCTCAAGTCAATCTCAAGGATTCGTTCGCTGCCTCGTGAGGGGCGCGCCGCTCATCAAGAAGAAGAAGCCACCAGCGCCCAGCCAGCTAGTGGCCAGCAGCAGCAGCAGCAGCAGGGGCTTGGCGAGTGAAAACGACAGTGAAAGTTGTTTTGGGACCGCCAGAATGCCGCCCTACGATGCCGCCCTGGAGAGGGCCAGCTGACGCAGATTAAGCGCAACCGGTCCACCCAGCGATTGGCCTTCGCCGCATCGGTTGCAGTTCTGTGGACGACTCTACGTGTGTGACAATGTGTGTATGTGTGCCTGGCCGCGCCGCTGCCGCCATCGTGTGAAGTTGATGCGTTGCGTTGATGCCGCGTCCTAATGAACTGACAACGGGTTGGGGCGTCGTTTATCTGTCCTCGTCTTTCGTCATTAAGTGCCTTTCGGGCGGTTGTTTTTGTGCTTCGTCGCTTGGAGACTTGGTTTTAATCCTGCTTACGCGGTGAGTTATTGCATGGAAATGGAGCCCCTTAAAGGGTGTTACAATTGGTTGCCGGTCGGTTGGACTGTGTCCAGGTTGGATAATAAAGGGGCCCTTCACGCGCTCATAAAGCATCGGAGCGCAAGTAGGATTGGTGCGTATGACTTGATGAATTCTACTACAATGTAGATCGGATTGTTGGTCTATCCAACAGGAGCAGATCAGCATATTAGGACATACCAGATGGTGCTTCGCTTTGGAAATTCAGATGCAGGTTGCCGTAGGCATGATAGCATATCTTCCTTTGTCGTTAACATAAATAAAAACATATGAAATACTCTTGATATTCTACGATAAAGTTAAAAACATACATCACAATAATACAGTTTACGTAATGTTTTTTTTACGGAGGTGAGGGGCTCATTGATTAAGAGAAAGAATGGCTAGTATAGAGAGAGCAGGAATAATGACGTAATAATAAATGTAATATGTACAAGTGATGCAGTAAAGATTGCTGGAAAAGAAGAAACACTATGTGTGATAGTAGGCATGGTTTTATGTTGATAAAATCCCCCAATCTTCTTAATAAAAGAATTAGAATATTTTAATCGAATAATTTTATTTTTAAATATATGTTGTTCTGTAAACAACACCCGTTACTTACTTTTACTATTAGTGGAATTACACTCTTGCTTGCTTTCATGAATGGAAAATAGGAAAAATATGACCACCTGGTTGATAATTTTATAAAAACACACAATAATAGGATTATCTAAAAGACCAGATGGTACCTTTTGATGAAATCCTGAATCCTAGTAATTGTGACGGTTTGAAGTGAGTGTTTCAACTTAATCTTTGTTCAAAATTGATTATTGGCTGTTGTGAATGATTATTATGAAACATGAAATTATTGGCGATAGAGACACCGGTCTTACGACCCTGGGGCCGGGAGCAAATAAATCCAGAGACTTCTTTCCGAAGCAATTTGTTCCTGTCATTGGTTTTCATGTTTCGCCAATTTTTTATTTATTAAAATAAGCTTAAAAGCTATGTTTATTTCCTACGAGGACCAACTCGAATAGAAATAAAAAGGAAATTGAAAGCTTAATCGAAACGCCCTTAGCTCCATTAACGACTTCAATCAAACATCAATAATTTACGCCAACGCAACCTCGATTAACGCTGCACTAAATACCATCAAAACGAGCACAAAAGAGAGATCATCTCATTAACGCCGAAGATTGAAACCGGAGCACTAGAATCAGAACATAACCTTGCCTCGGTTATCGAACACATCTTGCGGTATCAGCCGCGCACACTTAACGTGGAAAGGAACGCTTTGAGCTTTAAGCCTTGAGCCACAAGTTATTATTATCCACCCCCGGTGCTGCTTATCGCTCCTAATCCAACGGCCTTCATTGCTCGCTCGCTTTGTACGCAGGTGTGCAATTGGCACGAGAGACCGAAAGCGCACACTCCAAGAAGCAACCACAACGGACGGACGCGGCCACCGCACGATACCGCACGAGCTCACGATTGGTTTGTGGTCCACCAGCCCTCTTCCCCTTTTCCTCCTCGATGGCAATCATCGCTCGATGACTAATTACCCTAAGCCCGAGAAGAGGAAGGCCACATCCGCTCTTCCGGAGACCCGCGCGTTGATATCAATTATCGGTCTACGTCGACTGCCAACCCTTCCGATGGTGCAGCAAGTGAAACTCGCCTACTTCGACCGCGACCACGACCACGAGGATCGAACGCGTGAGGACCGGCGGCTGTCAACAAAGTAGCTCATCGACGGCTATCGGCGGCCGCGTGCTGGTGTGTGCGGGGCGTTGACAGCTGAACACATGCACCAGCGGGCCTTTTCGGGGAAGGGGGCTGAAAGATGAAAAATGAGTTTCATCCTGATGGTTCCTGGTGCCTTGTGGTGTACGGTGCGGTTCGGTTCGGTTCATCGCCATCGCCATCGCCATCGTCGTGTGCTCGTCATCACGAACCCATCATCACGCGCCATCACGCGAACCCCCTCCCACCCCCCCCCCCCCCCCCCCCCCCCGGTTGCACTCTCTCGCGTGGACTCTCGCATCGCAGACCATTTCGAGGCAAAAATTTATGTTCCAGCTCCTCCCCCCAATCACATTAGTGTAAACATGGGTGCTACACCGCCCACCGTCACCACCTACCGCCGTTGCACCTCTTGGCGCTTGATTTGTTTGCTCAGGAGCACCACCACACGGCAGCAACATGGCCAGCAGCACCGGCACGAGCGGCAGCTACGCAGAGAAGAGCCCTCGTTTCGGTCCGCAATCCGGTCCGCGGTGTGCACACGTGCCACGGGTTGCTCCATTCTGAACCATTTCCAATAAGCGAACGGGATCGTGCGGGTGATCGATGATGGTGCGCGGATGGTGTGGCCACCACCACCACCACACCGCACCGCAAGGAGAGACTCCAATCGAACGGCATAAAACTAATTACGAAACATAATACACCAACAC
>NC_064877.1:63945646-63955646 GCF_943734665.1 Anopheles aquasalis | reverse complement strand
AGACATTTATTTGCCCAGAAATTTCTCTCTCTCTTGGCTCTTGGCATGCTGCAGATTGGTGAAGGGATTCGTAAGCGAAAAAGGATCTATTAACTTGAACGCCAGCGACACTCTGACCAGATTCTAGGTCCTTCTTCTTTTTACTGTTTGCTGGATGAGAATTGAGGAGGAACGCGTGTCCGTGCGCATCATTAGCGCGGCACCTGAGGCGCTCCACAAAATAATAACGCGCCCACAACCCACAAGAGTTCATCTTTTCGATGGACATAAAAATCCTTCCCTGTAGTCTACCCCTGGATCTGGTGATGGTTACAGCTTGTTTTTACTGTTTTCTCCCCCCCGTTCTTCTAGTGCTCCCCACCCAACAAGCGCCTCATGCTGATGGTTGCAATTGACGCCGACTGACTTTGACTTTACGATCACTTTTTGGGGTCAATTCTGATGCTCAACCAATTTCGAGAGGATTCGCCCTGGGCGTCACCGAAATGACGCTCAAAGTTCTGTCAAAAAGGTCTTTAATGCCCGCTCCGGATCGTTCCGGTGGTATCTCTTGTCTGTTGGCCTCATTAACCGGCGCGAAATGTTTAATGAGACCGCACTATCTGCGCTACGATCTGCTACGAATTGCTCCGCCATTGATGGTGCCGGTGGTCGCGCATAATTAGCTGACCGCTCCTTCGCAGTTTCGAATGTCCGTTCCGTGGCACCACGAAGAACTTGAACCTCGTCATTCTGCCGCTGCTGTGCTACTGTGTGGTCTCGAGTGGGGAACGTTAGTCGCGCTCGAACGACTCGTGTGACTCACGCGCCATGGAATGCGACACCAGACGGCCCTTCCCTTCTGGACCACGAGTCTAATGTTGATTCTGCAAAACACCTCTGGCCGGAGTGGCCTCCGGAGCATCGAGCATCGAACGCTCGTCTCGCTCGCTGACTCACAGCCACCAAGGGTGCGCGCGACCTTCAACTAGACGTTTCGCAACTTTCGGCAACAATCCGCAGCCACCGTGGCCACTGGGCCACGGCCCAGCAAGCCGCACACTCACTCCCCAGCCTCAGCGTCGCGATTCATGCGCTCGTTCGCGCAGATATGACACGATATGCGGTCACCGTCGTCGGTCGTCGTGGTCGTCGTTGGTCTCTTGTTGGTCTCCTACTCCTTCTCCACCGCCTTCTGTGAGGCGCCGCTGGAGGGCCAAGGCGCTGGCCAAGACGATGGCCAATAAATTGCACGCTGGCTCCGTGTCGAGACCAACATTAGAGAGCAACAGCAGCAGCAGCAGCAGCAGCAGCAGCAGCAGAAGACTGTCTATTGCCTGGGCCCGCGTGAAGGCGCGTCAATGGCGGGCGCGCAAAAGAGCGCACGGCAGAAGCACGAACCTCGAAAGGCCCCAAGATGATCATAGACCCCTCGAGACACACTCGGAGGTGCTGCATAATTGCATTATCTTCTCTCTGTGGCTGGCACTAGGCGCTAGGCGCTGGTTACCGCCCTGCGGATCGACCTACATGTTCGATCAATGAACGAACCCCCGAATCGAAGTCGTCGCAATGTCGAAGGCGCCCATCGAGGCGGCATCGAAGCGGCATCGAGCCCGGCATGCAAATTGGCGTCGTAGCATAATCTCCACGGAACATGTGTCCTGTTGGGGTACTGGCAGGCCTGTGGTTCACCGTAAACAACATCGGTCGGTAACATCGTCGATGTCGTGAGATGACGCCGCCATCCTCGGAGTTCCATTGAGCAGCATCGAACCGCATAGCACGCTGTATGACTCATCACCCGGCACCCCTTGGGCGCAGGGTTGCATCGTTAGCATCGGGAGGGATTTCCACCGAACCAGTTGGAACCAGTTTCAACAGTTGTTTACCATTTTCGTTAGAATGCAGCTGAGGTGGTGGGTCACTAGATGCTACAGCTGCTCGTGCTGCTGCAGCTCCTGGCCGAGGATCATCCCGGAGTCGTGGAGACGATCTTGTGCGTTGCGTAATCGAACCGGCGACGGTAGCATAACCACGGCTGTGGTGCGATAAATCTGGTACGATTATGGTGGGTCGGAATGGGCGTGCGCGCGCATCCACGATGACATTTCTCGCCAAATCGTCCGCCGGTCCGCCGGGGTCCATATCGGGGTCCCTCGTTTGCAGTTCATCATCCATCTTCCGCTTTTGGCTTTCAAGACATTGTAGCGATCGCCTGAGCGTGAGTGTTTGGTGAACCTCAGTGCCATCTTTTCCATTGGGCACAATGGGCACGTGCCCAGGGTTCCTTGGTAATTGTAGAGCCAAAATCCTTGTGGGTTTGGATTTTGTTTGCAAAAAAAGGCATTCGATGCTAATGGCCTCTCTTTCAATTCCATTTCAACTTTCAGTCAATTCCTTGACCACAAAGTCTGCGATCGTGTAACGGAAAAGCAATATCCTTTAAATCGTGAATAAGATCAAGTAAAGTTATGAAATACCATAAATAAAAATTCGCATTAAAATCGCAAAATAGAACCATTACCGAAACGTATTGGTGATGGTGTTAAGAAAGGGGTTACATACTAGTAAGTTGTGCAAAACGATCGTGATCATATCGCGGTGAACTAGCTCAAATGGTGGCCATCCCGGTAACAACCGCCTAGCAGTTGGTTCTACAGTGTGTTTGAAAGTCTCGTAATAAATTAAATTAAAAAAAAATCGTACAGTCAAATACTAAATTAAGATGTATACTGGCATTATCTATGCTATTTGAAGCTAGCGATTGACCAGAAATTGCCAGAATAGGTTAAAAGAAGAGGTGCTCTTTCCATTTGTTTTCGGCGCACAATAAAACTTACTAAATGGTTAAAGAGTGGAATAAATCAGAAGCCAAGATCAAGAAACCAAACATTCGTGGTTCACCATGCGATTATAAAAAATATTTGATGAGTGAAGAAGGGGCTCATTCGCGAGTGCATCTGTTGATGCTCAATGGGGCATTTAATGTCCAGTATCCCCTTTGAAAGATATTGGAAGTTAATATTAAAGGGTGGAAAAAACATTGCAAGCTGGATTTAGTGTGTAAAAACTGCGAACTACCCGATAAGATCGCGCTACATTTCTAAAAATAAAATAAAAGGAGGTCTCGTTATTTTAATGTAATCAGGGCCCCCCAAGAGGCTAAAGTCGGTCCTGAAAACGAGATTGCAATAACGAACTTATGGCAACAAGGAGTCCCAAAGTCCCGAAATGCAGGTCATGATGACGCGAGTGTGCGGCGAGTACAACAAACATGAGTGGCCAGAGCTACATTACAATTTAATCATTTCCCAATGTTTGTTTGTTTCTGTTTCTGTTTCTCGTGCTGTTCCTCCCTCGACAGTGGCGCTCGTATCGCGATGTGGATCCTGACCACAGGAACAGCGCCGGCGCTCGTGCTTGTTGGCCATTTGTTGATGTTGATGCGATTAGACCCTCACACGGAGTACCCGGGCCGTTGTAGCACACGGGCAGGGTACGAACGCCCCTCAACCATCCTTTGCCCATCTCCTTGGTCCGCGCATTCCGACATCGAGCGCGAAGTTTGCTTGTTCGAGTTCGGGGGCGCCCAGGACAGACGAATGTTGTGTCTGGCCAAAACAATTTGCGCCCTCGCGAGCGCGGGTTTATGCTCTGGCCACCGCTGTTCACCGGTTCCGCCTCGGGGACCTGCCGAAGGTATTTATCGCTCCGGCGAGATCAAACCCAAGGAACCACACGACGGGGCACATGGACCACACGCCAGTGCGCACGCCAGGCCAGGTGATCATGGAGAGCGCATGATCGAGTTTTTCCGAACGCGATCAATCTCTCGAAATCACTCGCCAGCGACTATTGGAGTCGCGCCCAAACTGTGCGGTGCGGTGCGCTGGTTCGCGGTTGCAGCTGCAGCTCACGAACTGAGTAAGACATGACCTTGCCAACGGCCATAACTCACTCACTCACTCCCTCGCTCTCTCTCTCCGGTACCAAAAACCCCCGCGATACCGATCCGGATATCTTGTTGAAGTGCACTGCTCTGCTGGCGCAGCTGCTCGCGAAGTGATTAAGATGCCTCCGGCCACCAAGTGGCTCCCCCCCTCCCCCGGATTCCTCTGGCCAAACGGATTAGATCGGGCGGCCCGGATCCGGCGGATCGAATCAAAAGTGCCTGAGGAGGACGTGCCTGTGGTCCCGGACTCCGGACCTCGGACCTGGACGGACGGTGAGGCCAATTCGGGGGCAAGGTCAGCATGAAAAATTAGCTAAAATCACCATTACCACCCACCCTGATCCACCCACACTGGGTCGGTCGACTGGCCGCCCCCGTCCCGGAGGGGCTTTATGGTTTATTTGGTGCTCCTTTGGTGCCGTTTTGCGATGCGATTGATGGCGAGCCTGATTTATGGATTTATGAGCCCGGCGCAGGGCAGGCGGATCGACTGATTGAACGATCCAAGTAGCAGCAGCAGCCGTCTAATGTCTAATGTTGAAGTCGATCCTACCGGCTCCCTCCCCGCCCCGAGGGTAATTGATCCGCGATCGCGGCCAATTTCGTGTGCCAGCCCTTGATAGACTCGTTTCGGTTTGTATGCTCAAGGTTAACGGTTTGGACGGGAAGGAGGTGGCTAAGTGGTGTTTATGTTTTATGGTACCGATCGGTTGATCGGCCGTACGGCTAAAAGGGGCGGCTTATCATTGCGGTGCGGTGTGCGCTGTTCCGCATTGCCCACAGCACAGCGGAAGCTGACTCGAGCGCTGACTCACTTCAGTGGCTGAAGAAGCAGATCAGCTTGCTGATCATGTCCTTCTTGTAGATCACCTGCAGATAGAGAGAGAGAGAGAGAGAGAGAGAGAGAGAGAGAGAGAGAGAGAGAGAGAGAGAGAGAGAGAGAGAGAGAGTGTAAATTGATCCACCGCAATGCACTGCAAATCGTAAATTGAATTGCCACTCGAACGAGCAACACCATCCCCGATCGAACGAACCTTCAACACTCGCTGTTGATTCGATTGCCACGTTCTCGACTGTCGAGTAACTGCTGCCAAGTACCGCAGGATCCCTGAGTTCCCCGGGTGCATTACCATCGAGAGATGTTAAGTTTTACGACTTCCACTCCTCTTCTTCACATTTTACGATCCCGATACGATCCCGGGCAATGTCGCTCTTCACGAGCTAATGATGGAGTAATAGTATGCCACGTCGCTACGTCCATGATGATGATGATCGGTACATTGCTAGACCAACGATCATTCGCTGACCATTCTGTGGCGCCTACGCAACGCCATTCGCACCTCGCACCTTGGCGTGATAATTTTCCATTCCGCGACAACAACAGCAACAGCAAGAAAAAAATGGAACTGAACGATCTGTTTCGCGCCGCAATTCATGTTCGCTTATCAGGAGCCGGCGATGTAACTTCCACCATCGAGTTAGTTGTTGCCGCTAGTGCGTGGTGTGTAGGCACACCGAAGAGTCATCGCTATTGCCGGGGCTCGCTTGATTGTAATTGATTCTGCTACAACATACATTTCAACGCCTCGGCATTGTAGTGTGGGGCGGGGGTGGACTCATAACCATAATGTTCAGGCGATTGCTGGGAGTACAGTTGGGAAGGGAATGAAGGTTGCAGGACAGGAACTAGTTCAAAAAGTGCTCCAATACTTGTGAGCTTACCTGTGAAGTGAAAGGAAATGAAATTCAATTTAAGAATGATCGTAGATTGAAGATGATCCTCTCATGATCTTGTTAAACGATCGCAAACTCCTCAGAATTGAAGTTCAATTCAGGAAACTTTTTTTGTTAATGGAGACTAACAGATGAATGTCACTGTAGCCCATCAACGACACCTCACTCACGCCACGATCACTCGCGATCGCCAACGCGGAACAGGAACACTTCCCTTGTCACACGAAGCAGGACGATCGTGGCCGTGATCGTGTCTATCCGCAGAGAGCAGACAACGTGTGGCACACTCGTTTTCATCACCGCACAGCCCGTAGCGCACCACGTGTTCATGATCCAGCCACGATCGTCAACCCAGTCTAGGCACCGGTTCTGGGCCTTTGTCTCGTCCCGGTCTAGCCATCAGGACGGCGCACACACATATGCGCATATGCGTCCGGCGTACCCTCCACCATAGGGACCATCTAGTGCCCAGGACAGGAAGCTGGCTCGATCCTCTCCTGCATCTGGATCGTAAGATCGCGATCGCGATCACGTTCAGAACGTACGTAGACGCTCTCTCTCTCTCTCGCTCTATTAGCACCGCTGTCAGATTAATTGTTGTTTATTGCCGCTTTATTCCCATCTACTCCGCGCCTTGGCTGCGATCGCGTAGATCGCGGAACTATCCCGGTGGTGGTGGTGGTGGTGATGCCGAGGTAGTGCTGATAATTGTTCACACCCTCGGCACACAATCCGGCCAACGCACATCGCGATTGCAAACATTCACGCTCCGGAATGGTTATGGTCAGCGCGGCACTAGGCGAGCAGCGACGAGAAGGAACGAGGAAGGACGAAGACATGGGACACACGCTTTTGACAGAATTATGATCGCCAGCACGATCGCCCCAGACCGTTGCTAGACGATGCCTGATGCCAGTTGGCCGCACGACTACGACGACGACGACAGATTTATGAATCCTGGGGCAAAAGCAAGTGGGTTGACTCAGTTGACACAAAAACCAGAATGTTGTCAGTATGGGCTGGACGACTCGTCAAGACCCGGTCGTTCTACCGGAGCCAGACCGTTCTGAGGGACGCTCTGAGATTGACGTAACGCCGCCGTATCGAACAGATTGCTGACGAGTCCACTCGAAGTCCACAAACCACAAAGTGTCCAGTGTCCAATAAAGGAATCGATGGCCTTGGATCACAACTAGCTGACACGTCGATTCTTCTCACTCTTTCTCTTCTGATCAGCACTGGACACTCGAACCATCTGAGGACCAGTGCCGATAACGAACCGCGAATGTGCGTTTCGTGGGTCACAAACTGCACATGTTTATCACAAGATCATCGGGCACTCGAGTGGCTGCAGAGTGGCATTACCAAAAAAAAAAAAAAAACTCCCGAGGAAAGGGAAGAGAAAGCATCATCCCGCGGTCATCATCTTCCGCTCTTCAGAGCAGAGCTCTCTTCCCTGGCGATGAGGTACGAAATGAGATAATAATGTTCGACACATTATTACATCTTCATCAACGCATCCTCCTGGACGGGGGGAGCAGCGATTTGGCAGCCTTTTTATTTTCATTCTTTCTTTTTTTTTTCGGGCTGAACCATCAGGAGTGCAATCATCATAAGATACCGGATCCCTACCGGAGCATCCTTTCACTGGGAATCGCTGGCGAATCGTTCCCGCCCAGCCGAGAGGATGAAGAGCGATAAGATATGTTCTGTAGCGGTTCCCGCAGGAATGCGGTATCGATCCATGCAGCAACAAGCAGCATGAGCACCGCTCCGCTGCTGGCCAATGGATTGTTCGCAGATTAACAGCACACTGGCCTCTCCCTCAACCGCCTGGCCACTCGAGACGCATTGTTAGCGAGATGCACGCAGCGCATTTGCATAAAACGTCGACGACGAACCATCATCATCGAGATCATCGAAACCGTTCGCCAAGGATGTGCACGGTGAATGCACTTCCTCGTCAATCGATCGTTTCTGTTTTGCTTCCCTCCCGCCCCCCTCTCCCCGTGTGGTTCTGCCTTCCTCCTGCTGGTGAAGGCCTGTTTGGCTACCTTCTCGATTCGATTCTCGCGTTCCGCGCATTTCGCACCGTACTCCATAAAATGACTTATTTATTTGCCGTCTGAAATGAAGATATCAAAACGGGCCTGGAAACGGGGCGACCCACGTTCTCCACACCCCTTTTTTCCTCTCCTCGACTCCAGGAACTCCAGGCGGAGGTTCTTTCCCCTGGGCCATCGGTGCCGGTGACCATCTCGGGGCAGGCATGGTATGGAACCATGGTGAGTACCGATGCGGTGCGAATTACCGTAAGCCGCGTCCCATGCATAAAAAGTCCTTCAGCATTCAACTGGCCACTGGCCTCGCTTCTCGTGCGTTCAAGACCGCCCTCCGTTGTTCCTGCTGGTCCTTCCATTTTGGTTTCGCTTTTTTTTTTGGCGGGGGCCTTCGGACTCGTCATTTGCCTGTCGTCAATCGTCGTACGCGTCATTGCAGCTGCCCAAAAAAGGGAAGTTTGCAGGTTCTGTGCACACGAGAATCGCTGCACAGAAAATCGATCCCCGCGAGCTACCAGTAAATGAGCTTCTTCCTTATGGTCGCATCCCGTAGAGTGGAGGGGACTGCTATCACAATACTCGCTCGCCTGATCGAGCATCCAGTTCAATCAATTACTCCCTAGGGGGGGGGAGGACCGGAGAGGAAATTACTTCCCAAAACAAACCAACGAAGGTTAGCCGCGATGCTAACGAATCGAATCTGTTCGAACTGCCGCGAGGGGACGACACCCTGCAGAGAGGGCGCTCCGGAGTCGCCATCAATGTGAACACAGGAGAACTGTGGAGTGGCGTCGCGTTGAGAGCAAATTGCTTATTTACTCTGTACTACCAACAGCAAGAGCACGGGAATCGGAACCACCACAAAACAACCTCGCCGCGAGTGAAGGATGAAGACGATACGCGTCGTGTCAAGCGAGTCGAGGATCCTTCACGAACGAACCGCGATCGATTCGCCCCCAACCCCCTGTTTGGTCGTTGGTTCATTATCGTGCAAAGCGCATCGCTCGATCGCGCACATCTCGCAAAGAACGCGCACAGATCTCGAGTGGAAGCGAAGAGGTCTGAACTCGAGGGTGATGAAGAGTGTTGAGCAAACAAATCCACCGGGGGAACCGAGGGGTCCGTACGGCCGTGGAACGAAGAAAGAGGAGGAAAACGGAGGAGATGCTTCCATATAAACTCACCATCTTTACGCGAGCGGACGGCGATGGATAATTAATGTAAAATTAAGTTATAAAGTTGCATTCTTTACGATGGGTTGCACTCGACAACGCGCGATCACTCGATCGCTGGGGGGAAAGAGGGATCAACGAGCGAGTGGCGAGGTTCTGCTCGGATCGGAGGTTGTGGCCCAAATTTCTCGTTCCCGTGTCGCGACCGTTAAAGTTCAATTCACCGTCGAAGGCGCTTTCGGAGCTGGCGATGTTTCGCATTGATAAGTGACCCCCCCCCCCCTCCCCGGTTCCAGCTAGGTCAGATTCGGGCGCTTATCTAGACGCACTTTTGGGTGCTGCTGGATGTCCTTATCACGCGCGAGATGGCCCCCAAAAAACCGCTACTCGACCGCGAGTCGAGTGAAGTGAAAATGGTTCCAAAAACCACACTCTTCTTTATCTCACTTTCCGCGGACCGGCGGACTGGAGCGTCAGTGTCACCAGGATGGTGGTTGACGCCAGGAAGGCGACTCATTTAATGCCTTATTTTATTGCGAGCTCAGCCTTTTCGCCAGTGCCTAAATGTGCCAGCGCGATGGTCGGGAACACCGTGCGCTCCTCCCGATGCACAACTCGCTCCCCACCCTGTCCCGTGCTCGGGCTCGAAACGCGCGGTCCGTGCAATTGTGACAAGCAGCTATTTTGAGTCTAAGTTACGGTGTGCGGGAACGGGGACGGGAACGGGACCGGGACGGCTCTCTGGTCGCTTGGCTGATTATCCGCCTCGCGAAGTTGGTTGTCAAAATATTAAGATTGCTAGAATCGGTTGGGAATCGGTGGGGGCTGCAACGATCCAGCCTGCAACTGGTTCCAACAGCAGCAGCAACACCACGAGCAGCCCGTAGACCTTATGGCATTTGCGATCGCGATCGCGTTGGGTGCTTGGCGTCGTCGGCACACCTGGGAGCTTGCCTCGCGGACGGTGCTAGAACGCCACTTTCGTCGCTAGTGCGCCGAGGTCGTTGGTGGAGTAATTAATTGCTCTCGAAATTGAACTGTCATTTATCTCCTCTTCGCGGTGAGCCGCGCGCGAACACCGTGCGCACACTGGAAGTCCA
>NC_064877.1:63903146-63940646 GCF_943734665.1 Anopheles aquasalis | reverse complement strand
CAACAAGAATTAAAAAAAAACAACAAACACTCCGGAATAAAACACACCAGAATATAACACATCAAACTAACTCTCTTAATACATCTACATACAACCATATAGGAAATCCACCACCATATAGGAAATATGCATCTTTCGTTGCCTACAGGAAAGGTAATTTTATTTTAAAATAAAAAAGATTCTTATTTAATTTATTGAGTTTTTACGTTGCAATAATACAGAAACTTAATTTGTATTAACAGCACTCGATTTGCTCTTTATAATTTGTCGCTCGTTGTCAGTTTTGAGCGTTTTAACGGCACCCCAATGTTTTGTAAGTCCTCTTTATGAGCTGAAAATCCATTCCACATAAAATGCAGTTCCTGGATCGTCGCAAAGGGCAATTATCGTGATGCATTCTGAATCAGAAATGCAAAACATTACATTAAAGTATGCACCTAGTGGACTCGAGCATAAAAATGATACACAAATCCTATTGAAAAACACAATTGGAAAAAGTCCCCATGGATCGAGGATTGCAATCCCAGAATCGCAGAAATTGAATTGACCTCCGGATCCGGGATAGACATTCACTTCGATCGCCGGCCGTCGATTGATCTCTGCACACTGAAGCCCCCGGTAGGTTTTTGTCAACCTTCTACCACCACCCTGCTATCCATCTCGGAATCGCGGAATGTCAAAAAACGCTTTTCTCATTTCCCTCCGATTTCTTCCGCTCCCACCGTGCGCACCCTAGAGGTGCGCATTAATCTGATTTTGAAAGCAACACAGTAGTGACACTTTTTGCTCCCTCATCTGCCAGCCATCTTTTGATCTCCGCGAGAGCGCGTCTTTGCGCGCGCCAACTATTTGCCAAACAATGCCACAATCATTAGGATCCATTCGATGCGCTCTAGTTTGCGGTTTTGTCGGTGACATTCCAGATTCCCGTCCGTCCCGATTCGTGAGCTTCTTAATCTTCTCCAACAGACAACGGTTTCCGCGTCCATCAGCCCCGCGGATTGTACACAAAGTAAGTGAAATGCGGTGCGCGGAAGCTGAATGGACAGACAGGTGCTACTGCTGTTGATCGATCATATCGGTAATTACTGGGGGCGGTTCGTTGTGACAATTCTTCTCCACTCCACTCCAAACCGTTACGCTTTCATTTACCTCATTTCATCCCCCAGATTGGTTGCTTGCGCCACTGGCGTCTCCCTGGAGGATTCTGTTCGAGGTTTTGTTTCTTTTTTTTCCCTTTCTGTTTTGTTACGCGATCTCCATCCGCCCCGATGATCGCAATGACAGTTCCTAGGCCAGTTCTTATGCTTCCCCATTTGCTGCAATTACAACTCTAAACAAACAATCATTCGGACTGAGGCACATGATCGAGAGGACCAGACCAATCGATCCAACATCATCAGCCGGGTATTGTTGGGACCTGGCTGGCTTGGCCAGCTAATTGTTTGCCCGCGTTTCTTGTCTCTCGATTCGCCCGAGTAAAGGGCGATCCATTTCGAACGAACGAAGAAATGATTGGTTGGTTGTCGTTGCTCGCTGCTCGCGAAAACACAAAAAAAACATCGTGGCCAAGAGCGTTCAAGCGATCGGCTATCAACGGTTCGCTTGCCAGGGGGCCATCACAGGGCAAACAACGGTTGCGCTAATGTGTTACATATTTTAGCCATTTCATTAAAATTGATATTTAATGAATATGTAATGAAAGGAAATAAATTTAAATTACTCCCGCGAGAAGGGCGAAGGGCGGCGTCCGTTTGGAAAGCGACTCGCGAAATGAAATGACGTTTGACTGGAGGAAAGCAAATCGCTCGCTCGCTTGCTGGTCGCTCGCTGGTCGCTTGCTGATCGTCACATCGTCGTCTCCACGTGATGAAAGCTTGATGGTTGTGGTCCGGCTGGCTGGCTGGCTGGCTGGCCTTGCGGTGTAGCAGCAAAGTGCACCATCGCCACTGCAGCAGCAGCAGCAGCAGCAGCAACCAGAGAGTGAAGGACTGCGGATGCTACTTAGGGACCCATCCATTAAGGTGCCTCCGCCTGCGCGCGCGAGGTGGAAGCGAACGAACCAAGCGCTGCACTGCACTGCACTGCACCCACCCCGGGCACTGCAAATCGCGGAATGCGGAACCCATGCTGGCGAAGGGTGGGGTGAGAAGAAGGCAGCTCTTAAAAACTGGTGCATCTGGAGCACCAGGACATGGTACGAGGCTGCAGGGGAGGCCTAGAGAAGAACCTAAAGAAGGGCTCCGGCCAGCCACCTTCGGTCCGGACTGATAGCCTCAATGAGCATTCAGCAGCTGGGTTGCACCATTTTCACCTTCACCGCGCCGCTTGGCGCACGATGCTGATTCGCGATTGCGAGGAAAGTCTCTTCCTACGGGCCAAGATCCTGATCCCCCTCCCCCTGTTCCCCGGTACACCCTTTGCACAAATTGCACTCGAAGGCACCCACATTTTTAATTGAAATAAATGATACTTTCTTTGTTGTCGATGGGCTTTGGTGGAGTGGGCCCTCCCTGGTATAACCTGGGGGCCCCTTTTCGGGATGCCAGGACTGGAACGGGCGCTTTGAAGCTAATAAGCTTAGCGTCCCTCTTCCCGGCGCAGCAGCTTAGCCGCACTCCCTGACCTCGGCTAATGTTCAGTGGCCGCCGTCGCCGCCGTCGCCGCCGTGTGCATTTGTTGCTGCTAATAGGATAAGGGTAGTGGGAGGAGGAGGAGGAGGAGGTGTGATGGGCCTCCTTTTTTCCTGTGGGTGGGTGGTTACGCTTGAATCAATTTGCAACAGACTTTGCGTTCGGTCGAAAAGGCTGCGCATTGCATTTGCGTTACGTTGGCCAAGTGGTGGTGCTGCTGCTGCTGCTGCTGCTGAGGGCGCTTTATGCGCTAAAGTAGGATGAACTTTGGCCGCGTTGGTTTGCTGCTGCCAGCCATCCCATTGCAACTAGCAGCAATGCATCTTCAGCTGGAGGTGAGGGTCACTGCGAGAGCTCGCTGTTGGAATGCACTGGAATGAAATCTCCCCAGAGAGGGCCCCCTCGGCTTTGTCCGTTTGAACCATATTGCGCGCTAAGAGCCCGCGTGTGTGATCTCTGGCCGATGGAACCGATTCGCGGTTCGTAAACCACGAACTGTTTCCCTGGCTGACCTGACGCCAGGGTCAGCGTAATGGCCTGGTGAGACAGTTTTCGCTAACAGAGAGCGCGAGCGCGCGCGCGTCAAGGAAGGCAAGTGATTAATAAATCTGCGGTATCTTCTGAGGAAGAGCACGGTCCAGGCTGGCTGGAAGTGTGAACAGGGTCTTGGGAACGGGTGAGCTCTTAGGGAGTTTCAGGGAGGGTTCAGGGGTTGACGGGGTTCATGTTCATGTTTCACGGTTGCTCTGCGGTGCAATCATTCAACACTCGCGCATCATGTATCAATCCGGGCGGTGGTCCACCGTAGGGGATGTACTTTGAGGTGTTCCAGATATGTGGTGGCTCCAAGGGAATTGAGGCTACTTTATCGGATAACATCGTGGCATAAGCTAGTGGGAGATAAACTATGCATGCATTCAAAGGTCTTAGCGATCTTAACGAATTCAATTATCGGATGAAGGAATTTAATCTTATCATAACTTCTCATCGGTGAGTGTTTTACTGAACTAAAATGAGTATAAATTAATCATTTACAAATTTTGCATCCAAGCATGCATAAACTCTAAATGAATTTTATGTATTGATTCCAACGCAATTCTTTATTTGATCAGTTAGAATTGCCCTGACATGATATTTAACATCAATTATCTTGCTATTCGTCTCGAACAACCAAGTATTCAGTATCAGTTCAATAATTTGCCCTATTTTTCATTCATTGCACAATCTTTCATATGGATTTCAATTTAATTTAATTGAACACAAATGGAACTGCCTTTGGGGGGGCTGCGGTATTAAATTTCGTTTTGTGACACTTATTTTTAACATTTTTCACTGAATGCTGATCCTTTCAATAACATTTTTTAGATCGATCGAAGCAAAACTGACAATGTTACAGATTTACTTGTTCAGGCTCGCTACTTTGAAGAGCGTTTCCCCAAAATCAAACCGTTTTCAAAGTCGGTGTCCATCGTACCGTAATAACTACTTACCCGATTGATTTGAAATTTTTAACACATAATCTGTACACTCTTTGTCAGGTAGCCCCGTCAAGATTTCATGAAAATTGTTGATACTTTTTTGTTAACAATTATGTAAAACTCGTTTTTTTGGCAAAATCGCAAAAAGCATCACTTTTTCAACTTTAAAAATCTGCCTTAAATCGAAAAATTAGAATATCAACAAAAACCGGGGCTACCTAGATAAACTTATAACCTTTCTAACGAATATCAATTTGTATTTTTCGGATGACCCATCACGCAGCTACAAGGGACACCGGAAAAGTATCTTTTCGAAGATACGACTGCCTAAATTTGATGCCATGGATAAAGTTTTTATGTAATATTCCCCAAAATAGAACCAAATATTCTTCAAAAGTTATAGTTTAATTTTCAATTCATTTGAAAGAATAAAGTGGAATGGTTTCTTCACTAAAAAAAAAACAAAAAAAGAACCTTGTGTTGGTGAGAAATTACCGAAAAATAAAAAAATAAATCAAATCAAATCAAATCACCTAATCTATAAAGAATTACATGGTTAAATGATAGATTGACTGTACTTATCTAAGAAAAATGTTATCATTTTACCTCTGCATAGATTGAATGTAAACTATTTAATCTACACAGTTTTTTAGTTGATATGTATTTAGATTGATAGTAAGAGTTGAAGTTAGGTTGTAACGCTGAGAAGGATTCTAAAAATCGATTGACATGTATTGCTGATAAAGCATTGATTCATGCAAGTTGAATAAGAGATCCTATAGTTGAGGTAATCAAAAATTTCAAGCATTTCTTACTAATTGCAGAATCGAATTATGAATGAATTTGTTTTGTAGAGAAAAGCAATACGCGAGGTGCCTGTTTTTGGCTTTCAATTAACTTAAAATGATGTTTTTCCATCCCGACATAAGTTCCATCTCATGCGTGCATGACTCACGCATTGACATTCATTGGCCATCCACTCCATCCGATATACCAAGTGGCCCTCCCCGCTTCCCATCACCTCACCACCTCATCCGGAACCGAGTCTGAACCAACCACACCGACCTTTGCCAGCGGACGACCCTCTCCATGTAGTGGGCCCTCCATCGCGACTGGTCGACATTCTCGCGTTTTAAAATGTTTTGACCATCTTTGGGTGGCCCGCTGGCGTTCTCCCGTTGCACCAAAGAGCCACATTACACCATTACGCAAAAATGAATTCGCGTGCGCATATATTCGCGAACTGGCTGGCCCGGTTGGTAATATGTAGGTCGCCGTACCGGGGGCCGAGTCGTGTCCGCGTAAAATGCGTTGGCCGCGTCCCGTGCCCGACCGTATTTCCGTTCGTTGGGCGCAAAAGGTCACCCAAGTGTCTTCTCCTAATATGCCTATCGGTGACCGCCCGCAGTGGCCACTCGCCGATAACGCCTGCTCCGTCTAAATGTTGCAGCAACCTTGGCGGTGGCTTGCTGGTTAGACCGAAGCCTTAGACAATGTGTTGGCCGATGGACGCCAACCCTCCGCCTTATATCCCGAAGGCTTCCGGTCACCGGCCTGGGCCTGGGCCTGGGCCTGGGATCGATGAGGTCGATCGGTCCAGACCCGGTGGTTCGGTTAATAGATTTCGTTGCCGAAGGCCCCGAACGTCGCGATAAGCAATCGCAAGTCGCTCACGGTTTTCCTTCGCCCCTTTCGCGTGGCCCCGCATGAAGGGCCTTGGGGCACCTCTAGCATCACTGGCCAGCTGCAGCAGCACCGAAAGTGAGCCACGTTTCAACGAATCATAGTCTAATTAATTTTCATGTAACGCCGCATCGAGCAAGCGTGCAGAACCGAAGCAACTGGAACAACCGGAGGAGGCCTCACGATTGATGCTAATCGAAAATCGTTACCATTATTGCAATACAAACCGCTTCTCCGCTTCACCTTCTTACCAAATGCCTCAACGGCCCCAACGGGACTCCACTGGCCACTGTTTGCTTGCTTGCTTGCTTGGAAAAGGCTCCGGAGCGCGGGAGCTCAAATTAATTTCCCGTTTAGTGCTGGCACGAGCGACCAACCGACCGATCGCGCTTAGTGTCTGTCATGTCAAAAAAAGAGCCAGCTGTATGCCAACTCGAACCGGTCGGTCGGTACCGGGACCCGCACCACACTGCAGGTTCCTAACATTCCATTCCAAAGGACGGCGTCTCCGTCTCCAGCGTCGTTTGTCAGCGGAACTCTCGATAAATCAAGGGCCCGACCCCAAGAGCCCAATGAACAAAACCTCCGCCTAATCCCTGGACTTTTTAAGGGCGGATTTGACTGACATGACTTGCAGGCCAGCGCTCCAGCCTCCCCTCCCGTGGCTTCCAGTTTACTGTTTGTTCATTTTCATAACCGGATATTGTTCCAGCGGGCGCCACTCTCTCGCTCTCTCTCTCTCTCTTTCAGCTCCAGTGTCGGGAGGAACTCGAATAATCCTTTCCTTTGCCATCACTTGTGGACCACTTTTAAGAGGGTGATCAGAGCATAGGCCGCCCCTTCTGGGGTTGCGGGAAGTGGTTGCGAGGAAACATAAATAAAAGGAGCCACACTTGGCTGTCACTAATTACAAGTAATCACCGCGAAGGGGGGGAGGAAGGGTGGAAGGTGCCTTCGTGGACAAACAAACGAGCTCACTACCGGGCACCCAGACAAGGCACACGTACACTAAGCAAGCACACCCCTCCATACACATAACTGCTACCGATTGCTATCAACTGAACTCTGCACGCTCCGCACCGAGATCAACGGCGGATCTTTCGTCGGAATTTGTCTCTAGTGATCGGACCAACCTGCTGCTGCTGCTCCTGCTGGCCATTCAAAACCGACCAGCCCCGCCCCGATGTTCTCGGACTTCATTGGGGAAGGCGTTTTAATTTATTCGATCGCCGATTTCTACCGGTCACGACGACGACTGGTGCGCTTCTGGCACTCCCGGGCGGGGCACACCCCTGTCACCTCCTTTGTTTTAATTACTTCCACCTTCCAGCTCCCCCATTCTGTCCCAACCACAAACCAAGTCGATTATCAATTCAATGCCACATTGGACCTGGCCTGGCCGAACAGCAGCACCTCCCGGCCTCTGGGCTGCCCTCTTGTTTGCACTTTCGTTTGCAAGGGCGGTTGGGAGTTGCAATTGTGGCCGGGGCGCAGTGGTCTGATAAAGCTGGTGAAAGCTTGTTGGCAGCAAAAGTGGTGGCGAAGAATTGAATCTTTGCGCCCGCTGTTGTTGCGCTGGCAGGGCCACGTGACCACACCACGCGCCACGAGTCACGGGCGGGCGGGAGTCACGAAATCCGTTGGCTCGTTTGTCGCGCTTGATCGATCACTTAGTGTGGGGCCTCGTGGACATTGCGGAAGAGATAATCTGGCTTTCTGGGGTTCTGTTACCGGGATTTTTTTTTTGCTGTCGAAATTTTACGATTTATTTGAAATTTTAAGCGAAAATTGACAAAAGACTTCAATGCCATAGAGTAAGCGACGAACCTGAAATCAAGTAAAAACTTGATTGAAAATGAATAAAATCGAAACTGTGCGATCAATAAACACACTTTCAGCTGCACTAGACGCCATTTGTGACTTTCACTCAAGAGGATCACTCTCAGCCAAAGCCACGAAAGAAAAAAAAAGAAAAATATCTTTCTATACTGATGTTCCATCACAGCCGCGAATCACGCACACGAAAGGCAAAAAAAAGTAATGCCTCGGAATGTGTCATATGTCGTTCCGGCTCATCATTTATCCTCCAGCGCACCAACTGAACCGAAGTTGAACCGAGTTAATGCATCGCGCTTCCCCCGCCAACCGAGGGCTCACCGGACGCGTAAGATCCATTACCGCGGTGCATCGAGCACGATAAATGAGGCAAATCAGCAGGAGCTTAGCTGGAAACAACCGCACCAAGAAAAAAGCGCGACAAAAAACACCAAAAAGCACTGCAAGAAACCTCATGATGCTGCTGCCGCATTCCTGCTGTCCGCTGGATGCTACTTTCCGGGTTCCAGCGCTGAGGAAGTGAATTTCACCCAAAATATTTGCTCACACCGAGGCCATTCTCTCCCGCCCCCCGGGCCCCTGCGAGACTAACAGCACCGCTGCAGATGGCACTTGTAGAGAGAATGGAATGAGGGAGCGAGGTGCGCGAATATTGTATTTTTTTTTTGGCTTCCTCTCCGTGAAAGCACCCGGCAAACCAAGGCCATTAACAAGCGGCCCACTAAGTGTGTTGCAGACCGACCGACCGACGACAGGCCGGTGCATCCGGGGTTGGTTTTTTTTCCGTCCGTCCATCCGTCCGGGGCGGACTGAAGCCTCTGCCTGTTTAATGGGATCAAAACGCATGTCCAACATGCTGCGATTAAATTAATCCATTTATTACGAGCGAGTGATGCCCCGCGACACTCGGACGCCGAAAGACGTTCTCTTTTCTCCTTCGCGATACTGCATTCACCCGGCAGCAGCATCATCATCATCATCATCATACCGGTTTTATGCTGCTGCATCCACCAAAAAAAGGGTCTCACAAGGGGGCCACAGTATCTGCGTATCCTTCTGCGGACCACGCGGACCCTTTAACCTTCCTTTTGCTCTGCAATGACGCACAGGATGACACCACAAGTTTCCGGTCTTTTGTGAGAGTGGCGATCGATAATGTTAAAAAAAAACCCCAAGTTCCAGGGGATTTGTCAAAAGCAGCAGCAGCAGCAGCCACCAATAATAAAGCTATTATTAGCATCGCACCATAATGAAGATGCCCCGAATTTGCATCCTCTCCCCCCACCCTCTCCCCCATTGGACTCGATCTCAATTCCGGCAAACGCAAATCTGGCCGTAAAGCTCCATCTCATCCTTCGAGGGCTCTCGAGAGCTGCTGCTGCTGCCTCCTCCCCCTTCTCCGCTTCTGCCTCGTGATCGTGAAGTGCAAATCGCGGCAATTCCTCAAAGCATTATGCAGCCCAGCAAATGCCATCGCCGCGCATGGAATGTTGCAAACTCAGCGTTTTAATCTACACAACAGACCACAGGCTACAAAGGGCACAAGCGCAAGGCCTCTTTAGCGAAAACGAACAAACAAACTGACCATCACTCGATCAGTTCTCCACAGAAAAAAAGGTGACACGAGAAGGGGAGGGCTGGACGACGGAACGGAACGGAACGGAACGGCGGAAAGTGACCGGATGAGATGGCACGATTAGAGCACCCCGAATGCCGGTGATGCATCATCATGGTAGGGCATCAAACGACCAGACAAAAGATGTCCCTTTTCTCCTTGGCCAAGTCGATGGCCAGCCAGCCAGCCAGCCAGCCAGCGTTTGCATAGTAACGCGAACCATGTCGTCGTCTGATGATAGAAGCGAGAAGCGAGCGAGTGAGTAACTTGGAGCACAAGAGCTGCAGTGGATGGAATGGAATGTGCCATTTGTGGCATTGCTGCTGTTGCTGCTGCTGCTATTGGATTGAAAAATGAATTTCATTCAACGATTCCATCTGCACCGGTCCGTGGTCATCGTCGTGGCATCGCAACAAATAAAAGAGATGAGCTCGCGAGAGTGTCTGTAGTCCCCCTCAAAAAAAAAGAAGCTTCGGATCAGCAATTATGCAGGATGATGCTTGGAGCCTTTGATGAGTCTGAAGTTCTTGATGTCCTCTGCGCGCTCTTCGTGCTTCGAGATTCGGGGTGAAAATCCCGCTCAGCCACCTTACCATCGCATTGCTGGTGGCCATAATTCATATTCTGCACCACCACCACACCGGATCCTTTCCTCTACACCCCCCCTACCCCTTCTGTGGCGTGCTTTGATGTCGCACGAATTTACTGCGCCATGATAATGTTTGACCCATTGATGCCGTTTATTGACACCGCCGCCAGGGCGTTCGATCGTTTCGGCACGAGATCGCTGTTGTTGTTGTTGCGCGAGAACAATGTCACTCCTACCTTTTCCTTCTCCCCCACTTCCTCCTGAGGCCCAGAATCCAGGGGGCGCACTGAATAGGTGCATCGGATTATAATTTACAGCCGAAGCACAGCGTCGAGTCGGAGCGAAGGTGGCGGTGGAGTGTAGAGTGAAATTGAATGCACTTTGCCACGCCAGCTCAAACCAACACCTAAACTACGGGGCGCGACACCGGTGCTGGTGGTGGCGTGGTGATCCTTCGTGGCGGTACCGTATCAGGCACACAAAACGCGGAAATAAAGCGTCCACACGATAGGGTGCGGGTTGTTTACTTCGCTGCGCAGCTGATTGCAAGCTTGCCGAGCCGCTACTCACGGTGAAAAAGAAGTGAAAAATGGTTCGCTTTCACACCTGAATGCGTACACACCACCACACAGCCAAATCGGATCAGATTCTTTCTCCTCTCCTAAGAGGTTCCAGTAAGCGTCCGGTTTTGTGCGCCAAACAAGCTGCGCGTTGCTGCTGGTGGTTCGTTGGTAACTATTTTATAGAGAAATTGCGTGTCGTCTCTCCACCATTTTTGGAGGGGGGGGCGAAAGAGGGAGAGAGGAAGGTTCCAGTTTAGCATAATAAATAGGCTCTGCCGGTGCTCGTTAGATGAAACACCCCTTCGGGCGTGCTGCTGCTGCAACTGCAAGCAACAACATTTCCCCCTCCCCGAGGGGCTTTATCAAGTGCACGGCCCCTCTTTACGGTACCCCTTCTTCACGCGAACGGTGCCGGTGATACATATATTATAACACCTTCAAAACGCGATCGAAACTCCCGTGTCCCGTGGTCCGTGCTGCTGGCCAGCCACCGAAGGTTGACGATTCAACTGTCTCCAGCTTCTTCCCTTTTCACGATCTCGGTCCCTGACCACCCCAATTGGCCGTTTTATTTATTTACTCTTCGGTGGCACATTTCGTGAACCTGCTGACCCGTGCCCGAGACCGCGGACGATTCCCCTGACCCCCTCCCCAAAGAAAAAAGGGATCCTCTCTTCGAGGAGACCACCACCGGACCACGGACATCATGTCGCTGGACCACTGGTGTCCCTTCGGACCACTGGTGACAACTGGTACTCCACATTCCGTGCTGCTGCTGCTGGACATTCACAATGGCGGGGTGGATTCGTTGGTGGTATCGACAGTGGACCCGGAGTTCCGGAATAAATCATTGAATTACAAATGATCACGATACTAGCGACTAGAGCGCGCGCGCCACATGCAAAGTTCGTTGCATTCTTCGATCGTTCGCGATCGCCTGTTCGCCTGCAGAGTTCCTTCTGCGTTTGCTGTGCGATCCGGACTCTTGAGTTCGGCTCCGAGATCCCCGCGGGGTGGTTTCCAGTAATACCAGTGAGTGAGAGGAGGGAGCTAATGAATGTTAAAGCGCTTATCGAG
Organism: Anopheles aquasalis; assembly: GCF_943734665.1. Lineage (NCBI taxonomy): Eukaryota > Metazoa > Arthropoda > Insecta > Diptera > Culicidae > Anopheles > Anopheles aquasalis. The sequence goes on along the minus strand of NC_064877.1, from coordinate 63,929,172 downwards.
CGAACAGCATAGAGTCCTGCAGGAAAGCGGCAAGAATTAGATGAGAATGGTGGGAATTTCACCGGACGGCAGTGGCGGTTTTTAGATAAACGTAACGCAAATTCATTAAAATAGTTTTCGCTCAAGAGATTCAGGTGGCACGCGGCACCGGAGGACAATGTGGAGCAATTCGTTCGTCTTCGCGAGTGTGCCAGCCGCGAATTGCGAGCACCTCCGACAGGGAACAGAGGCCTTCAGGTGAAGGCGAAGGAGCTGTTAAATGCAATAAATCAAATGTCGAAACGGCCCGGTGGTGCCCGGTGGCCGAAGAGCTTATCTAACATTAGGGTCGAGATAAATGAACTCGGACTTCGAGCGAGGTTGCCGATCGGCTTAATAGAGCTCCCCGTTTTCCTCCCTTGGCCTTCCTCAATCGTCCCGGGTCACCATTTAAATCCAAGCCGCTCTCCCCCCTTCGAAAAGCTACTTACCGCGCACGCCGTCGTCCGTACACATCCTGCGCATGGCCATTTCTCTACGCAACCGAATGGCATTGCGCGTTCTGCGCGTTCAATATTCAAATGTTGGTGGCCACATGGCCGGTCGGTCGATCGGTAACTTCATTAGCCTACCAACCACGTCTCTTGCCCCCGCTTTCGTCGACGGACAGCCACCAGGAGCGGTGGCCTCGCTCCTCAGTTAATCCGCGAAACATCGAAAACCATCAAATCGCCACCGAAGTTGCGCGGGACGGGAGAGGAAGGAGAGGAAGGCGGGGTACACGCACAGCATGGCCCCACCGGCCATCAATGCTGGTGGCGGCGGCGGCCTGCCCGCCTGCCACGCGGATGTTTCCATCCATTTAAGCGCCTTATTGTGTTGTCAATCAAAAATCGGTTCCAAAACGCCTTCCAGAAGAAGAAGAAGAAGCTAAAGCCAAAAGTGCTGCTCGAGATGGCGGTCAGTGGGAGCTCCTTTGGGGGCCTTTCTTCGCGTTCAGCGTCAGCAGCAGCAGCAGCAGCAGCAGCAGCAGCAACAGACATCTTAGCGACTGCCATTAGGCCTGACGTCCTACCACGCGGTGGATTCGAAGAAGCAGCCACGGTGGCAACGGCAGCAGCAGCAGGAATGGTTTGCTGCGATCCGCTAGTGTCAGTTTTTGACTGGCGAGTGTCAGCGGTTGGAAAATCACTTGACTTTGACACGCACCCCACACCGCCAGGCCTCTCCTCCTCGGAGGGATTAAAAAAACGACAACGAAAACTCAACACCACCACAGTCGACTGTGCGAGGATCGCGCGCGACCGCGGCGTGCCATCATCCGGTCGCCTTCACACCTGTCAGCTTGTTATTAAGATTTCAACAATGTGGCTGAGCAGAGAGACCCTTTGCGTTAAGGCTGGCTGACTGGCTAGTTGGCCTTCCGTTTCCAAAGGGAAGACGGGAGCGAGAGGAAGGGAGCAGGATTGTCAAAGGAGAGAGGCGCTCCTCCTCGCTGGTGGCGCTCCTCCGCGAACGTATCGAACCGGAAGATTCTCCGGTCCGGTGATGAGTTCAGCCGAGAGGGGTGGATGAAGGGGGTAGGTTTGTGGAGGGATGCAGGGTCTAGTGTCATTTTCCCAGAGCCCCGGCGTGTCATCGTGTGAGAACCGACTCCCAGCTGGCTCGGGCTGCTGCGATCGCTCATTATTTTAATTGAGAAAATAGAGAAAGCCTCGATCGCGCGGGTGGAGGGGAAGCTCGATCACGAGGGAACCGCGCCAGGGTGTAGTGTTGTGGTGTGGCGCGAGCATCCAATCGAAACTCGGGCGACATCCTGCTGAGCTATTGCTCTGAGTGACTTCGGGACGAGGGCGCGCGCGATCGAGCGAACGTCCATCATAATTGGTCCGCAGTGATCGCGCCGGCTACGAGGGACCTGCCGCCCCCTTCGCAACCCTTACGATCACTGCGATCATCGGCCACCATCCTCTGCCCCAGCACCCTTGGCCAGGGGGTGCACAAAAGCAAAACGGGACACTGGAAATAAATCTCGCTTCGCTCGCCCTCAAACTCGATCGCTGCTCGATCGACCCCTCGATCTCGGAGCTAATCGCGCAAGCTTCGCAAAACATAAACGCGCGCGTTTCCCACCATCTTCCGCCGGGCCGGTTAATACTTTATCATCGCGATTAATGAGACACACACTCTCACGCGAGACGAGATCGCGCGCGAGATTGCGGGCAGCGAGCAGATGATCAGAGGACGTCCCGGGAGGAATCCAATTGCCAATTCGTCGTCAATCGATCGAGTGGCCCACGCGTAATCATCGGCGACGGATTGACCAGTGGAAGGTCAGTGAAAGCAACAGCCGATTCGATTAGTGAGCAATAAAGGAATAGAGGGATGATCACTCGTGGTTCATCGTCTTCTCGCGCGGCCACAATTGTCTCACAAACGACTGCAACGATGCAACAGGCAACGAACCGTTCGCTGCAACGCTCCCAGGCAATCTCATCAAACTCACACCGATCCGATCCGCGCGAATCGATAAATCATCGCCAGCGAGCGAGCAAGCGAGCGCAACAAATTCGTGCCACAAATGGGAACACACATCGACTCCGTGCGGGTTTCCAAGTCAAGTGTACGCTGTGATCGTGCGACAAAAAGTCCACAGGGCTGTGGAGGTTTCCGGTATTGCTCACGTGGCGGCGCATCTCTTTCTAACTCGAACTCGGTGGTGCTCCGTTGGAAAGTACCGTTTGCATTTGGGGCGCCGAATCGGACCACATGACATGACATGATACCTGGTTTGTTCCCAAAGGGCCCAAAAAGTGTCCTCCACAGAACAATAGCTCGAGTCCACGCGGCCACGGCCCCGGCCCCGGCCCCGGCCGTTGTGATGTGTGTTGTCGATGCAAATCGTGATCAATAAATAAGATCCGTCGCGAAACCGACCGATCGATCGCCGCCGTGCCGCCGCCAACGACGCCACGTCACATCATCCCGGGCGCTGGTTGCGCTTTAGAACCACCGACGCGGTTCACGACATGACATGGCGGCAACGGTGCATATGCTTCCCTCGCATACCACGGGGTGACTTCAATGTCCTCGCCGATGTCGTCGTTCGTGCACCGCCACAACAACACCGAACATGCTTTCTTCAAACTGTATGCTGTGCGCCCCCGGATCGCGGTTGGAAATAAATCAATCACCGCGCACAGGGAAAGCATAATTTTATAGGAATCGAATCGGATCGCCAAGGGGAGGACACGGGGCGAGGCGAGTAGATCACTCGAGTGCCAGCATGCTAGACGACGAACCCCCTTAGGGGAGGGAGCGCATTTCCCTAACTCGCGATCGCCGGCTGCTAAACTCCACCGCACAGCGAAGGATTCGAGCTCAAGCTCAAGCGTCTTATCACAACTAGCTCATCGGGTGCTAGTTGGCACCTTGGACGGTGCAACGTCCCAAACGACCGGCAATTTGTCGACCACCGCTGGACCGCTGGACCGGCTTTGAACTTTGACGCTGCCCGGTCTTGGTCTAGCCTGGGCTGGCACCGAAAATTGGCCAACGCTGGATCGGAGGAGCAACATCAAAGTGCCGCGGGCACACCACGCAGCCAGGAACAGGAAGCAAATCAGGGAACTCTCCTTCTCCTCCTTCTTCTTCTGGCGCTGCTGCTGCTGCTGCTGCTAGGGACTACAATGTCAAGGGCCGCGCAGCACTCCACGGATCCATCCTGATCCGACCGTACTTAGGCGCCATAAATTTTCAAATTATTTATTGACCGGGCTCGTACGGCGCAGATGTTTGTCTAGCTCGAGCACGCTAGGGGGCGCCCGTTAGCGACCGAAAGAGCGGATTTGCATCCGCTGGTGGCCCCAGACGACGAACCACCAACAGTGGATCCACTGATGGTGCCGCTGATCATCGGTGGGAAGGGGAAAATGTGGGCCCTCAAGGATGTTTTCGCTTCTGCTTCGCTGGCCAGCGACCCTTGGTAGCATTAGTTCCCGGGTAGTGCTCCGTCGCAATCCCTTTTGGCATTGAAGTCGCCGTCACCGTCGCCGTGGTGCATCTGCATATCACGTGGCGCCATTTCGCTCTCTCTCTCTCTCTCTCTCTGTGGATCGCTGGAACCTGGAGAGACCCTCAGGGCTCCACACTGTGGCCACGATCCGGCGAATGTGCGCGCGGGCGCGCGGCGGATCTTATTTATTTCATATTTCACTTGTAAATATCATGTTTAAAATGTACTTAGAAGGTGTTACAAACTGTAAAAGCGCGACCGCCGTGCACTCGCCTATAGCCAGTGAGCATGGTTCTGGGAGAGAGGAGAGAGCGGGGACACTATGGAGTGGAGGCGCGTTAATAAGCAAGCAACAACTCCGAGCCCAAGTCTAGCGAGCGACCCCCTGAGGCGCGACGCTTGTTGCTTGTTGCGCGAAACGACCCTCGATGCAACCGAAAACCGATCTGGGCCCGTTTTTCGCGGTTTCCTTTCCCGCCATGAGCGCCACAGGGTGTGACAACGGGGAAAGCGGTGTGCCAGGACCTAAGCATCGACCGTGGCCAGGCCACTGCCGATCGTGTGGCATAGATTGTGTGGCACGATCCGCTTCCGCCCGGGGCGGGGGTTTTCGACGGTTGGGGGTCGCATCCCGTCCCGTAGAACATGATTCCCGGCCGGCTCCGGAACCGACACTGACCGAGGACTGTTGCGGTACGCCATAAACGAGCCATAATTTTGATGATAAGTGGTCGGACGGTCCGGGCGTAGGATGGTGTTTGGCGTTCGGTGCACAGAACAAGAAGATTTCTCCTAGAGGTCCCTCAGGGGCCCTTCGGTCGGTCATTTCAGCTCCAGCCACATTGAAGGTGTTTGTGATCGGTTTTGGGCGATCGAACGCCAGACCAATAATTGATATTTATTGCGAGCGACGAGAAGGAAGGTTTTTTACGAGTGGATTGCATACCAGTTGCGATGCCCTCCGGTGCGTTTGTGATGGAAATTGGAAGGAATTCCGCCGGATGGCCGGAAGCGCTTGATGTCGGATCGGATCGTGCGGTTTCGGGTTTGAGCAACGAGCCGCACTCTCGCGCACTGACCGTGAGCTCTGGAGTGCAATTCTGGAGTCAGAATGTATGATTTGTCTAGGATGGTGCTAACGGTGATTGGGAAAGTTAGCGGATCCGGGGCATTGCTGGTGCTTTTGTTGGTGGCCTGCGGCAGGATCATCATCTTTTCATGGTGAATTATCACTTCTCATAGGTTACTTATGTTTAACCTAACTATCGGTCAAGTGGTTTTACTTCCTTATTCCAAGTTCATTTGTCGTATGTAAAATGAAAGCATTGGCTGTGTTACAATCGTAAATTACCTAGATTGAACAAAAAATAAGAAACGTTCAAGCAAGTAATGAAACAACTATAAGATTGTTGAATACGTATATTAAAATTTTGTTTCTTTTTATCATTGCTTATTTAGTTTTTGCCTCATTTTCTTCTTAATTTCTAATTCTTAATTCCTTATTTAGTTTTTGCCTAATTAATTAACAATATTTAGTTTTTACCTTATTGATCATATTTTATTCTTAAATCATTAAATCTCTCTTCTGAAGCGCAGGGTAGCCAGACGTTGATTGAATGTCTCAATTCGTCAATCCTGTTCTCAATGCAACTCTCATCAAGTACATTATCTTGAACTGTTTTACTGAAACAAAATTTCCTACGAAAACTACAACGCTCTGTAAGAAAATAGATCACTACGATCATAATTATACTTTCTTTTATTCTTATAAATTCCTAGTACACTATGCTAATAATTCATTTCTAGATTAGTATAAACCCCTTAGATATGGTGGTACATCTATCGACCACGGATTTGTTTTCGAAAGCACATTTTGTTCTCTTACATGTAAACTAACATTTACTTGCTGTCGAAGTCACTTGTTCGCGCTGTGCTAAGCTATTCCCAAACAGATTTTTTTTTCTAATTTCATAGTAGAGGATTGATTCACATAGAAATTGTACAAACAAATAGAGAAAGTAGTTCCAAATACTCCATTGCTTTATTGACGCTATTTTAAGCAGCTATTTTGATAAGTAGGTTAAGGATCATCAGTTGCTCTTGTGACACCACCTAACCAATCATTAGCTACAGGGCATATGGAGTGCTGAAACTATAAAAAAATGATATCAATTCATGATGTAGACATGAAGCGATCTCTACAGAAAATCTATCTCACTTTGTTGCAATCAGCATCTGATCAAAACTGCACTGCATTTCCTCTCAGTATCTAATGCCTAGAGTGCCACCGATTTCCTTCTACAATCAACTGCAACCACCGTGCCCCGTGCTCTGTTACAAATCTAAAGGAAATCTATCCTCCGATTGGCACAAGAACAATTTTTTCATCTCTCACCGACACCGAGCGCCATCAGATTCCAGTTAGAGCGTGATGTATGCCGTAGGTAATCTACTCCCTAAGTTACCAAAAAAAAACGAGCACAAAGAAACGACAACGGACATCCTAATGGACGCTGAAAGCACCAACGACGATGCGAGGTGCGGGAGAATCATTCATCAGATCGCATCTCACTCGCTTCTAGCAGCAGCACGATCAGCAGCGGCTCCGTGTGCACCATCTCTCAGCCCTCAAGCCTCGAAACGCCCGTCCAGACCGTTAGCCACTGCCATCGAGCCATCGAGCCAACCGGCGAGTGATTCTAACTCATTAAAAAATGACCCAACCCTTGCGAACCACACAGGCACACCGAGTCACAGTTTTACGCGACTACCACCTTCGCCTCGATCGACTCCACCAAATCACCCCCAGCATCCCCTTCCTTTCCACAGAACAAGAACGTTCGTTGGATGATAAAAAAAACACACGAGCCCTGAACCTCTCGAAGATTAGCGAGAGAGAGGGAGAGAGAAAGAGAGAGAGAGCTTGGAGAGGAGAGCAAGATCGCAAGAAAGGGAGCGAATGGCCAGCACGATCACATCACCTCACCCCCGTCACCAGCTGGCCACGGATGCAACGGACTTTGCTCGTCGTCCCCATCGTCCCCGTCGTTCACTCCCAGCTCCTCTCGCCACTAGCCGATGATGCTACTCCGTGCTACTGCGTTGCAACACTGCCGCCACTGCCACCACCACCACCCCTTGAGATCGTGCCAAATGCACGTCCACGAACCTCTCACCCACCCCAGGATGGCCATGGTGCAAAGGGTGTGGTCACGGTGTGCACCGATCGCCGATCGTTTCGCTCTTGTTTGGCTTGGAAGTTGCTCGTTCGTTCGCTGTTCGCTCGTTGCTCGCTCGCTGCTGTTGTTGTTGTTGCCATTTTTATGCCGCCCTCCTAACGGGATCCAAGGTTGTTCCAATCGTTTCCCGCTTCCTCCTTTCATTCTCCCGATCCTCCCGATCGCACTCCAAACAGGCCGCGAACTCGCTCGATCGCTTGCTGGCTGGCTGGCTGGCTGGCTGGCTGCTGCTGCCGTGCTCAAAGCGAACTAATGCAAATGGTACTCTAGAGGTTCGTTTTCACTAACGCCGCACCGCAACCACTAAAGCCCCCCCCGCCGTGGTCGTGGTCGCAAGGGTGATCATTGAGTGCCCGGAGCCACCACTCGTCCCCTTGCCTCGTCCCATGTGAGCCCCACCCTGTTCTCGCGTTTGGGGCGCGTTTGAAGAGCGCACTGGCACTGGCACAGGTAATGGCATGTGATACCCTGGCTTGGAGACCCCTCGAAGGGGGTGGGGGTGCTTTAGACCGTTCTGTGTCGCTCGGTTGGTCCGTTCGCTAAAAAAAACCACCGTTCCAGTCCCTTTAGGAGCGAGTGAACGAGCGCGCGCCCCTGTGTGAGTAGGTGACCAGCGGCCGGAATGTGGAGTAATAACATTAAACACGTTATGTTACACTTCTCTCCCTCCCTCCCTCCTGGGGGGATGATGGCAAGCAGCAGCAATAACAGAGCCAGAGCCACGGCAGACAAAAAAAACACAGACCCCGCAGAGATGGAGCACGGCCATATTAAGAGCATTGCTGTGGCCACCATCACCATGCGCCCTCGAGAGATCGACTTCCCTGAACGGTTTGGCACCGTGGTGCATGTGGATCGCGCGTTTAATGTGGAGCATGTAACGCGAACCTCTGTGGTCCTCTGTGCAATGCAGTTTCGCAAAAGTTTTAATAGATCCAGCGACCAGCTTCCCTACACCCAGCAACAACAACAAAAAAAGGTCACACCAACGCCAACGGCGAACGTCACCGCGGACCTTATCAGGGACCGAGAACGCACCACCACCGCGCAAACCACCTGCCGGCCGCCCGGGAGCGCTATTACTTCCGCTTTTTATGACCTTTGACCAGCGTGCGATCGTGCGATGCGCTTTTCTGCATCGTTCGGGGAATTCGTGGGTTACACAAGCAACTGCTGCTGCTGCTGCTGGTGCGCTCCATAATCCGCTGGCGACCTCACATCGCCCGATATCGCCCCATAAACTGCTCGACTTTATGCTGATTTCAATGAATGGCCCCGCACCAGAATGGTGGTGGTGGCCACCGAATCCTGAAACACGAACACCGAAAACAGAGGTATGCGCCACGTTACGCGCATTGTTTTTTGGTGTTTCGCTCTTTCCGCCGCTCTTTCTCGTTGCCGGCACGAGGACGCACTAATTGAATTTGATGAGCCAGTGCCGATCGTCCCGGAGGGTAACGTGCGCGATCAGCTTAATTGTCCCACATTTAGGGGGCCGCCACTAGACGATCATCATCAGCAGCAGCAGTAGCATCAACATCCAGTGACCTAATTATCAACCTCCGGGTTAAGCGGCATGTTTGTTTATGTTGCGCGCGATCGCAGTCGCTAGATGATCTTTCCACCGGCGACGACCTTCCGCCAAAAATTGAACGGAGTGCGATGGGGTGCGAGGGCACACTCGTGACACTTACTTTCACTAAGCGGCCGGTGCACCGCCACCAACGCATTGCGAAAAGAAAGACACCAGAGGACGCACGTCGCTCTTCCATCTTAAGTCTTTGATATATTGTGTAGCACAGACCTTGTAGGAGCAGTGAGCATGCTGCCCACTAAGCCCGAGGGGGAGACCCTCGACCGTGCACCGAAAACGTACGATAATTTGTGGCCTCCGTCCGCACCATCCGCACCATCTGCCTCACCTTATCAGCTCTCGCTTCTCGCTTCTGCGCTGATTTGCTGACCCCGCGCACGGCGACCACGCGGTGACTGCATCGGAATGTGGGGCTTTCGATGAGCGGCGGCGACGGCGGATGATGATGATGATGATGATGATGATGAGGTGAATGGCAAAATGGAGCGCGCTAAAAAGCTCCAACACCTCGCTGACTCTCTGCACTCGCCATCGCTCTCATCGGCTCGGAGGGACGGAACAAAACGAAACAAAAACAAATGGATCGCGACCAGATAATGTTCTCTACCAGGGACCGCGAGCTCGCTCTCTGGCAATCCCAGCCTTAATCCCATCAGTGAGTGACTTCCGGAACGTGCGTGTCTCGTGTGCGGTGGCCACTTCTCTCCGGCTCCGGCTTACGTAAGCCTTTCGCCTGCGACGGCGCACGATGCGCACTGTTTTCATCCAGGGCAAGAGGAAGAGAAGAGCAGCAAGCGACGCCTCCCCCTCCCCTGCACACCGTGGCTCGTGGAAAGTGAAGCCTCTAATGATCGTGTTCGATCGGTGTGCTGCTGCTCTCTCTCTCTCTCGCGCTCTCTCTCTCTCTCTCTCTAGTTCCCGATGAGAGAGGCCCGATAAAAGATGCCGGCACCGACCAGGGACGACCGGGGCCGATCCGTTAGCCACTCAGGAGACGGACATTCTTTCAATTTGGCAAATCGATAAATTATAATCATCCAGTCCGCGTTCCACCCAGTGGACGGTCCAGGGCGGCCTGGGCAGCGCGCAGATACCGCCACCGATAGAGCAGAGCATGATGATGGACCGTGCGCCCGCCTCGTCTAGCATCTGGTCGGTCCTCTTCCTGTGATGCTTCCTGATTCCTGATGCGTGTGGTCTCGCGGTTGAAAGTAGGTTGCGGCGGCCGCCAGCGTCATTATAAATCACTCAACGGATCACTCTCACTCGCTCGCTGGAACATGCTGTCATGATGGACGGGACGTTGGACCTGGTTGGACTTAGAAAACGCATCCTGATGATGACGATCGGTCGGTCGTTCTTTTGCGGAATCCTTTTCACCAAGAAAGAGAGTGAGAGAAACAAAGGAGCGAGCAGAGCGAGACGAGACGAGTGGCCAAAACTTTCCAACCATGTAATTGCCCTCCGCGGACGGCCATTAACTAAATTATCACACCACCGGAGCCACCCGGAGCGTCCGGAGCGTCCGGAATCCGGGGTATCCTTTCACTTTTGCCACAGTCCCTTATCATCGGAGGGTGTCTGCGATGACCTCGCACGCTCTCGGTCGCTGTCGGTGAGGTGTTTGCGGTCAGCCTTAGCATTACAATGTTACAATGTCTTTGGCCCGTTCTTTCTCTCTCTCTCTCTCTCTCTCTCTCTCTCTCTCTCTCTCTCTCTGTGGTCCTTTGAGACATCATCGATACGTTGCAGCAGCAGGAGATGCCTCCGGTAATATGGAGCTCCTCATCAGTGCACTGTAGATTGCGATCATCACGGATTACCTTTAAAGCGATCGCTCGCTCGCCATCATTCGCCTACTGCCGTTACGCCGTTACGGGCTCGCGCTCACGCTCCTTTGTATGCGTGCGCAATTACCTGTCAGATGTCAGCGGCATCAACGACGTTCTGATCCTCCCCATTCCGTTTCGAGGTCACTAGGTGTGATTTCCAACACCCTACTTTGCCATCTGCTGCGGACGACGTCGTTGAAGGTCGACCCTCATTCCAGCTCTCTCGAGCCTCGAGCCTCGTTCAAGTGCGTCCACTCGTCGTCCGTCGTCTCTTCTCGTGCTCGTGCTCGGCTTATCTGTTGCACACTGCTTTCTGCACACTGCTGACATTGATGAAGTGTCAGCAGCGGCAACGTCCGGGGCCTTGTCCCTTTGGTGGCACTCGCGGCGAAAGCGCATCACGAGCGGTCGCGCGCGCACTCGCGCGGTTCACAATTGCACAATCCAAAGGACACAGTCACGGGCCTGCAAATGTGCATAGCCCATCATCATCATCATCATCATCATCGCCATCGCCATCGCCATCGCCATCATCTGCATCTGCTTCTTGGGGCTGTCTCCGGTGGGGGGGAGGGCTAGAGCCACATGTTTTGATAAACTTCAAGGCAATCGGTCGAGGTCGAGAGGGTGCACGTCTCCGTCGGACGGACCGCTGGGGCGCACGGGACTTGCTGGATTGCTGGATTGCTGGATCGCCTGCTCGCTGGCAGAACTGACCTTATTTGTGCCGGACAGTGTCTGCTAGAAATCATCTCAACCTCATCTTTCACTCCTTCTCACTTCACCCCTCGGAGCCGGAGGTGGTGCGCGAATAAACATTCGTCGTCCGCATTCCAATTTCCATCCCCTTTTCCAGTGCGCCAGCCACACTCGCTGTCCCGTTCCCCTCTTCTATGTAGCAGCAACGTGTTGTGTTGTTGCTGTTGTCACCCCTTCTCGCAGCGTGGTGTGGCAGTGCAATTTATGTTTTATTTAGCATATTTTTACTCCCATTCTCCTCCATTCGCCTTCCGGCCAACCAACCAGCCAGCCAACCAGCCAGCTAGCTTTCGCTGTAAAGCTCTGGCATCGCGTCCTCGCGAATGATGACAGCCTATTCCTCCTCCTTCTCCTCCTTCTTCATCCTTTCGTTCTCCAAACACACAGCGCGAGTGAGCTGACACGCGCACAATGACCGAGATAGTGGAAAGTTTTGAGCGATATTCAAAATAGCTGCTGCTGCGGCTGCTCGGTGGTGGCCAGTGTCTGGCGGTTGGTAATGCAGTTGCTACCGTTACCGGATGCAGTGGTTCTGGCCCGGCCGATGATGGTGCTGAAAATGGTGGAGAAATGTTTTCCACCGCGAGCCCCAACTACTGTTGGCGGCTGATGGATGTAGTACGGGTGCTGCTGCTGTCACACTCGTGTTGTTATTGTCGTTGTCGGAAACCTTCCGCACAGCAGGCGCTTGCAGGTGAAGCAGACGCTGAAGCAGCAGTAGCAACCACGCTACGAGGGAAGAAAAGTGAGGTTAGGGAGTGAAGGCAGTCCTGTTAAAAAGGGTTATTGGGTGAGGAAAGGCCACTAGCAGCGGGATGATTTACAAGCGAACGGAGCGAACGACGGAACGACGCTGTGATGAGCGAGATCTGTAATGTAGTTGTCGGAGTGACGCTGAGATGAGGTTGTTGGCCATCCAGCATCCACGTCTCCATTGCAACAACACTCAAGCAGAGCGTTAGCCCTCGAAACGGGTGACAAGAACCGCGGAGCGATCTCGATCGAACGTTCCCGGATGCGTCTTCGAAGTTGGTGGAGTCCTCTTGAGATTCTCGCCGTGATTACGGACTGTTCCGCCTTACGAACGTCCGATGCAACATTGCGACACTAAAGCGTGTACCAGAAGAACCAGGAAATACAGTTCGCCGTTCGCTGATCGCCAAGTACACAGGACAACTGAAGCTGAACAGGAATTGATTTCATCTCGAAGCGAAAACGAAAGCGAACTGGCGAGCACGCTGCGCTTGGTTGGTTGACCAGGTTGACCGGTACCTTCGACAAACTTTCTTCCCCGGAATAATGCTGGAAGTCCCCGGATGTTCGGATTTATCTCTTTCGCGAACACCAACGCCACAGGTACATCATGGCCCCCGAGTGAACGACGTCGATGCTGCGGATGGTGGCCGTCCAAGGGCCCAGCGCCAGCGTGTCAAACGTCAACTGCCGTCAACCGAACGAACACACGCGAGAGTCCCCTGGACGCTCGATCGGCGCGCCGTAAATCAAAAAACGCGCACCGCAGCCTCAACATCGAAAATATTTTAATCGTTTTTTGCACCCCACAGACCCGTGCCGCCTAATCCTGGGTACGCGCCACGAGCAATGAGACCGCCAACATCGCTGGCCGCTCCCTCGGTTGAGCTCCATATTTCACTCTACCTCCGCTGATTCGTTTCGTTCCGGCCGTCCGTCGCTTCCAGTGGCGGCTTAGACTGACTTCGCGGCACTGGAGCGACCTCCGCTGTACGATAAGCTGCTGGTGGTGCTGGTGCTGGGTATCCGGGAGTGCCTGGTGACCGTAATCGGAATGCAAAACTTGAAAACAAACCCCCGAGACGCCACGGGACAAGCGAGAAGGGCGGCCAAAAATCGCAATCTGGAGTCTAAACGCCAACATGAACCGGAGGCTAGGGGTCTCCCTTGAGCCACTCACGACTTTTCTATCAAAAGCCTCAGCCTCCATAACGCTCAGGATCACATCGCGCTCGGGTTGATGGGCGGCCGCGCAGTAGTCGAAGGACCTCCAGCTCCAACGCTTGGTGCACCTGGCACCATCGGCTCGATCGAGGAAGGGAGGGCCAGGGTACAGGAAGCATGACACAGCATGGCACTACATGGAATTGGCTTCCTTTGCGTCGTCGCCGTCGTCGGCACCATATTCCGCGATCACGACGACGACGACGACGTTGGGGGTTGTAGCGCGTCAAACGAAGGTCGCGACCGATCAGGTGGTTTGCGGATGGATGGAGAGAGGGTCCGCTAATGGAAGTCGTGCAAAAATCCGAAACAGAGCACCCCCCAAAAGCGTCACTCGGCGGGTGTGTATCGCTCGTCTAATGGCTGACACCGAACCGATTGATCGATCGATGGGGATCGATTGTTTTATGCGAGATTCACTCCGAACCAAGGTTGATCTAGGTGCTTCCAAAATGGACCTAAGGATTGTGTGTCCCCCCCCAAAAAAAAAAAAAAAAGACAAAAGGACGGACAATTCGATCACAAACATCCAGTACGTTGGCGTACTAACGAGTGATCGAGACCATCTTTTTGGGAACTTTGCGCCCGGGGTTCCCACGTGACGATCGTCCCAGGAGCAAAAGTAAAAGTGAAAAGTACCTGTCCCACTCGTCCTCGTCGTCCGTTTGTTTGGGGGATGATTTGGGCGAGATCGATGCCCAAACCCATCGAGAAGACACGAACCAAACCGGGAAGGTTCCCTGGGAGTTGGGTAACCACCCGAACCGATCGACCGATCGTGGCCAGTCCAATAAACCGAAAGTGCCTCTCCAATTCGCATCTCTGCGCACCGGTTCGGTCCGTGATGCACTTTTCTCCTCACTTCTCCTCGCTCTCTCTCTCTCTCGTGTCCACCCTCCCGCGATCTGTTTTAATCTCTTTTTACGCCCTCTTCGCCTTCAACTCCGGCTTCTCTCTTCCCCTTCGGACAACAGCAGCATCAGTTCGATCGCATACGATGACGGTGGCGATGGTTCTTGCTGAACAATCCCTCATGCATGCAACCGACTGCATCATGATTTCTCATCCAGCAGCAACAACAACAAGCAAGAGCAATACAAAAATCAAAAACCATGTGAACGAGCGAGTCGAGTTCCAAAAGTCAACAACAGCGAAAAAAAGCAATCCAGGTAATGCACCGCAAAATTGGTCAACCGGTGGTGAGGCTGCTGCTGCATCCGTCCGTCCGTCCGTCCGTCCGCCCGTCCATTCGTACAAATTCCGTTAATTTAATTAAATGGAAAAAGGTGCTGCACCCATGCACCCGATCGTTCGTCGTAATTAAAACGATCCTCCACCAAATATGCGCATCGGAATCATCCACCGTCGTCGCATTCGTGGCCGCGGACGGATGAACATGGGTGCGAATAAGGAATGGTGGCCCTCTGCCGCTCACCACTGGACTCCAATCGACGGTCAGGCAACGAGCACGCATGCACACACAGCATCATCGCTTTATTATGCGAATGCTCGCTTTGTTTGTTCATGGTTCCATCGTGTTTGTCTTTCCTTCTTTTTTTTTCAGATCGTTTCGTTTCGCTTCCACCACGACCCGCAACATCTGATTGGAAACTTTTTTCTCCTGTTTGGTTCGGTCACCTGGCCTGGCCTGGCCTGACCTGGCCTCCCATCGGAATGCGCAACGGGTCGATGCGCGTGTTTTATGGCACCATGGGTTTGAAGGATTTCGAAGAATTTGTCGAAGATCCTGTGCGCACCAAAGGCACACGCACAGCGATTGGGGAAAAGGGAGAAAGAAATTATTGTTTTTGCACAATTCTCTTCATACGGTTTGAGCGATTCTGCTGATCGAGTGTCTCTGGAGGTTGCGAGAGTGTGTGAAGTTGTGGAAAACTGTACACTGGGTTGTACTTCAAGGAGGATGCAGTTCAAGGAATTTTTGGGTACAAGCAGAGTGTTGTGCGATTTCAATTACTTTCTTCTTTAATGGTACAGCACGGGCAATACACCAGATCGCTAACGATGTCGGCCACTGGTAGAGCATTTTGTAGCAAATGAAATTGAATACTTCCCAGCAGTTGCTTGCAGTTTGATGATGCCCTTTTCGAAGCGTCAAGTGTTTCGAGGTTGTCTTTGGCAAATTCCTTGGCAGCACAATTTATTCGTGACTAGATTTGTAACGATTCGGTTTTATAACAAGGTAGTTTAATAATTCAGATTCATGTGTATTCAAGTCTTAGACTAATTCACAAAATTCTCTCATCGAAAAAACGATAACTTCTCGCATACAAAAAAGAATCAAATCACTTTGATAGAAAATATCTCTTTAAAGAAAGTAAAAGTGTAAGTAGAAAGTGTAAAAAGAATCTCATTAGTTTGAAAACAATCCGTAGGGCCGATACATTTGTTTAGTAATAAGCATTTACCACAAGACAACTAATCGGTCTTCGGTCGATAAAGTTGCAAATAAATTTATGAATAAAATTTTAATATAGCATTAAATCTACTAAAAAGAAAACCTTCCCTTTATTCTCTTTAACCTATGCCAATCTCGTTTTTGTTTTGTTCCCGACTTTAAAATGTGTTGCCACTGTATACACAAATCACATGTAATGATTTAATGTTAACATTTTGTGCAGCAACATGTCAAACCAGTAGGGTATGGGTTCTAGTATTGTAAATTTAAGCCCTTCATACCCATTTAACTTTCCACCAATCAAACAGCAGCTTCATGGACCTTCACAGTCAAAAACTTCACGCCAATCGACTCACCGGTTTCGGAAATCTTAACAACCTTCAAGCCAAGATCCGTCTCCGTCCGTCCGCCAAACAGTCGCCGGTAGCAACACCGACCCGTTACCATCCATCCAAATGGAATGATCCAATTCCAGTTACAGCATAAACGGGCCGATCAACATTAAACACGCACCTGACGTATGATAGCGCTTCATTAGCCACCAAACTGCGAGCTGCGCTTCATTCCGCCCATCCGCCAACCGGGGGGGAAAAGTGTAGAGCGAAGTGCAAATTGGCCATCAGCTGAACTCGAGCTCGGAGACGAAAAGTGCGAAAGCAAATTATACACCCCAGAACGCACACCGCGCGAACCCGCGGAACGACGGCCCCAGACATTACGCGCCATAAACGTTGCCTCGAAACAATTGTGACCGTCCATCGTTGTTGACGTCCAACCTGGACGTTGTTGATGCTGTTGCTGCTGCTGCTGCTGGTGATGATGCTACAGGCACGCCCATTCAATGCTACATTCCGGCAACGCATCCTGTGCAATCACATTCCTTCAGCGACCGAAATGGGTCCGGTGTAGTCGTTTGCTCGCGGAATGATTGCCGGACCCCGGCGACAACAGTTATGTTGCATTTGGTGCGCATGTTTTGTCCGAAACACACATGAGGCCACCGTTTGACCTGGTTCGCTCGCTTGGTTTGGCGTGATGAATTGTCTCCCTGCTTGTTTTTTTTTTGCGAGATCCACTCTGCGCGAATCGTTTCGGAGAGCCTAGTTTGCGGTTGATTGTGCGAGCAGAAGTGAAAGAAGCGAACGGATGAAGTGAAGAAGTTGAACATTTGAATTTAGACCACGGTCACGGTGACACTGTGGTTTCGAGTGAGCGCAAGCGAGGCAATCTAACGGATGAAGATGTTTTTTTTTGCGATTTGTCTTAACATCTCTCTTCCGTCGGAATGTTTGCCGATCCTCGGTGGTTCGCACGCGTAACTGTTTCCTCTTTGTTGTCGTCTGTGTGTCTCTTCTTCGCATCGCCTGGATCGTCTGCACAAAACGCCAAACCGAGAACGAAATGGAGTAGAATGGCACGAAAAGATCACCATTATTCGAAGATCAACCAAATCACAACCTGACAGCTACCGATCGCTCCACTACCGAGAAGGAATGAGGCATCGCGGCTTTTGTTACATTTTAATTCCGGCTGAACATTGTCTGCTACAGATGCCCAATGCTTTTTGGCGATCGCGATCGCGAGACAACCTCAATCAGTCAATGCTCCTCTTGGGCAGTCTCAATTGTTATGCTCGTGCTGCGTGCCTGCGACTCACGTATCGGTAACGAGATGAAGCAGACGATGCCAACAGTCGACAACGGACGCGGTTCGGACGACAAATCCTGCCTGGCACACAACGCGAACGGACTGCAACCCACCCGGGATCAAGTTCATCACTCACGCTCACATCTCAGCTTATGCTTTACGATCTCATTCCGCGTTGCGGTGCGTCTTCTGCTTGTGTCAAGCGATACCTACGCATCGGTGCAATCTCCCGGAAAAAAGCTTATCCCGTAACCCAAAAAAAAAAACACATAAAAAATGCACCGTCGAAGATCGCGAAGGCCCTCCGGCGCGATCAGGAGAAACCGCATCAAAATCTTTAATTGATTCTGACAGCTGAAGGTAACTGTAACGCAGCGAAGCGATGGACTGAAGGACTGTTTTGTATTTTATTATCATTTGACCCGAAGCGATCCGGATTGACATCACGCCCGCCCCGTGCCCCAGTGCACCATCCAGCACTCGGGGTCATGATCAACAATGGATCATGATCAGAAGCGAGATGATCGGTCACCGTGGGTGAAGGTTGCTGGCTTTTCTTTCTTTTTTTCCTTCTTCAAGCTGATGGCGATGTTATTTTAATCCGACCACAGACGGAAACGACTCAAAGCGCAACGTGTCAAGTCCTGGGGACCTTCCCAATCCGTCACGATCCTGGACATGCTCAAGTGATGCAGGAGGGAAGAGAGAACGCCAGAACCCCCTGGTGGCCTGGTGCGGTTGCACAATTTTACCATTTACCATAAATCAGCCCAAAGAAGGAAATAAAATACTTTAATTGAATCGTTCCACCGCATGGTCACGCTAGATCACTCTCCACCAGGCGCCCGCAAGGATCAGCGTTACTGAGGCTCCGGTACGATCACCGAGGGAGGGGGGGGGGGCCTTAATTATCAAGAGATCAACCGCGGGTTTTCGCGGGTAATTTATGAACACATTAATGCTCCGCTAACGTCTTTGGCGAAAGCTTTTACTTGCTCCGGTCTCCAGTATGGCACCGGCCACAGCAATTGACCCTTACGGTACGCGGCAGTGAGACCGACTGAAGCGTAAATTTGCATAAAATGTTCCCAACCGCTGCGATGATCACGCATCAGACAGGCCACCGCCGAATGCATCACTACCGCCCGCAATCACCACGATCACAAGGATCGTTAAAGTGTTCCCTTGCCAGTCTGGAAAGATGCAGCACACCGAAACGATCGGATCTTTATTGATTACAATTTAAAAAAAAAACGGTGGGACTCCCGAACTCCCGAAACGATCAACAGCGCGCCAGCGCGCGGCATTTTCGCCGGTGCGGTTGATCGTATTTTAAAGACATTTTTCCGCAAATTAAGGACTCTCTCTGTGGTCGCTGAAACTACGCGCTGTGCGTGTCTTAAGTACCGCAATCGATCAGCTGTGGAATGGTGAAGGAATTTCGGCGGCGATTGGCACTTTGCGATCGAAAGACTTTTCAACTGCACAGTAGCACAGAACCACGCGACGAGAACCATTCCTTCGACCACGACCAAAGGTGTCCCCAGTTTCCTTTCCATCTGCTGGTGCGCTGCTGGTGAAGATAGTGCACGATATGCACCCGTTCGGTGTGCACTCAGCGTCCGTTAATTACCACATCAACCCTTGGCTCGGCCACCGATCTCGAGCACCTTGAGTTCCCGCGCCCAGAGACTTTCCAAAGAGGTTTTGGTGGTCGTGGTCATGGCCAGGGATGGTGTGGTCATCCTACGAAACCGCCGAAACGCGACGTTGCGACGTCGTAAATCTTATCAGCCCCTCCGGAACCGAATCAAACCGAAATCGATCAAGCAAGTTGCTGCAGTTCGCGATCGTAGGAAGAAGACACACGGTAACGGTACACCGCCACCGCCGTCTAAAAGCATTGACATTTTGGGTGACCATCCGCCGCGGGAGGGGAGGGGGGGGGGTGTTGCACACACGCATCCACGCACACACCGCCCGGTACATTCTTTGCCTTTTCTTCTTGTCTGATTTGCGACACCGGCTGGGTGGTTTTAGTGCAGATTTGTCCGCGCTCGGGTTCGCTTGGCGCTCGGAGTTTTTTTGGCCACAAATTATTGTTTACTTTTCGTCCGCTCGTCCGCCGTTTTATGGATGCGCTCTCTAATGCGCTCACCAGGTTTTTGCATTTCAATTCCACCCCCCCACCCCTTACCCTCCCTGCTCCCCACCGTATCGATCTTTATTGCGTGTTGCTGCATTTCCTAGGCCGCCTCTGCCACCATGGCACGACCGCTTAAGAGATTCCGCTTTGATTGCACCGATCATAAACGATCGAGCGATCGCGGAATTGCGGAGGATTTCGGAGGCTCACGGTCATGGCACGGCTAACTGGGTCACCTTCGCCCCACTGCCAAGTGTACCAAGAAGATGAAGAACCCCTGCGTCAACCACATGCGACATGACAACGCTTTCCCGACGATGATCGAGCACACCACCAACGAGATCATCGAGAGATGACTTGGCCGTTCCGTTCTGGGCCGGCAAGCCACCGAAGGCCGCCACGGTGTGCATCGAGAAGATGGTCGGCCAATGACGTTTCCCCTTCCTCTTATGGCCAGCTCGGTGGAGATCGATCGGCCAAGCTTCCCCACTTGATGCATAGTGTGGCCGGGCGATCGATCGCGATGCGATCGCATTAGCATAGTATAAACTTTTACGACAACCCCCCCCCCCAATTCTCCCCCGGGGGATACGTTCGCATGGAGGATTCTTTCCGCAAAAGCAGCAGAATCTCGCTAATATCGGGCGTTCGAGTTTTGCAAAAAAAAAACGCCCAAAAAAAGCAACCGAGCAACTGCAGCAATATAAAGTTTTACGATGCCCGCCTGCCAATACAAATTCAAACAAACAACCCTCTGCATCGAAAGCTTTGCAAACAGCAGCATTCAGCTTGGAGCGCCGAAATTGCTGCAGGATTGTGTGTTTTTTGTGGCGCTGGCTATTCTTTTAGTTTTATGACATTTCTTTGACTTAGGATCACAATTCGGTTCGCTACAAATTTGGTCCGCTTCCAGCCACCACTAGCCAGGTCCGGTCTGTTCGCTCGATGCATCGCAAACGATCGCGGAACGCAGATGTCAAAGGCCAGCGTCTAATTCTGGTTCATCGGTCCATCGGTCTGGTGTCCAGGCAGTGGCGCTAAGGTTAGCCAGACGGCCAGACACGGTTGTCCCGGTCTCCAAAAGCGCTTATCCGATCTGATCGTCTTATGGCATGCACCGTGGCATCGGCAGCGTTGCCCTAAGCTCTCGCGAGGTGAGACAACCATCCTGTCCTGTCCTGTCCTGTCCTGTCCCGTCTGGGGGTTGGGATTGATTTTGCATAAATTTATAGAAAGCCGGAAACCGAGCTCCATAAAATGGTATCAAGATGGTGGGGATTTGATGTATTTTTAGCAGCGGGCACGCGTTCGAAATTGCCAAACAAATCGGGCCAAACACAAACTCATGGTTGATCTTGAAACAGTCTGGCAATTCGCTGAACAATCGCTGGATGATAAGCGCGTTGTTCTGATTTCAAACACTCCCCCCCCGGGGGCTTCAAATGGTTGTTGAGGTTACGTTGCTTGACGTTTTTTTTTCGCAATTTCACTCTCTAATCATCGCTTTCTGCCTCACGGATAGCAAGGGAGCGGGCAAGGCAAAGTTCAATCTAAATTACACGCCAGATCGTATGCATCGATGGCTTCATTGGTAGGGGCCTAGCCGTGGGGGGTGGCCAAATGCATTAATCACCCCCACAATCAAGCGAACGATTATCGAAGAAGCATTCGCCCGTCCAACCTCCTCCTTCTCCTGTCAATTGATATCTGTAAATGGCAAGAACTCCACTCGCTGGGCGTTAATAGCCACGAAAGTGAAACAAACCTTCCATCCGCCGGCCAAGGGATGCCCTAGTTTGGTCACGCAGCGAATTCAACAACCACACAGACACCCCAGAGGTGCTCGGACACGGATACTACACGGAGATCGTAACATTTCCCCTTTGGCCCCCTTCGGGGACGGGGACCTTGCGACGTATTTGCGATAGGCCGATGCTGCGTCAGCATCGGTCAGCACCTTACGGGCGATGGTGAAGGTGAAAGGGTCCGAGCAAACCGAGATACGATAGAAGGATGGTCAAAACATAGTCATTTGGAGCGAATGACCGTTGATGATAGGTATTCAAACGACGCGACGGAGCTCGATACGAAGTCTGTCTGGTGGTGCTACGTCGATTCGATTTGGCCTCGATGCTAGATTGAAAATGGAAAGGAGAGGAGAAGCCTCTCAAGTGGCTTCTTGTTGTTCTGCACATGTGTCCATGTGCGTTCCATGTGACCTTCCAGTTGACCTAAATAGACCCAGAACAGAACCACGAAAAGTCATTTCAATTCGCAGATCTACTTTACTTTCACGAATCCACGAGGTCTTCCACCGGATAACACGATAAAGCACACTCTCTCGGTTCTAGTTTCGCTATCGAGAGTTCCATGCCGCTGACAAGTGAAGAACACATCCCCTGCACCAGCGAAGAAGACCACAAAGGAGTGAAACACCTTTCGTTTCGATTGAACCCCCAACCGAGGAAACACAAAAAGGAATAATGGCCAAATGGTCGCTCGAGTAATTGATTTTCTACAATAAAAAAAAAACATCCAAACCTCCCACCCCCTGGGGGATCCAGTCCCGGGGAACATCAAGATCGAGATCGAGCTAACATCATCACTCTAGAGTGGCTGCCCGGTGGTCCATTGCCACAGCTGCTTGTTCCGGTCCTAGAGTTGAGGTCCAGGCAAATCATCAATCAACTGGCTGACTAGCTGGCCGTGGTGAGTGACCTGATCTATCCGAAATGCCCTCTCTCTCTCTCTCCCCCCTCCTCGTTAACTCGTCAATGGATGGTCCGTACCACCCAGAAGGAGCAAGAACCACCGAACGAACTCGATCACTATCGAGCATCGACCATCGTTTGCTCCCACTTCCCCGGTGACTATCGGTGACAATATTAAACACCCTCCACTCACTCTCATTCCATCTCCATTTTTTTCGTTTCCTCACAAAAAAAACCACTCCAAGCCCCCCCGGGGGGGGGCCGATGAGCGATAAAATCGATCCAGTGTTAGTGAGTGAGGTGAAGGCGAGAGAGGGCGTTAAGTAGATCGTGCTCATATTTGCCTGATCGACCGTCCTCTTCTCCTTTTTCCTTTCCTTTCCTTCTCCTCTCCCTTTTGTTGAGCTCTTTAATTTGGTTCCGAACTTTATGCTCCACGACGAAACGGAAACGCAAAAAAGCGACGCGATAGTGAGCCTGCGAGCCGTTCGCAAGAGATGGACCCAATTTTGGTGCCCGGTGCGATGGAGTTGGTGCGAAATTGAGACACTTTGCGATCTGCAAACAACCCGTGCTCGATCTTCGGAAAGGATTTACCTCCCACACGCACACACCGGATCACGCTCACGCGATGTACGAACGAATCCGAAAAAAAAAACTCCTTAATCCACCGTCATCCGTCCGGTCGGTCCGTAAAACCTTCAACCAAACCATCTGGGCGGCCATCGTGGCCACCACACCTGCGAGCAAGCGACCGGGGCCGCCCCATTTCGTGGCGAGGCGAAATGGCGAAGCATAAATGTGTCTCCGGCGAGCGATAACGGGCAAAGTGATGAGCGAAGCGCACTTTTGATGTCCGAAAATGGGATGATGGGAGTACCGGGACCTTCTCTAGCAACTTGAACCGACTTTGATGCTCCCGGAGGAGCGGATGGAGAGTTGCTGATCGGTGGAACGAAGTCGTTAGAAACGTCGCACACCAACCACAAGCACCACGATGGTCCTCGATGGTCCGGCACTGATTTATGCTTGCGCTGAAGGTTAATTGCTTCTAAACAAATGTATTAGCCCAGAACACTTGGTGTGTTGTCTCGCTTGAGCTTCTTCTTCTTCGGCAACACCTTCGTCAGCAACACAGAGTGCTCAGATGGTGGGCACGCGAGCAATCTAAACGTTGGAAGGGGGAAGGCTGTTTTGGCAATATTCACCTGTCGTGCATTTGTTTTTTTTATGTTCCTTCACCATCGACCAGCGCGCTGGTGGCGCTCTCCTAGGTTCGGGCGTCATCCAGCCGGCTTAAAAGGCCATCGCGGCATCATCATCATCATCATCATCACCGTCATCAGCGGTGTGCTGACAGAGGATTATCCGTAGCAACATCCAGCACCATCTGTGCATCTAGTTTAATACACACGCATACACAGGCACGAGAGCGCGTGCCGGCCGGGATGCCATTTGCCATTTTGATAGAGTTATTATGCCAGCGTCGTTTGTTTTTTTGTCGTTTTTTGCCGCCTGGACCATTTGCACCGCTGGTGCGCCAATCGAGCACTCCTGGGTGGTTGTGATTTGCAAGATGATGGCGCGGCGACGTGGTGGTGAGTTTTGGGGCACTGGATGGTCATATGGGACTGGCTGGACAACCACCAGCACCACCACCACAGGGGACCAGCTGCGTTGGCGTCGTCGGCCGCTTGCGTGGGGATCGTTAAGGAAGATTTACCGTCCATGAAGCCAGGTGCGAGGTACAGGGCACGGAGAGTAAGCAGACGATTAGAGATCGTGTCCATTTTGGAAGTAAGAAGAGGCCCCCCCCCCCCCCCCCCATCCCCCACGGAGCTGCTGCTTAAGCGCTAACAACTCTATCTGCTCGATTCGTTTTGTTTTCGCCAAGCTGAGAGCCCAAATTTACGAGCAAACGCACCGCACCGTGCTAGAAGCACGATCATTTACAAGCATAATCATCACTTAATGAGAGGATGGCGCGCGTTGGCGCACGTTGGCACTGACGCTGACGCAAGGCCAGCACGTCATCAGACCGACGTGTGCCGTCGTTTCATCGATGATCGTTCGTTCGGTTTTTGATAGCTCGCGATCGAGAACATAAAATATGCTAACAGAGCACGCGTGCGCGCGCTCACTCTATTATGCGCTGAAAGGTGCGATCGTGCGATCTTCGACAGCAGAACACTCCATCCAGCCAGGTTGCTGACAGTCCGCCGATGCTTGCGATCGCGATGCAAATCGTCACGATCGGCGAACGACGCTTAATTAGCCTGGCAGCGCTCTAATTTAATCGGAATCAATTTTCGCCTCTCTCTATCTCTCTTGCCGTCACCCTTCAACCCCCCTCTCCCCTTTTTGAAGGCCACCTGACCTCTGACTGATTTATGGCGTCACAAGTGTTTGATTGATGTCTTAATGGAATCTTGATTGCGCGATTGCTTCCAGGTGAGACCAGGTGTAGAACCGATCGCGGCCCGGCTGATGATCCGAATTCCACACGTCGCGACGCCCGTACGCACGCACGTAAAAGGCAACAAGGGAGCTTAAGCGAAGTGTGAAGGTTCAAACCGACAGCGCGTCTGATGAGTTCGAGCACGTCGTTTGCCTGTCAAGGTCGTCGAGGGCTTTTGCCTTGACTGAAGGGCACTTCCTTATTGCTGTACCACCACCACCACCGCTACCACCGCTACCTGTCCACCGGAATCTGAAGGTGCGATTTACTTTAATGTAGTCAAACACCACACCCCTCTCACCCCACACCAGGTCGGAGGGCCCTTGAACTCCTGAGCGGCCTGAACCTATCGCCCAGCCAATCCTATTCAATTCCGATCGATCCGGCAGACAGGCCACTACTGGGAAGGGATTAGGGATTGGATCCGTGGTTGTGATTGTTGTTGCTGCTGCTGTTAATGACTGCACCATTGGAGGTCATCCCGGGTGTGTGCGTAATAAGATCCTCCAAAGGCTGCCAGTGTCGGTGACAAGACAGCCCCAAACTCGATAGACCAATAAGGAAGCTGTCGCACAGTTTATTCATCTGCGCAGCGCATCTGCGGTGCTTCAGTGGCGTGCTACTCTGAGCGAAAGTGTGTCTTACACAACGAACGATTGCTCCCCGCACCACACTATCGGCAGTGATTGAGATCACGTTTCGTCGAGGATCGGGATCGCGAAGGAAAAATTGGCCGGAATGAAAAAAAACTCGGATCGCGACGACGATCGATCGACAACACACACTCGCACCGCACGTACGGAGCACGCGCTGCACGATTTTCGATTATGACAAACGTGAGCGGAATCGCAAAGAGTGGCGCGCGCGAGAGGCGCACGAGAGAGGCGCGAGAAATGACCCCCACGCGTGAAATGGGTTTGAAACGATTTGAACGACCGACCGACGACCAACGGTCTGCCTGAGGTCTGGTCCGGTCCAGTCCAGTCCGATCCGATCCGGAGCTTATCATGATAGCACGTGCCAAAAGACGAGACACGTAAAACAAATGATGCGGCCACGATGGCCCGGGCCAGGTTCCCGATCACGATCGGGAATGGGATTTTTGGGATTTTGGGAGATGATCCAACGCGCGTTGGACCGCGTACCGGCGGCCCACTAGTGATGACCTGCCACTTGGTTTCCTCCAGTCTCTCTCCCCCGGGCCGGACGGGATGGAGATTGATAAATTTGTTCGGTAACGGGTGGCCCAGGGC
>NC_064877.1:63880646-63898146 GCF_943734665.1 Anopheles aquasalis | reverse complement strand
CTCGCGTTCAATGGTTTCTGCCCGGAAGCGACAATTGCGATACCAGAGAGAGAGAGAGAGAGAGAGAGAGAGAGAGAGAGAGAGAGAGAGAGCGAAAGAACGAGAGATGCGCGCATCACCACAGCTCGATAAAGGATATAAACGCACGCATATTGTGACCGGATCGTGTCTGGAGGTCCGGACCTACCGCAACAGGCCAGGTCAATATCGAGCTTCAGTTCAGTTCGGTTCTCGCGTCCTCGCCACCACGGATACAAATCGCGCGCGCCCCCGGATGATGCTGCAAATGATAATACTTGAGCGCGTGAGTGCACTCGCTTGCCCGGCCGCTTCGTTGATTATAATGTTTATTGCCCGCTAAATTGGTAAACGAGGCCATTTTGCGTCTTGTAAAATCAATTGTTACCTCATAAGCGCCGTACGCTAACTACGCAGCGCAGAGCAGAGCAGAAACAGGAAGAGCGGCGAGTAACTGAGCTGACGATGAGTGAATCGCTTCGAGGATCGTTGTTTGTTTTGCTTTTCAATCACACTCGCGATCGTGGTTAGGTGTCAAAATGGAGCGGATTGTTTTTTTGTCAGGCTCAAAATTCTTCTACAATCTCTTTAGCATCCTATCGATAACCGGCGTAGTTTGCAAGAGGATCCTCGATAAACGGTTCGATCTCGTGGTCGACTGCTTTTTCAATTACACCACCTCGATCACGCCACAATCGCGCTGAGATAATGATGATGATTTCCTATAATTCCGTCGCGATAAAATCCCGATAAGCAGCTGTGCAGCTTGGCAGCATTAGCTGGAAGCCTTTTCGCCTTCCCAGCATCGGGAGCCCTTCAGAGTATTATCTGTAATTTTTCCGGCTCGAAAAATTGATTCTTTATCGTGTGCTCACCTCATCTCGCCCCCCCCCCTCCCCAAAAAAAAAGCTCGCGCGGACTGCGTGCGTGCGTGAACATAATGTTTTTCGCTGATTTTTTGCGAATAAAATAACGAGCCTTCGTGCGATCAGAGCAGAGGCGCAAGATAATTCTTCAGTGTCCAGTTGGTGAAAGATGAAATTGATTTCTCTCCTTCCCCCCTATCCTCCTGCCAGCCAGCCACAGCAAATTGGAAGTAACTAACGACTCGAAGTGCACCTCACCTCTCGGTAACCTTAACGCAACGCTACGCCACAACAAACACCGAAAGGGCGGCGTCCACCAGTAATGACCGTTACGATCGAGCGAGTGGATCGAAGATTGAATGTCCGGCGAGCGCTGGCCTGGCCAGCTCAGTGCATCCCATTTGGACCCGGTTGCTCAGCCCCGAAAATCGCAAGAGCGCGCGAATAAATTGCGGAACAAATTGTGGCTGCCGGGCATAGTTTCCCACCGTGCGTCGCAACCGAGACCAACCAGCGCTGCCGGGCGTAGTTGGCGCTGGATTGAAATAAAATAAATTTGATAAATTCATTTTGACCGCACCCGGGCTCCAAATTGATATGTTCCTTTTGCTGACATCCATGGTCTCTTCCGCAGGTCCCAGGTCCCTCCATCATGCAGTCTGAGAGGATGCGAACCACATAATTGTCAGCCTGGGCCACGGTGCGCTCGTGTCTGGACGAATAAATTTTCGGTAATGTTTTACAAGTCAGGCGCACCTTCCCTTCAACAAAACAGGAAGAGCGAGAGAGAGAGAGAGAGTGGAACAGAAGAGAAGAGCCGTAACGGTGGGGGCCAAAGAGCATGACTAAAATGCGTACCGATTTGCATAATTCGTCCACATAACAGGGTCCTGGGAGTGGGGTTTCGATGCGATGTAAACATCTACATTATTAAAAAAAAAACAAGGGAGAAACAGAGTGACTGATCATTTGGAGCGGGCCAGAAAGCTCGCTACAGGATCTTATAAAAGGGATCACAGTAATGGATCGACATGAGACGCTTCACAAAATAAATTAAAATTCCAAACAAAACGCACTTCGAATCGAGTTACGGTGCGATCACTCTCTCAGCTGAACTCTCGCTTCAGAAAAAAAACATCTGAAGAACGAGTATGTGTCCTCATCCCTCCCCTCCAGAGGAAGGCTGCTGTGTGCCTGTGTGCACGCCCGTTGTTTACACAGCCACACCAACCCACAGAGAGACCAACGCTATCTGGAGCGATTTATCAACCTTTATGCGCGGAATTAATCAAGCGTTTTTGGTGGAAGCGCAGGCGCGCGCGCGCGCGCGAAAGGACAAGCCCCCGTTATGTCCTCGATCGCCACGCGTGTAATGGATGGTGGGCACCCTCCTTCCCTCCCTCTGGATCCCCACAGAAAACCGATGAGCTTCGCTTTCCGATTCGAGCTTCATTTTCATTCTCGAATGAAAGCGCGCGCGAAAGCCACGGGGATGGGGCACAAAATGTGAAAATTATCATGTTTCCCAGGCGCCTTCCGTGAGTGGTGTTGGCAGGGAAAGGGGAGCGTGGAAGGAGTGAAGAAAGGGCTCTTCCTCAGCGTATGTGTGGCGGTGGACAATTAATTGATTTTAATTCCCACCAGATCCCTCTAATTAATTATGCGACGCTTATCGGTGCGCTGGAGGAGCCAGTGGCCGCGGAGTGGCCACACTGAGATGATGGCACTGATGCAGCCCGGTGCGCATCGCAAGCAGCAACATAAATCTACCTCTCTTTGGGGCGATTGGTTCTGACGGTCGTTAAATCGTTGCCCGGGCAACCATTTAGTGGCCAGCACCCATCTGCAATCGTGTGTCCCCTCCGTGGTGCAGCAAACGATGACATCCACGAGAAAGATAAAGAGAGAGAGAAAGACTGGACATGCTGCTCACTGGGTCTTGGCCACACAAAAAACAAAAGCGGAGTAGAAAACGGGCAAACCGGCAAGATTAATTACACCCTCAAAAGCGCGATTCCACCTCACGATTCCTCTCTACGCCGTCGTCCAGAGGGACGATTGCACCGTATACTGTGTGGAACGATCCGCAATTAAGCGTTTTGCAATGCAAAAACTAATATCAATCAGGAATCCAGCCGCGAGCCACGACACTGGCGCATCGGGGATGGGCTCGGTTAAGCACAAGCACATTACCTCGTAATTGTGCCGCCATTTTGGGACCCGTGGTTCTGTGATCGTGTGATCGTTTTGGGAAAGTGATCTCGAACCCCGAACCGCGGACCGGAGACACCATTTGTCATCAGGCGTTGCGGATAAGATTAATCTGGTGGCCGAGTAAGTGCGGCTCCAAATGGACCGAACGGAGACACATCCTCTGGGTCAGGATGAGGGCCTGGTGGCCATTCGAAAGTGATCTAAATGAATAGTTAATGTTCATCAGCATTATTGTTATTAGCGATGCATAAACAGAAACCGAAATTCCGGCACCGTTCCACCTACAGCCCCGGAGGGCACTCTCCGGTCACTCCGACAGTCATCCTCCGTTCCCTAGGGCCTGATCCAGATCTCTCCGGTCTCCGGTGGCCGTGGAACTGGCGCAGGCTGGCCCTCGGTCATTATGGTTGGCAATCAAATTAACAGCTTCCATCAATCAGCAGCGAGTGTCTTTAAGGAGCGTCTGGAACAGTCGTAACGACGTTCCGCGCGACCGCGACCGCGAATCATCAAGTGGCGCGTTGGCGCGAAAACGGTTGTGATAAGACGCTGATAAGGTGCCGCAACCCGGGAGTAGCAGCAGCTACTGAGGGTAGCAGCGCAGCATCATCAGCGCAGCGCATCGATCATCGACCGACCGTTTCGATCGATCGTGAAGCGCCGTAACCGGGAGGAGGGACCCCGGCCGAAAAAAAAAAACCTTCACCGACAGAAAAAAAAAACTCATCGAAAAACACTCCAAACGAGATCGCGATCGGACCAGGCGGAGCGGAGTGGACCACTTTTTACACACTGCGCGCCCTCTCCGCAGACCCGCATGGGCTCGAACCACACAAAAAACCTAAACCATTCGCGAGCATCGTGTGCCGGTGGGGCCGGAGCTCGAGAAGGGAGACCAAAAACAGAGACACTCCCCAACTCCAGCGCGCGAGAGCGATGGATGGTGGTGGTTTGATGCAAAATTAATTGTTACTAATTAGCGGTTCCGCGCTTCGGTCACATTAATGTTTGTTGTCGCAGCATCATCAGCACCACTGGCAGCAGGTAGCAGGTAGCTGGTAGCGACAGCAAATTGAAACCGTCGCAACAAAGCGTCTGGGCCGCCCCTGGGACCCTCCGCTCCAATCAACGCCACAGAATCGGGGCTCCCTGGTTGGCGCGCGATCGGAAGGTCGAAGCAGGTGAGAGTGGCGAGACCGTTAAAATTCAATCAAACTCCCCATTCGCCGGGCAGTGGACTATTAAGCGAGGATCGCACCCCGAGCAAAACCCGAGGGAGAGAAGACTCTCAACCCCTAAAGAAAAAAAAAAGGTGAACCCTCTTCAGGGGCCCATAAGGATCGTGGATCGCTACAGAAGCGCTAACCCCATCGGATCACCCCTTTTTTAAGTCGTCAGTTTCTCTCGTCGCTCGGCCTCGCGGTGCGTGGTGTTATGGTGATCGTCCCGGGCACAGCGTGAATCCAATTTCCGTTACCCCGATCGCCCGATCATAATTGGGTGAAATTGGCATTTCTGGCCACCGTTGTTCGCCTTCTGGTCTGATCTGGCCGGGGAGGGAAAATGTTAGGAATTTAGGATTCCGTCCGATGATTCCTTGATCTAAGCTTTCGATCGCTCGCTCGATCGCTCGATCGAGATCCGTCGATTTCATCGCGATCGTTTCGAGTGACGAGAGCAAGAGGTCCGGAGACCGGTAACGAGCGTCAGGCGTATGCACACCGGGTGTCCTTGTTGATGTCGACGCCTCGTTTGCGCTTTTCTCGTTTCGTTTGCCTCGCTCGCGGATCGCCCATTTTGGCACGTTTGTTTTTTTTTGGGGACATTGAACGACGGTGGTTAAGCGGTGAATAACGGAGCGGTTTGGACGGCACCACGGGTTGTCCCTTGCCAATTGCTACTGAAAGTGGATACCACTGCGAACGATTTTGGTTGACAGCCAAATTTCAATAGACCCTCCACGGAGGAATAGTGAGCGCGCGCGACAGGGAGAGAGAGAGAATGGAGGGAGTTTGACATTCAGCAAAACATAAATTTTACCGTAATTGATATCGATCGCGATCACGCCCGGGGTTGGTGGGTTTGTGCAGTTATGTCCGCGGCTCAATGCTCAGCCAGCTTCAGGACACGCACACACGCGATGGCACAACGAGCACCGTTTGATTGACGATCGCAGCGACGCTGTGACGCAGCCTGGAGGTGGTGGTTGCGAAATAGAGTTATAGAGTGTCCTGCTGGGACCGATTTGATCGGACACATAATTGATTGAGGAGACACTCGACTGTCGGTGGTAAAATTCTTTGCACGGATCGATGTAACGGCTGAGTAAACAAAGAAGGTGGGGACGTTTCAGTGATCATCACACATCATGCTGGGTTGAAATTTAATTCGTTAGTTTTATCACCTGAAATCGAACTTTCTCATGGCCATTTGCATTATCATTAGGTTAGGGTAGGGAAAGTAGGGAAGAATCGTTTTTGGATCATCAAACGGTAATCCAATTAGCGAACCTACTTCCACTGTCGATTGGTAGCATAACGGGTCGATTGCAAATACGATTAGTTGGTTGGTTCGTGTCATTTAGCTCAAATACAAACATAATTCGATCAATTTCCTGTCTTTTCCGGGGTTTTGCAAAGATTTAGTTTAAGTTTCAATTACTATTGTGTCACGAAAGTAAGATGAATAGGAACTCTATTTGGTCGTGTGAACGAATATCATAATTCTCGTATTTTTTACAGGTTTTCAGTACTGTGATTGACATTCATGCCAAGTTTCATGTCAAAATAATGATTAATATTTGCGATATGAATTTTCTTGTGAGCTAGTTTTAGTGCATTCTTCGATTTTTTCTAGGACGAAATTTTTGGAACAAACAATTTGCATAAATTTTGGTCTGCGGATAGGTAAAAAAACGATGCAGAAAGCCTTTGGAGACTACGCTTAGTTAAATAAAAATGTTTATAAGTAGTAGAATGACTTCCAGGATGGTCAGGAAAGTGTTGAAAGACAAAGAACGTCCTGGGCGACTATCCATATCAATTGACGAAGCTCACTCTCAACAAATCAAAATTAGGGTATTGGAAAGCCGTCTATTAATAACTGGAGACCGTCTATTAATAACTGGAAAGCCGTCTATTAATAACTCAGATAATTTGTCAATTTCAAAGCTGTAAAATCCGTTGGCGCAAGTGTATTATATCGAGGAGGAATTACTTTGAAGGGAACGAAATTGTTTTGGAGGAATAAAACAGGAACTTTTAAAATAAATGGAAATTCACTTTACTTTCGTGACATAGTAGCATATATCGTTACCAACATAGTGCTGAATAGAAAGGAATATTACCGAAAAAAGTTGTTTTTAAAAACAGCAAAAATCAAGTGGCGAAATAGAGAAACAGATTGTATCTCGTAAGAGATTCTATCTCGTAAGATTGTTGATGAAGTTGATGATGTCGTAAGATGAATACAATTCCTAGTAAATCTCTACATCTACTTCTAAAATAAAAATCTACTACAAAACGCTTTATATTATCGTTCATCTTATTAAACTATTTATAGAGATAAAGGTCACATTGTGCATGTTTTAACGAAAGAATGACTAAATAGTCTATATTTCTGTCCTGTTATTTCCAAATTCAAAGATAAGTCCATAGTTAAAATGGCAAGCAATCATCCATTTGTGGAGAATAAAATGTAAACAAACAAGCTTTTCATTCCTTTTCTTCCATTTACTTCTGGTCTCCCGCTAAACAATTAGTAATTCGAATCCATCAAACTACAACTAATTAAGCTAAGATTTATCGTCTTGAACTAATTTCTAAACAAGCTAAAACCAGAGGTGATCGATCGCGGTACGTGCTGTCTAGTTTCCTTTACCCTGCCGTGACTGTTTATCTGCAATTTCCTTTCGGGATGCTCCCCCAGGTTCAACTTGGACTTCGATTAAGAACCATCCAGTACACTCCAATTCACCGCCCACAGGAAATACCTCTCGTGAAGCAAACAACCAAACAGAAGCCAAATGCCGCACCGCATCTGCCTCACAGTACACCAATCTCAACCGCTCGCCAGCCTTGCCCGCGTCTGGGGGCCAACACTTTTGGTCCAACTAATTAATCACGATTTCAGCTTTTATTGCTTTCGCCCTAGCACCAGCCGGACCAGTGCCCTGACCAGCGGCCTAGTAATTGTTGTTAGGAACGGTAACCAAAACCGACGGTTCGTTGTCGCTCTGTTGACATGCCGTACCTCCACCGTACTGAACTGAAGACGAACGATCTGGATTTGGCTCGGCTCGGCTAGTGACCCGGTAAAACAATCTCCCTGGGCCGGTCGGGATGTGGTGTCGATGAGCTGCACGCGACGGAATTCAATCGCTGGCGACTTCAAAACCCCAGGCAGCTAGAAGAACGTTTAGGAGAATCTCGGACCTCGAACGCGAAGAATTCGTTGCGATGTTGTTCCGGTATTCCGTTCGATGGCTTGTGCCCTCGTTACACGTTTCAGCATCCGAAGCATGTTGATGATCTCCGTCGTCCTCGTCCCCGTACCGGATACTATAGAGCTACTCGCGTGGCCACCACAGCCACACCGCAGGAAAAGCCGCAAAATGCAAAATGAAAAGCCGCGAAAGGAAGTTAATTAGCACGACATAAGATGGTGCGCTTGCACGCGACGACAGGCGACGTTAGAAAGGTCCATCCAGCAGAATCCGCTATGGTGCCGAACGTATTTTAATTGCTCCTCCACCCCCAGAAGAGCGCCAGGCTTTTCGCTCACTTGAACAACGAACGATCGACGTTGGCTGCCGGTGTTGTTGTGATTGGTTTAACGGAGGCTCTTCAAGTGGCTCGTTTGTTTTTTTTTTTTTGTAAAATACTTTAAAGCACGTCTCTGTCTTGTCCTCACAATGTAACAGTATGGGGTCCTTGTTTGGTATCGCATCGACCACTTAACGAACGATCGTCTCGGACCCCTCGGAGCGTTCCATTTGAACGACCTTCGCTCGGCTCGCCGATGATCAACCATCGATGGCTTCAAGCTACCTCTCGGCACCGAGCGCCATGATCGCCCTCTTGATCGGTCACCATCATCGTCGTCTAGATAGCTCACGAGCGTCGTTAAGCCGCTCGGGTAACGGAGTGAAAATGGCGATCACCACGGCACCAATTCCCGCTCGTTTCGCCCACACTTGCTGTGCTGTGTGAACAATTCATTGGATGTTACAATTTAATGAAACCGCGATATGCACGGCCATAGAGAGACCTTATACCAGTCCCAGCCCCTTTCCCCCCTCTACCCGGAGCCGGTGCTGGATGATAATTTGCTCGATTACATCCGTATCGCACGTGCCAAGGGAACAAGTTCTTCGGAGTCGTTTGTTGTGGGGTGCATCAAAGGCATCAGACGGAGCGCACGTTGGCAGGACAAGGGAACAGGACATCGTCTAGCACTGCTCCTTCCTTCCATCCTTCCCTGCACCTCCACCAGTCCGTGCGCGATCGCATTACAGATAAATCGGCCACATCTCTCGCACCACATCGTTCCGCTCACCAGTGTCCGGCCGTGCGTCCGGCGGTGCGCCGTGATCGTTGAAAAGTGAAAGGAGAAAAACTGGGCGTTGCACACACCGTTTTGCCGCCGTTGCGGTTGACAGAACCGGATCAAATTGGATGTGTTGCCAGGCCGCCAGGCCTCCTATCTTGAACCAGTTCTCCAGTGCTTGCCGGACCGAACAAGCCAGCCAGCCAGCCAGCCAGCAAGCAAGCAAGCGATCAAGTACGGCAATCGAGTGATCGTGCTCGAGTGTTCTTCCATCATCCATCCATCCAACCATGCCCGCCCGCCCGGGTAAACATTCAATTAATGATCGCGCTTCTCCGCACGGCTCCCGGCAACACCCTTCAAAAGCTGGCTGGGCAAGTTGTCGCGATCGACGCGTTGACCAAATTTCACGCTTCACCAACAACCCAACTGTTTCCCGGGTTTCCCATGTCGCGCGGTAGCTGTTCTTGTTCGGGCCACTAATTATTGGTGAGCAAGTGTCAGAGCCATCATCCCCCCTCGCCGAATGGTTGTCATTCTTGTGTAAATACGGGCACGAGGGGCAACTACGGGACTTCTCCTTTGTCCTCCTCAAGCGACCGGTCCAGAACAATTATGCGCATGCACCACCCTCCCTCCCTGGTGGCCGCTTCTTTTCGAAAGTTTTCGTACGTACCTCAAAAACCCGCGGACCTGCGTTGCTCTCGCGCTAGGTCAACATTCAAGGGAAGGTGTTGGCCTGACGAGCTCCACGGTGCGGCGAAGTGAGGTTCGAACTTTCGAAGGACACTGCAAGCCGTGCAAGGTGTGCGTGCAAGCTGGAGCTGGAG
Organism: Anopheles aquasalis; assembly: GCF_943734665.1. Lineage (NCBI taxonomy): Eukaryota > Metazoa > Arthropoda > Insecta > Diptera > Culicidae > Anopheles > Anopheles aquasalis. The sequence goes on along the minus strand of NC_064877.1, from coordinate 63,888,671 downwards.
ATAAGAAATGTTGGAATGAAAATAAAAGAAGCTTCTGCCCCTGGTGAGGACTGCCCTGGCACAGTGTGCCTTTCTCTTCTCGCACGGTGTGCTGTGCGGAATCGCGGCAGTGTTCCATGGGAAACATTCCTCCACGGTATCCTCGCCAACGGCCACCGGTACACCGTACCGCGGGTTGCGGATGATTGAAATGTGTGTGTTGCTTAATTATTGGCACGTTAATTCGATTTTTAACAAAGTATTTTTACGACAAATGTGTCCAACCTACCGATCACCGGTCGGCGCGCCCCTCCGATCGCATCGGTCGATCGACTACCGCAACTTAACAAATGGGTGCCAAGCCCCCAATTTTCCCGAACTTTTTCCACTTTCTTTGTGCGGATCCATCAAGTTAATGAAATGTCGCGCCATTTTAATTGTTTCGCGCTGCTGCCAGGGTGTATGTGTGTATAAAGGGTGTGAAGTTGGGCGCGGTGGTGCGCGATCGCGATCACGCTAGTTCGCTAAGCGACACGAACCCCTTTTTTTTGGGGGGGAAAACTTTAATTTTTTAACCAATTAATCATTAAAGAAACTTTTCCATCCACTCGATCGGGAAGCAATCGAGCGACGGAGAGAGAGAGAGAGAGAGAGATAGAAAGAAAGAGCTGAAGAAGCTACTGGCAGGCGACGAACCTCACGGAACGCACGGAACGCAACGGGAACAAACAACAAAACAATGGAATGGAAGCAAAACCCGGAGTAGTGGAGCAGTGAAGAGCTTCCTCGGTGAAAGGATGTCGTCCTTACTCTGCTCTTCGCTCAAGGACCACTACCACTGCCGCTGCTGCCCATGATGATCGTGTGATGAACGCACCCTCCACCCCAACCCGAGGCTGCCACTCCTCAGCGTGCAAACGATCGTGAGGGACGATAAAAAATCATCGTACCCAGTCAGGGTACGTCCGGCCAGACCTGGACCTGGACCGGACCAGATCGACCGATCGAAGGAGCTTCTGCACTGCCCGGGCGATGATTTATAAATCAATTTGTCTTCTTTGTTTACCATTATTTTTAACAACGTTAAATTTTGTTATATTTTACACGGCACCCGGTAACCTCCCTCGGGTCCTTTTCCACTCTTTACCACCTTCCCTTTTCCCCCACAAATGGTTGCTTACGTGGTCGGTAAAAATGGGAGCTGCATTAAGGTCATAATTATTATTAATGAACGATCGATTGATGTCAATCTCATTTCCACGGTTCCGCAAGATGCGCTGCACCTCGGAACGGACGAGTTACTCCGTCCGTTCACTCCGTGGTAGTCCTCGCGCCCCACCCGCCGGCCTTCGGCCAAATTAATCGCCTTATAAAATGTGTGCGTGCATCCGGCGCGTCGCGTCGCGTCACTGCGATCCCGTTTAACGCTTTTTGTTCGCCTTCTCTCTCGGGCGGTGAAGCGCGGTCATTTATTCGGATCGAAGCCACACCACCGAGGGGAGAAGAAGAATGAGGAAATATTATCGGACACCTTTCCGCGCCTTTCCCGCGACGGCGATCGAGCGAATCACGTTAATGTATGCATATTACTCAGTTGCTCTCGGGCTCTCTCAGACTGCAACCGACAACTCGGCATCGGCAGCTTATGCTGCCGTCCAGTGGGGTTATGAAACAGAGCCAAAAAAAAAACACAGTGTCTCGGTGATTGCACCGGTGAGATAATCCCGCTGCACGAATTAACGGTCGTTCGATCGAGGATCATAGGGGTTTTTTTTTCTTCTTTCCTTTTTATTTGTCCCAAGAATCACACATGCTGCGGCTACTTAATGCCACTTGACACGCTCTATTAACAGCATTAGGTTTGTCACACACGCCGCGAGTGTGCTGGCTCCATTATGCATCACTCGACCCCGGCAGCTCCAAATGAAGCAGTATAGAGCGCTCAATGTTGTTGTCACTTTTACCGCACCCATTTTCTGCATAGCGCTGTTGACTATAAAATCCAACCTCTCAACAACGGGAGAAAAAAAAACACGGCAAAACATTTTCGGTGAATCCAGCTCCAGCGCTGCGAGTGAAAATCCAACCGCCATATCAACTGTCTCAAAAAAAAAAAGAAGGAAGGTAAAAAAACACACACCACACAACACAACCACACGCAGGAAACCAGACACCCAACCGATCAGAAAACACTCATAAAGCTGGCGAGGTCCATTTTTTCGGGGCGAGGGCAATAAATTTTTACCAACCCTCTTCCTCCTGCTCCCCCTTCTCCTCCTGTGCGTTCCTGGGGCGCGCAAATGGAGCAGAGATAATGTGAAATGATATACACTTTGCATAATGAGCTATCGCGGTTTTGCTGGTGCAGCGACGGCAGCAGCAGCAGCAGCAGCAGCAGCGTAATAGCAACGGCCGGTCGCTCTGGTGCCTCTTGGGGACCCCGGGATATCACGCCGAAAGGGAGCTGGCGGGTTGGAGGGCAATGCAGCAATGACATCTTCGTGGCTTGGTGGCTGTCCGGCTTGGCGTGAAAATTGTATCACGTCTCAAGGACATACCGCGAGCAGTGCGAGCGGTGCGAGAGCGCTTTCGAATCTCTCACACTACGAACATACACGCGAGGATCCCGCTTCGTTGAACGCGGTCGCATCATGCGTACTGCCGTTACCCTGAGATTCCCGTGATCATCGGTCATTGATCGATCGATCGATGGCCGTAAAGTGCCACCCCTTAGTGTACGCCTAATTGGATCATTTTGTTTTATTGCGATCGCCAGCATGGTGATGCAGCATCACCTCGAGGTCAACTTGGTACGGTTTCACTTTCAAACAATTAATCGAATCTTCCGTAAATTCCCCTGTCCGGCGGGATGGATGGACAGCAATTCGTACAATTCGTGCACTTGCAATGCAATTATGCTGGTAGCACAGTGGAGCAAAAAGAAAAAAAGGCCAAGGGTTCGAATGTGCAATTAATTCAACGCCCCAGACGTCTGCTGACGATCAACAATCAGACTCAACCACAACAACAACAACAACAACGAATCATATCATCATTTGTTCGATCATTTCAATCCTTCAGAGCCTTCGATTACGATGCGAATTGAAATGCGATCATCATCACCGTCTCGGAAAGGGCGCACCGCCGAAGGAAGCCAATGATTTATGGAGCATCTCGTGGGGGAACCGGTGGTGGCGACCTTTTTCGCCATCGAACACGAGCCTCGCCTCTTTTCATTGCCAAACTGCTCTTCTCTCTGGCAGTGGCTCAATCAGTGCTACCTATTGTCGGACTCGGTTAGCTGGATGGCGTGTCCCATATCTCACGCCACGACCGTGGCCACGCAATCCGCATACGCACCTCCGCTCATTACATACACGAACTTGTACCCATTACAACATACGGCATCGGCACAGGAATGGAGAGCAGATCGCGATCGCGCAACCACCATTCGCAGCGTCATCCCCCATGCGTTGCTGCCGATTCCCAGGGAATCGGGTGCTGCGATTCATTCTCGCGCACCCAACCTGACCTGCCATTGCACCATTGCACCGTGCACCAACCGATTGATACGATACGCTGCTTTGGTTCAATTTTCGGTGTTTCGCGTTCGCGTTGGAGGTTTGTTTGTTTTGTTCGATGCCTCTCCCTCTGTGGCTGTGTCTTGGGCGGCCTGCAACGGGATGATGAAGATCGCTCGGGGCTGCAGCACGCACCGCACGCAAATAATAATGCTACACAAAATTGCATTTATCAATATTCGAGCGAAGGAGCGCGCACGTGTAGTGCCACGGGGGAGGAAAGCAAATTGGAACTCAATTCTTCTGCGACTTTACAATGTCCGCTTGGTGGTGGCCCAGGGGGGGGGGGGATGGTGTATTGAATATTTTTTATATTTCTCATCACGCTCGTTACCACCGATTGACCACCGGACAAACACAGCTGCCGTTGTCCGCTGTTTCGTCCACAATTTTTATGATATCCTTCTGCATATCACTCCAAGGGATGAACTGCGGTGTCGTCGTTATGCTGCGTGGCTGCTACATAATTTCTGGTACCACCGCAGCGAAACTGGAGCAAAATGGCACTCGATCCGATTTCACTTTCCACGGGAGTGCGAGCGCGCGCGCAGTTATGCATCGCAGCGCAAGGTATCATCAGATATTGGCAACGGTTGCGTATCTTTCCACCGCGATCGTTATCGTGTGATCCAATTGAACGTCCGACGACGGCGGAGGAGAGTAGGTTAATCGCTTTTCGTGACGAAGTAATTTGAATGTTTTCGAGTGGTGGACTGAATTCCGTCGGGACCATTAATTCCGCCCGGAACCGCCACTATCTCGCGGCCTGTCTTCGTCCTTGTGACCTCGAGCGGTTCGCGGACCGCTGCTAGTTACGGGCGTGATTAATTACCGCGGAAAAATGGGACTAAATGATTTGCAAATTTACAAACACTTTACACCGCCCGGCTGCGATCCTTGGGCCTCACTGTAATGACACCAAGGGGCACAGAACATAACCTCAAACTTGCAATCCTTTCGCACTTTCTGCACGAGGGAGAGAGAGAGAGAGAGTAGGCCACCCGGATCGACGGAACGGCCGTGTATCGTGTCGAGGATTTTATTATTTTTTGCCAGCAAAGGATCGACAAACACTCCAACCACACAATTGGCAATTGGCAATCAACGGTGGATGCCTGGCACACAGGTGAATGTGTCAACGGACTCGTGCGCCATCGTGTGCAATTTATGGCACGCCAGAGATGCCTCATTTTTGGCAAATTCAAATCATAAATCGCACAACACGTTTATGCGCACCATCGCCGTCGTCCGCGTTGTTGGCGATGGCAGCTCAATAAAAAAAAGTGAAAAACACATCCTTCCACACACGCGCGCGCGCCGTTATCCCTGGACAGCGGGGCCTCTGAGGGATTGAAATGCGATGAAATGCCCAAACATGGAAGGCATGGAAGACCATCCCTTCACTGCACCCTATAAATCACCGGAGTGCAAATGCTTTATCGTCTCCGTTTTGTCCGATCCAATCAGTCCGCCAATTCGCCATCCTCTCTCTCTTCCACTCTCTCTCTCTCCCTCTCTCTCGGTGTCTCTGGCGTGCGTGCTTGTGTGCTTCAACCCTGTCATACCGACGACACCTTTACGATCGGTATGCATTATCGGCTCGTCCGGTCTCAGTCGAACCCTGCTCATCTCCCAACAACAACAACAACAACGAGAACGGTGAATGGCGAACGCACTCCACAGGAACTGCCAAAGCAAAACCCAGAGAAAAAAATCCACAAAAATCGTCCCTGAAGTCTGGCCACCACCAGAACCACCGCTACAAAATGGCTAATTTGAAACGTTTCGCCTTTGCTCGCAAGCGATTAATAAATTTGATAAGCGACAAAATTTATGAGTGTTTTATTGAAAGCCAGGAGTCCTGGGCGTCCTGGACGGACGCTCGAGCCAGCACTCGATCTGCGAGGGATCATCTGCGAGCCGCGCAGAGGAGATCGTGGACCCTGGCAACGTGTTATGCGGTCCTGCACGCAGCATAACGAGCTGCCAATTCGCCAAACTCTCAACACGCGAAAGTGCAAACGCCACCATCAACAGTCCCCCTCTCTCTCTCACTCTCTCGCTGTGTTTTCGAAAGTCCTCGAGATCCTCTTGGACGATTTCTGGCCCTGGAAGCGGACAGGGTAGGGCTGATACTGGTACGTCATGCGTACGGTGCTGATAAATAAATTATTTCTTTCGCGAAACTTGCGTTCGTGTTTGTGATGCTGTGAGGCTGCTGGCTGCTGGGCTGGTCCGTAGCATAAATATTCATATAATTGTCAACCAATAATTTATCATCCCCTTCCCCCCCCCCCCCCCCCCGGGGTTTCCGGTGTGGAAGGGCCCGCGTTTGCGATAAGCAGCCAAAAAGGGCAAATACTCGAAACGTTGAGTCGAGTTACATTTAATTAAAAAAAAAACCTTCAAACATAAGACACCACGAAGGCCATTCCGTTATTGTAAAAAGGACTTTAACATACGAATAGCATCTGTCACAAAACTATCTCTTGTGTCTCTGTATTCTCAGCGCGATCGTAACGCCCTATCGAATATCGATTAGAGTGATCGAAGAGGGCAGACGAACCGAGCTGCCGGTATCTTGATCATCGATAACCGACGCTTTCGGCGGGGTAGAACCAGTGAGAACAGCGACCGGCACGCTATCACCACGGCCACCGGAATGATGCTCATGAATCTCACAAATCGCCAACATTCTTCACTGTCCAGTTAGCCAGCCAGCCAGCCAGCAGTGTCGGCGGCGGCCACAAATGATAACGAAACATACAAATGACACCGCATAGCTTCCAAGGCCGCCGCGTCAGGAGATCGTGAGTTATGCTGCTTCGAAAATTATTGGAAAATGCTCCTTTTCCTTTCTGCTTTTTGCTGTTGCTGCTTTGTGAAGTGCGGCCATTTCTTTTCCACCGGTTCAGCGCAAAGCGAAGACGTGACTCTCTCTCTCTCGACGCCACCGCCTCCAGATTGAATCGTCTGCGAAAGGTGCGTGCAGCGTGCAGCCAAACGGATGCAAATGGAATTTCTTTACCACCATCCCAAAAAAACACAGTCCGGGACTGTTCAACTGGCACTTCAAAATGGGTTCCAAGCCAGGGCCGGTGGTGACTAGCATGCCTTTCGACCTGTGTGTTCGTGTTGCCAAATCCGTTGGCTGTCGATGCGCCTTCAAGTGAAATTAATAAAACCACACTTCATGACCGATGGCCCCGGACCGGCCGCTGCTGCTGCTGCTGTCTGCACGGACACGCCATAGGGAGGGCTAAAAAGGGGAGAGCGGGATCCTGGAGTGCATGTCAAACTGCTGGCTTTGCCTTCATAAACATAGCGAGCGCATGGGGCTCATTTTTTGGCGTCGTTTTTGTCGAGCATCGAATGGCCACTTCTGGGCCCGCAGTTCTCTCCGCTTCTGGGCGGTCCACATTCATCATGCGTTCTCCTCCATGCCCCATGAAAAGTGCGCTTCCTGCGTGTGTGCGAATCGTGGTTGCCCAGAGGACAGACGAACGGGCCAATTGATATTAATATTGCAATTACCGCCATTATTATTGCGCTACCGAGACCGAGACTGAGCCCCCAAAAACCCCCGCTCCACCGTATGATGGATACGATACGAACTTCGAACTCTGAGAACGCACCCATTTAGTGCGTCCCACTTCCCAGGACGTCCTGTCTCAGTCCCCAAAAGGGCCACAGCACGACACGCCAGCGCACGTGATTGGCGATCATTAATATTAAGAATTGCGACGACAACGACTAACTCACTCTCGGCGCGGACGCGCGTAATATGTTGCGGCTGCTTGCCAATAAAAGCTCCCAAAAGAGAACCAGCGAGAGACCATTGTTGCCGGGTCTTGTTACAATAGATGCAACCATGTGAGCCACTGCTCCAGCGTTCCATATGTGGTGATTGTGAGAACCGTGGCGTGCTTCCTCGCTGTCGCTGACAACAATGCTCCTCAGCGCACAGTGCAGTTTCCTCAAGCAAATCGCGCCCCAGTAACCAAGGCCAAGCCTCGCCAATTGTAACGATTAGCGAGCGATTGCACCAAACGGTTGCCGAACCGGAGCGCGGAGGCGATGCAGGCGATGGTTGCGACGATGTTCCGTTTGCGAAACAACAACAAGTTGCAACAAAGCACAACAATCGGAGCAGCGCAGCAAGATGCAAATGCCGTGCCGTGCGCCCGCCAGAGAGGGTTGCTGCAACGGCGACAGATAACCCCCTTTTCCGTGGGTCAGATCAGGTTTTCGGAATGGCCAAACGGTCGCTTAACATGCCAGCCAACCAATGTTTGGTCAGATGATTTCCATTGCTTTATCGTGCCGGGCTGGCGCGGGATTAAGGTCTCTCGGTGGGCACTTGCAGCCAAACCGTCGGGTGTGGTCCGCCCGGTGGACAGTTATCCTTTAATTTACGCAACACAGTGAGTGAGACCCCTGGGAAAAGGGTGCATGGGTTATGTAA
>NC_064877.1:63865646-63875646 GCF_943734665.1 Anopheles aquasalis | reverse complement strand
GAACGAAGTAAGCTTCTTGTGAGGTTGCTTTGATCAACTACAACCTAAACCATTTCTAAGCTGAATGGAACGATTTTCAGATTGTTAACAAGTGTTTCAACAAGTTTAAGCTTAAACAATAAGGTTTAACCAATAAGTTTGATATTTATTAATTTTATGTGAACTGTTCGTTCCCAACCTTTTCATAGTTTTATCCTAATAATTAAATTTAACCCCTTTGTAGCTTACAGACTCTAATGATTGATGTTTAGCGTGGTATATTGAATGTTTCCATTCGATTTTAATATGCTTCTTTGATCTATAGAGCAAGCTCAGCAAGAAAAATGTGTCCTGCTGGTTCAGGACATTCACAACCAGCGGAATGGTCGAGTGAATGCAAAACAACATGTTTGTAATTCGTTTTTTGTTGCAATACTATCTTATATTTTATAACTATCACTCAGAATAGAACTAGATAATTGAAATAGCTGGTATTTTATTCAAATTTTACTACATTTATATGTTATTATATAAGCACATTTCATGAACTATTTTATTTACATACTTATTGACTCATGATAACATATAGCTACAGCAAAAACTCTTCAACTGACGAGCTGTCTTGGGCTGCCACAAAATATCCTTCCACCGAATCTGTTTTATTTACCATAACCCAACGTCTAGTTCTAGAATTGGCAACTTTATTCGACAAGAATACGAAGACAACTGTGCATTCTCGTTCACGATCTCATTTAGTTCAAAACCATTTAATCAAAACAGATGACTTTGATATGAGATGGCACATAATTCTGAGTAAGAGGCTCCCTTATTACCAGGAAACCATCAATGTGAATCGATTGATTAGCACATGGTCATCAAGAATAGTTCTTAATACTTCATCGTTCATCTGATCCAATTCGATTTTTACTCGAGCAAAATTCGAGAAATGTTTTGATATGCAATCTCAACACCATCCTTCTCTCAATGAGCCTCAATCTGATCGATCTATAGGAACCGTTCCCACATCACACTCTCGATGCAACAACGTAAAACAAACATTCGGTCTCATAATTGAAAAATAATGCTTCCATAATGCATCACCAACGTTGCTCTTGTGCTGCTTTCTACGCTTCGCAATTTTCCACAGCACCCAAAAAAGGGAAACCGTTGCATGACAAAAGGCTGACTCTCTTGTGCCGTTCCGAAAAGAGCCAATTCGACGACACTGCAGGCGTGTCCGAAAAAACAAAAAAAAACGGAAACCCCCAAAGAAAGGCGTGGATCACGCGCCAGCAGCAAAAGGTGAATCAATACCTCGAGCCTAATTACAGCAGCAGAAAAACCACTGTCCTGACTCCCCGCGTCACCAGCAACTGGCCCTTCGCTGTATAAATAGCAGATTGCGATCGAATTGTGCGTGCGCGCCCCACATCTTCGTGACCTTTCCTTCGCTTCTTCTCTCGCGCTCTGACGCATGGCGAGAGCCTCATGGCGAGGACATGAGGTGCATCCTCACCGCGCTACGCGTCATTTAAAATGCATTAAGCAGAGCACATCCAGGTCCTCGAGGACGACCTCGAAGATAATGGCTTTATTAAACGCGACCGTGGCCTGGCCTGGCCTGGCCTGGCTTGGCATGTCCTGGCGTGTTTTTACGTGCACCTTCCCCCTCGAGAGGATGCGTTTTTATTTTTTCTTTTTTTTTTGGGGGGGCTTTGGGATGCTGGTATTGTAAGGTGAGAAGCGGCGGCATTCCTGCGGCACTGGCTCGCGAATGGAATCCCTGGTCCATGTTAAAGGGCAACAGAAGCGGGTCCCAAACCGCGTGCACCACGATAATGATGGTTTCATCGCGCGTTTGCTCCGTTCTGGCCGCTCTCGCTCTGGACGCGCATTAACAAACAAAAAACCCTCTTGGCTTCAGGTCGCAATGTGATGCGATCGATCGATCGTGCGTGCACTTTCTCCCGAAACCACCAGGCTGCATCGTGCGACCACTGATTAGTTACGCAAAAACGGCGCGCCCCAGGTTCCACCGAGGGTTTGTCGGCTCGGCCTGCGGGGAACTCATCGCATGATTACGAGCGCATATGAGCAGCAGTGGAGTGGAGTGTTGCGTTTTTACTCAACGGAAACACCTCGCGCATGCATCGTTGCACGTCCACGCCACACCAAGCCAACGGTACCAAGGGTCAGAGGGAATCTCTTCTACCTCCGATTCGGAAATTATGTGCCCGTGACGTACTGTAATTACTCAAATTAATGCCCGTTCACCGTTGTTTACATTCCAAGGACGTACACACAAAAAAACAACCCCTTTGGAGCTCCCACCTTGTGAAATCTGCGCGTCCCAAGCTGTCAAAGCGCATGTGTCAGAGCGCAAGGCGTGGATAAATCGCAATCCATTCAATTTCGATGCTAAAGGGTGATCGTCGCCCTGCTGCTGGGTGGAACAATTATTTGCTCAACCAAAGTGTGACACTTTGAAACAATTACAACAATATTAACGGCACCCAAAAAACCGCCCGGTTGCTCGGTGCCAATGACAAACGATCCCTTTACCGACTGGACTGCTGCTGCTGCTGCTGCTGCTGGCCTGTAAATTGCCAAATAAATGCACCAGCTAATCAATTACCACCATTAACCGCCTGGCAGCTTCTTCTCTCGATCGCTCGCTCGCTCGCTCGCTCGCTTGCTCCTCGAAAATAAAGGATGCACTCGATCGGTGCGAACGATCGCGATCGAAAAAGGACGGGGGAAGACTTTACCACACTACCTTTCGGTTGCTCCTCATCACTGTCGAGCTGCGAGTGGTCATTCGGTCTGTCCGGCAAATGACTTAATTTCCTCCCGCGGGAACCGAAATGTACGCGCGCGCGCGCCTGCGACGAGGAGCGTGTTAAAAGCGAACCCATAAACCTATACTTAAGAGACGTGTGAGCGAGGGTGGGGGGTATAGGAGCCTTCCCTTGCAATGCAATGACTTCGAGGTACCGGTGCGATGGTAACGGAATGAAACCGACATGACGGCCACACCACCGGGGCCAGGCCAGGCGGCGTGAGAGCGGCCTCGAAATGTGTGTACGAAAATGTGTCCAACATGACACTTCTGGCCAGGGAACCGCTGCCACAGCCAAGGGGGGACGGGAGGGAAACACACAATTGTCGAAGCAGCAGCAGCAGCAGCAGAACGAGGAGAAGAGTAAAGGAGGAAGAAGGAGCGAACACAGACATTAAAAACTGGGATGAAGCGAGAGGGGGGAGAAGATGTTTTATTGTGCCAGCATATTATTGCCGACCGGGCGGATCGTCTGATCGTGGCGATGGCCACCACCACCACCACCGCTCCCTTGCCAAGGAGCAATCGGAATTTCGGCACGGTGAGCGAGCGACGGAAAAGAAACAGTACAAGCCGGGTGGAGCAGGGAACCCAAGGATCTGGGCTCTGCCTTGATTGATACGCTCACGGCGTACCAACGGTACGGTGTATTGAAGATCGAATTACGCGTCGCATGCATGCATTCGTGCGTGCGTGCGTGCGTGCATCCAGACGCCGAGCGTCCAGCGCTGAAGAAGATGTTTTGTTAAAAGATCCCCGTCGTGGTTTTTGGGGGGGCTTCTTCCCTTTGGCCGGCACTGCTGAATGCCAAACTAATTGGAAGATTGGATTTCACAAAATCACAAACCACCATCAACGTGCTCCGCTCTGTGTGCCACGACGGCGAAGATCGACATCAACCGACATGACCTTTGCGCTCACTGTCTCACTCACTGTCTGCGGCTTTTTTTTTTTAAAGAATAATGCGAGCATCCAAAAGCTCCATCTAGAGGGAGATAAAACGATAGAGAGAGGCAGCTCTGGAATGGAGATTATGATGGATCACTGGGCCCCTCCCGACGAACACAGGAAGTCGCAACCGACACCAAATGCTGCTTGCAAGCGAGCCCATAATCCTTCGCCTCACTGGAGATCACTCAAAACCGATCGGGATCGGGTGTGATCGTGGTACCAAAATTTGCAACACATTTTTTTGGCCAACTCAAAAGATCACTTTGCGGGATGACTCATGGCCATGTCCGGTTATCTTCTGGTGGTGATCGCGCAGCCTATGGACCGCCCACGATGATGCGGAAATCATGTTGACTGTCCCTTCCCCGTGTCGCTGGCAGTGGCCAAGCTGGCTTTAATCCAATTCGCGCTCGCAATGTTGCCCGGACAATCGCAAACTATCAATCTGGCCGCATCTTGCCGTCGCTGCTCCTGCTCCTGCTGCTGCTGCTGCTACCCGGGAGCAAATGTAATGAAATCATAAATCATAGAAAAACGGACCCCAAACGATGTCTCTCAAGAGGGGGGCGTGGGACATCCGGATCCAATCCATCAAAACAAAAGCGAAATTGAAACCAACAAAAAAAAACGCAAGCGCACACTGCCGTCCATTGCGAACGATCCATTTAGGTGCCAAATCGGGAGTTTGGTTTCGAGATCGCCTAAATGACATTCCTCCCCCCGGGGGGGTGGCGAGTAATGTCTTTTGACGATTTGTGGTGTGTTTCTTTTTTTTGTGTGTTCGTTTTCGTTCGTTCCATGAGAAGGATCATTATGATTACGTTACGCTAATAGCTGGAAAGTGCTGGAAGGCTGACATCAGGCGGCAGTCGCAACAGTAGCACCACGATGGCGACGGCGGCGGCGGCGTCGGCACAGGTTAATGACAAAGTGCTACTGCTACTGCTGCTGGTGGTTATGTGAAACATTAATAACAAAACAGAACCGACCTCTAATTGATTGGTACTTCACGATTCCGGGGTCCACGGTACGAGATTCGTGATTTGTGAGGTCTTTTCGGGTAAACGATTTTTCGCAAATCGCGATCGCGATCGCAATCGCAAACTTCCCGGAGGGCTAGAGTGCGAATAATTGGTTTTTAATGTTTTTGTGTGGGCCATGGTTAAACGAAAGCAAACAAAACGCACCGTGAATGCACCAGGATTTGTTTGTTTTTGCGCGAGGGAAAATTGAAATAAAACGTTTCGCGGAAAACACTGAGCGTGGCTGAGTGGTGATCATTCCTTAACTCCCGGAGGCGATTCACGTTCCACGCTGGTAGCGCCACGGTAGCGCGTACCTCCCTAGAAAGAACAGTAACAATCGTTTTGTGTGATCGTTACGAAGTAGTAGCACTCGAGCAACGATCACGCATCAAGTGTCTTCAAAATCCGAGGCAACGCAGGTGCCCTCTGGTGAGATCGCAAATTTAACGTGCCCGATCGCACTCCCTAAGCTGTGCGACATACACACCAGAGAGAGAGAGAGAACGGTTACGAAACGGTACCGCGAAGTGATCGTATCGCACGGTGATTGACGGGCAGCCATCTCGTTGGCTCGCATCATCTCTCTCTCTCTCTCGCTCGCCATCTCGCTGGCGTGATTGGCAAATCCTTTCTTTATACACTTAATCCTGCCAACGGACTACCGGCCTTTCGCATCTTGCATGATGCAAAATCGCGGCACTGCGATGGCGACAGCGCAGAGGAAAACGGAGCACTTCCACGACGACGACGACGACGATCATCGATGATCCTCACCGCGTACCATGAATTAGGCTACTTTATGGTGTCATCAAATGGTGCATGATCGTCCGGGATCGCGCTGCACAGCCAGCGAGGAACTTGTGCATCAAATCGGTACCGAGCAATCGACCCGGTGCGCTGCTGTTGCGCCGTTGGAAAGTGCAACGAGCGTCGTCTCGGAGTGCGCGATGAGCGCCCGAGGACTTACTTTCCCTTAATTGTTCCACATTATTACCCCACCGGCGGGGGGGGAGGTTTGTTTTAACCTCCAACGCGCCGCGGTGTTACGTTTCCGAGCACTTTCTGTTCGTCACAGGTTGCGGTCGCTTTCGCTTTACGCAGGTTGCAGCTCGTTTTTTGAGGCAGGAGCCGAAAGGGAACGATTTGGTGCGTGATCGCATGTTGATTCGGGAGTGAGTTAATTGTTGCACCCTCTTAAACTCCCCAATTACTCCTTGGTACGCCGACCACCCCTGGAGACTCCAGATCATCCTGAGCTCCCGAGATCGCGCATCAACAACGGCTACTCCGCTCGCTACAATGTAGAACCGATCGGCGGAAAGCGCGCGCGCGCGCGAGCGATCGCGATCTCATTCCTGCGGTCAATCAGCACAACAATGGCCACACCAGCCCCCCCTCGATCCGTCCAAGATCAATCAGCCCACTTATGAGACGCAAAGCGGCAAACAGTGGCAAGGGTTATGATGGCGGCACAGGACACACCGGTAGCAACCAACCAGACCGCCGCCGCCGCCATTCATGCCGACATCAAACGGAGCTCCCACCGAATTCCGCCCGATAAAGCAGCCACTGTGAGGGCTGAAGAAGAGGAGGGAGAGGAGGTCTGCGATGCAATTACTATTGACAGTCCTGAGGCTGAGGTGCCGTGGCCATATGCGACACCATGCGCTACCAAGTAATTCGATACACACAGCGGCAGCAGCTGGGGAAGGTGTCGCCATTTTGAGCGCGCTTTATGGACCCCGCGGATCGCCCGGTAATGGTAGGTGTCCATTTCGGCAGTCAGGCAGACACAAGCCTTTCAATTGCGGTAACGAGATCGCGGCGCGCCCGGCCCCGGCTGCCAGCCCCGTTAAACGGTCGCGACAGCAGAAATCGTTTTACGCGATGGTGACGCGAACGATCGAATGGATTAATGGAGAAGGGGAGAAGGGGAGAAGGTAGGGAGGTCACAACGATGTGATAAGCAAATGATTGCCCGAAGGGAAACCCTCCCCCGGGGGGGGAAGACGTATGTATAACGTGAGTTCCGTTTTTATTTCGTGATAGGTGATAAGAGTAGAGTCCATATTACATCATATTGATCGCACTAAACTTAGATTTGATTTGTGTCGAACACCCGGAAACACTCTGCGTCGGGGTCACTGCGGGACGTAGCGAGGGATGACATTCCCCCACGTGTATGGTCCCCTTCTTTGACGAGTCTGTGGCGTTCCGTTTCGATTCGTTGTACAGAAACCTTCTTCTACTTCTGCTTTTTTTTCCTTTTCTCATTCAACTACTAGCTTGAGCCTTAAACGTTAGCATAAGAAGTGATAGTGATAGTAGTGATAACGATTAGCCGTAGCAGTAGTAGTAATAATAGTAGTAGTATTAGTAATAGAAGTAGTTGATTTTTGGTTCACTTTTCACATTCAACATCTCCTCGCCCCAATTCAAATACCTTATGCGAGCTCTAGTAGTGCTAGTGAGGAAGCTGATTACAAAGTAGTCATGATCCGCATCCACCACCTCAGCGATCCTTTTCCCATACATATACATTCTCTCTTTCTGCGGATCTTCACTGCTCGGGGGGCTGCGGTCAATTGTGGAATGTGTGTGCATACAACCGATGCATCCGATGCCAATGTACAGGAATAGCGTTCGCGTTACAAATTACGATCGATCGATAAGAAAAGCCTACTACTAACTTCCATTTGGACGCGATCGAATGACAGCGATCAATACGCATCCACGTCTCGTCGTGCACGAAAAGCAAATGTTTGTACAGTGTTAAGTGATATTCGGTACTTCTAGTGGCCATCACTGGTGCCAGGGTTTTCACTAACTAACTAACAAATTTGGTGGTTTTGCTTGCCTAGAGAGATATGCCCAACGCATCATCAACGAAGGTTGTAGAGGAACAGGCGCGTGGACTGTCCAGCTGTTGCAAATAGCGCAAACGAAGAAGGATAAATCATAAAGCAAACGATGTCCTATTTATCTACTTACAAGATCTAAATTCATTCTCTTTACTTCTACCGAACAAGATATTCACAGATGCTGCTGAGACACGTGTGCAAATGCCGTCCTCAACACAAATAAGCTCGTAACGAAATGATGGCGTAAGGGGATTCGTGCTACACTGGACTCACTGTGGAAGCGGTTGACACTACAACTCGTTTTCATGCTTCTGACTGACTTGACTCCAACGCAGGCTCTATCGATTCTCCTGTTCTTCTGCCTAACCAGAACAAATTGAACCACTGCTATCCACTAAAGGTGTGCTGGATTATGTCTCTTCGATCGCAAAGTGTCCGAGGGCCTTGTACGTGAAACATATGACTCGAATAGTCGGCCTAATCACCTCCCCTACAGTGCGATCTCTGTGTGTACAAAGTTATTGTGATCGATCATCGATCATGTTGTTGTGAGAGATGTTTGTGCACTTGTTGACTACTACCTCCGAGGTCCTCGCTCGTACACTAAACATCGATCGCATCATTGGTGCTCGCGCCCAGCTCCTTGTCCGATTCGATGTTGATGAGATCACTGTCCCGATCGCAGCTTCCAGCCCTATCACCTCCATCCTCCATCCCCTCGTGCCCTTCCTCATCCTCTTCCTCATCCTCCAACCCATCCTCCTCACCGGCATCAAGCCGCGTCACATCGATCGGTGTCGTCGCGAACGCCGAATGCCTTCCACTGACCTCACCATCATCCTCATCCACTACACTACCACCACCGCCGCCACCGCCGCCGCCAAGGCCGAGGCCGAGCCCAAGCCCTAGTCCGCCCTTATCCGAACCAATCAACCCATTAGCACTGGCCGCTAGTAGCGCGCTCGGTCCCGAGTACGTCACTTTCCCCATAAACGTGCGAATCTCATCGAAGAACACATCGTCCCCCCGTTCGGCCTCGTTCGAGGAAGGTGAATCGCCCAGCCCAATGCCCAACCCGGACGCATCGGCATCGTGTTTCTTCAGGTGCCGATCAAGGTTCGTCTGCTGTCCGAAGCACCGTTCGCACAGGTGACACTTGAACGGTCGCTCCTTGTTGTGGATGTTCCGCACGTGACGCTGCAGGTTGCTCGAGATTGAAAAGGAACGCTCACAGTACCGACACTTGTACGGCTGCTCACCGGTGTGCGTACGCAGGTGGCGCGTCAAATTGGCCGACCTCGGGAAGATCTTGCCGCAGAACTTGCACGAGTAGCGATCCTTTACCTTCCCAACGAGCCCTGCACCACCACCACCAGCAGCAACTGGGGCGCCATTGGAACCAAGTGCAGGACCAACACCGAATCCTGGTGGAAGCCCACCAGCACCAGCACCGGCGCCACCAGCACCAGCATGACCGAGACCTATGGCCTGATGAAAGGATTTGGCCGCTGCACCGTATGGACGGCTACGCTTCAGCAGATCACTGAGCGGGTTCGAGTCGAACGAAGTGGAGTCGCCAAAGTTAAAGGCAGGCCGCTGATAGCCACCCATCGCTTCCGGGCCATGGTACATCTTCCAAACATCCAGCAGCGTCGGATAGATCGGTTGAGGATAGGGGATGGGTTGATGTGGTGGTTGCCGATGATGATGTTGCTGTTGCTGCTGTTGCTGCTGCTGCTGCTGTTGCTGATGATGCTGCTGCTGACTACCCGGTGACGATGGTGAAGGTGATGGCCGCGGTGACAGTGACGGTGATGGACTCGGTAGCACAAATGCCGGTGAAGCGGAAGCCGTCTTGCGTCCAGGGTCACCACGCTCACCACGGCTACGGTGGTGGTGGTGATGGTGATGGCGATGATGGTCATTCGCCTCGGACGATGAGCTCGGTGTCGGTACCGATGGGGTCGGTGTCAGTGCCGGACTCGTCACCTCGATCGGTGTCGCGCTACGGACGGAACGATTCTCTTCCTCCTCATCCACATCCTGCTCCTGCTCCAGTCCACTACCACCAACACCGCCACCACTGGTCGAATCACCGGCTTCGCTCGAGGACTTTTTCGAGAGACTCAAATCCAGTGGCTGCTCTCCACCACCTCCGTTGCCAGCCACTGTCGCTTCCTCTTCCTTTTTGATCTGTGAAATGAAATGGAAAGTGTTAGCACATTGACTCCGGGTACCGCTGATCTACAAAATCTGGTCGCTAGCAGACACCGTACCTTCTTTGCCGAACTGCCACCACTCTCAAAGTGCTCCTCCGCATCAGACAAATCATCATCCTGCTGCTC
>NC_064877.1:63825646-63848146 GCF_943734665.1 Anopheles aquasalis | reverse complement strand
TCCGGACGAGGGAGTTTTTGGTGCCCGGAGTGGACCGGCGCGTAGAGACCTTGGAATGGCCACACTGTGGAATGCATTCGACATTCAGCGGCGGCGGCGGCGGCGGCGGCGGCAGTGGCATCATCTTTCGCGCTCGCTGCTCTTGCTTCAAAAGACGGACGTCGGATCGATTTTGTTGTACTAATTGTTTTTTTTTTTTTTAAGGTGGTCGCGCAAAGGCCGTGGCCTGTAGCTGCTGCTGCTGCTGCTGCCTGGTGTAATCTCTTGTCTTATATGTGTCGAGGTCCTCCAAAATGGAGCTCCACAAGTGAATGACGAAATACGGTTTTTGGGGGGCTGGGGGCGAATTTGGGTATTTGGAACTCACTTCGATCGATTGACGCAACACTCGATCACTAGACACACTGTGCCGGCGCACACGAATACACACTGGAGACCCTCAACACACGGTAAGGATCTTCACGAAGATCTAGTAGAGGATGCACCAGTTCCTGTTGTATCTTCTTCGATTGCTGCTGCTGCTGCTGCTCTCTTCAGGAGCATCCGAACACGTCTTCACTCAAGGACCGATTGACCGTACTGTCCGGAACCAGCGTCGCATCAAACCACCGCGACCTGCTCGTCGTCACCGTCGTCACCGTCGTGTCTTCCGGCCACCGGTAGACATCCTGACATCCCATCGTATCTCTCCTTTCCACCCTCAAACGCAGCGCGAGCATATAGCACGGCGAGCGACGCAGTCAATCGTAGCGCCGCACACCGGCGTGGGGCACATAAGTCACGCAGGGATGACAACGACTACTTCCTGCAGCACACGGCACGACACGGCACGGCACGGCTGAGCTGCCACGCTCCCCACCATCACCACCAGTACCGTATTGGTCGAGCGTGGCTTGGATAAAGGGCTAGAGGGAGATGACAGAGGGTAAAAGGACCTCATCGCATGGGGTCAACCTGACGCTCTCACCTCACAGCTCGCTCTCTCTTGCTCGCTCTCGTTTAAAAAGGATAGAAGCACACATGCAAATGTACGATAAAGGATAATGGAGTCCACATACACAGACCGCCACCTGGGAAGCGTAACACCATAACTCGGTGCTCACAATCACTACCGCCCGAGACTGCTGACTCTCTAACCTTACCGTAGCTTGATTTGAAACGCTAACGGTCCTCCCCTTGACCAAGCGACCATCTTGTGACCACCGCGTGGACCGTTAGCGGTTGCGCTCGATGCTTCGATGACAATCATCAAAGATAATTACCATTTCAACGGTGGCATTCTGGTGGGTCGCGGTGAGTTCAATTATCTTTAGAACTGGGGAACGAAAAGCGGCTTCGATTCATTGGACAAATGGATTGAGAGTGAGGATTCGTAAATTACAATCTATGTATCATATAGATTGTCGCTTAGTTCGATCGCGACACCACCGAGGAAGAAGTTCTACATAAAGAGTCGTGCCATCGCTTCACAAAAGGAAAAGAACAGATGACAGGATCTGCATCGATCCGCAGAGAAACAGGAGCAGCAGCCACAGCGATTGCTATTTTCTCACGCAACTCATCCATGAAGGCAGACTGGCTGTCGCGCTCACAATCTCCTGAACTGAATTCCTGCCCCGAACATCTTACCATATTGCACACCCCCACAGCCAGTGGCATCCCCATTCTTGTGCTTCCCAGGTCGCAGTACGTCACAGCTTAAAGGACTCTCCTACTCGATCTTAACCATTGCATGCACACCCTGAGCGTCCCAAACGGTGCCAGCGAATGCGTCAGATGGTCACAAATTCTTCCCCTACCGTTTTTCTTCAGTTTCTTCTGACTTCTGAAGGTGAGCTCGATCAAGCCTCTGCAACCGAGTGTGACTTACTGGGAAATGAATTTTCTCACGAGGTGCGCTCTAGCGCGTACTCGCTTTCGATGTGCCCCGCTCCGTGACGACATCGTCAGACGGTGAGGGTTAGTGCGACTTGCGCGATCCTACGATCCTGCGACACCATATGGTGCTTCTTTGATGAATTGTTCCGCAAGTCTGAATTAAATAAAGGATCGGCGAGGTGTCTGCCACTTGTTCTAGACAAGGAATGGCTCTCGAACATTGTGTCGATTGGAAAGCCATGTCTTTAAAATGACGTTAGAATTAATATCAAAACAAGACCTCAACTATAAAAAAGGCAGACATAATTTCAAAATAATAAAAATTGTGAAAATGCCGACATCAACTCCTCGAGGCTGACTTTGTAACGACTTTTTAGCCCTCGTTTACTGCGTCCTTGCAACGGCTCAGAGATTCCGACAGGTGTGTATTCCGTATGCACCCCTTCTCCCTCCCTGTGGCACAACACGGTCGACTCCATCGAAAGACACCAGTTGGCCGGAGAGATCGGCCCCTTACCTGTACAAACCACCGCACGGAATCCTTTCAATTCCCCACAGCCATTCCCCAGGCCGACACAAAAACCACAAGCCAGGACCATTTGCCAACAGGATGAATCAGGATATGCATCACGGAGTCAACGCGATTGGCGTGTGGTCGGTTGGTCTCATTGTTCTCTGCTCTCTCCTCTCGAGGCGACTCAATTAGATAAGGTAAACGCACCCTCGGTCGGGCCGGCCGGTCGAGCAGTTGGAATAAATCAAATGATGACAGATAAGGTCAGGGCGCAAGCTTCCCGTAACAGGAAGTGCCGCCATCGAGGTTGAATTAACCTCCGCGACTCCAATCAGGTGGTGGCGCGTGCTGTCAAGTACGACGTCCTCTTCCACGTCTAACGTCGTCGTAAGCCGGAAGTACCTGGCTGGACGGGGGGGGGGGGGGACGAGTGCGTTGCTTCAACCGCTGATTCACTTCCTGATTTCCCGAGTCCTTCTCCCCCAACGCACCCGCAGGATTATGGACGATCGTCATACAACGATCGTCGGTTCAACGGTCGTCGAAACCCTCGGGTTGAGGCGAGCACTGGCGAACGTGTGCCGTCGGGTGTGCGTGACCCGGGATGGAAAAGGTCCTTTCCAGGTCTCCGGGGGGCCACCATCAGCACACATCCATCTCTACGCCGTACTCGTTACTCGAATCTGTGATCTGTGGCCCCCGTGACTTTAGGGATTTCTCTTTTCTGCATCCAGAGAGTCCAGGCACGAGGCAAGGCACAAGCCACAGTGCGGTGCGCTTTCCCAGGCAAATGAATCGTAATAAGCAGCAGCCTTTTGTTTAATGGAGGGGAAGTGGTATCGAGGCGAACTGGCCACAGATAACCAATCACTGCCACGTGACAACGCTTGTGCGTTTAATGGGGAACTGTGTGCCGTGCTGTGTCGCTTACAGGACTCTCGTTGGTTGGTTGCGAAGTCACAGAAAGTGGACATGTGAATTTGCGTAACGATCTGCTTGGACTTCCATTGGAACAACTCTCCATTGTCCTTCAGGGTGTTTGTTATGTTATGCCAATACGGGTACGAGATGCGTAATCATCTCGATGGTTTCGTCTCGATCGATCGATGTTCATGTTGAGCATCCTAGCGACCTACTACCCCTGTTTGTTGCTGGTCTCCTTACCTCCTTACGTTCCATATATCCATCCTATAATGGACCTCATCGAAGAAGAGGGATATAAAATTAACAAAAGTAAAATACGAAGAGAACAACAACTGCTGCAACGCTGGACAGCAGCATGAGCAGCAGCACTACACCCAAAACGGTGTGTTCTGTGATCGTGAGAAAGAGATACGACGTGATCGCTACTGCGGCGTCCAACCGACCTGGCGTAAGAGCCCCGTAAAAAAAAACCAACAGCACCCCAAAAACGGTAAGTCACCAATTCCGCGCAAAGCCCTTCTTTCGTTCCCGTTTTTTTTTTCTTGTGTCGCCTTCTTCGCCTCCCTGATGCCGGATGGTGTGGTTGGTCGTGGGAGAAATGGGACCTCGGGACCACTATCAGCGCACAATTTACTGGCTCGCTCTGTGTTCACGGCATATCTTGCGCTGCGATCTTCACTGCAGGTCACCGCCTCAATGGCAGAGAAAAGACTTTCTTCAATGATAGCGCACTGCGTTGCACTGCCCATTATTTGCCGTTTTGGAGGAAATTGTGGCGCGAGCTGATTTGAGAAACTTCTTTTTTTCACCGTTTTTTTTACTAGCGGCCGTAACGGCGCGGTAAGAATATGGGAAAAGAAATTGCTCAAGCGGGGCCCCTTGAACCGGCACACGGTATTCTGCTCGCTGCTCGAATGGAGGGAGCGCGATCCTGTGAAAAGGTCGTTGCGATCGTAGCGGTCCGGGGCGGCGCCATATGGTACGACATAATAAGACGATCAAAATATGCGTCGCGCATTTTACAGTTGAGATCACTGTTGGCTACGTTGTTGGAGGAGAAACAGTAAGTAATTTGGACGCCAGCAGGAAGGATCTTGCTCGGCAGAGCGTAACGAATGCCTTAAGACCAGAGCTTGAGCCTGAGGAGCGTACATTTCGATGGGAATTGGACAAATTTAGTAAAATATAACCATTGAACAGCTTTACACTTCATCCACACCAGCAGAGAGTGCAAAACAGATTCTCTGGATTACCATTTCGCGGCGGAATTACCTCTCTCTCTTGGAGTTTCGCTGTCCTTTGTGTCGCTTACTCGCAACAGATGCGGGTGTTCCCAGTTTGATTTCAATATCTGGGACACCCATCACACGACCATCATCATCATCATCACCGGGGACGTCATTGTCGCACCCTCGTATGCATCATCTTCCCCGCAACGAAAGAGACACACAACACACCAACAGCTCTTAACCTTTGGCCCCGTCGGGATCACATGTCAATAGGCAATGTGTCCGAGAATGTGTCCTGCGGTTACCACCCTGGGCAGATTAGTTCCGAGTTTTCTGCCATTAACGGTCATCGTCAGAATTCGTGGCGGTGACAGAGGGAATTGGAAAAATTATAATTTATGACTCGAATCGCGCCACGGAAATCATGGAAATCGCGCGCGCGCGCGCGCGCCCTGAGATGCGACTGCACTGATAGTGACTCTCTCTCTCTGTGTCGATGTCGATTGCGCGTTAGCTCGTGACCGCCATCACGGAGTGTATGTGGACGGAGCTACCGTTTTAGGAGGACTTTCTCGCTGACATAGGGGTCTCCTCACTCTCTCTCACTGTGCGGTGGTCATTAGCAATACTGTGTTGCGTCGTAATCAGCGCCAGACAGGCAGCCAACACACAATCGCGCAATCGCGCAATCGCGCAATCGCTGATCAGATCTTGCGATGAAAGTCAAGACCACATTGGATGCCATGTTCTCGCGCTCCAGCTTCTGGTCACAACGAATGGGCCTGCGATGGGCACGATGTGATAGCATTAGCAGCTCCCTGAACTGGTCAGTCGACAACGGAACACTCCAAAAAGGACAATACACTTTCATAATTCAATCCCTCCAGAACCGAGTGCAGAGGAGAAAACATCTAAATCAAACTTTCACCAAACTATCGATCGCACCATCTCTCTCGCGCGTGGCCAACAATTAGGGGATGAAATTGCGGGGAACCCACCCAAACGAACCGACATCCTGGCGTTAAAAATCATGTTGTTAATGATCCGTTATGGATCCTCTATCGCACGCACAGGATGATGCACGCGCCCATCCTGTCCTGGTCCCTTTTCATCTCCCTTGATCCTCTGCCTCACTGCCACATCCTCTTCTTCGCTTTGGAATCGTTTTCGATGACATAATTTATCAATTTACACCCCGCCAGCCCGTGTGCTGCAGAGAACCGGACGAACAAACAACAACAACAACGAAATCCGAAAACGGAAAGATGCAACCCAAAAGCGGCGAGCATGTCACACCCTTGACAGTGACTGTGACTTGGCACGCGCATCGAACAACCCCTGGGGACCTCCGGTAACATTGTGTGAAATTGGGATTTTCGTGTCGCAACGCATCGAGCGGTGAAGCGGAGAAGGAGTATCCAGGGCCAGGACCACCACCATCATCCGCCAAATCATGTTCAACACATGTTCTCGCTTTGCTCTCCCTCTCTCCCTCGCTCTCTCTCTTTCTCTGTGCGTAATCGAAATCGAAAGACAAATAGATTGTCGGCGACGGTGCACTGCGGTCTCCTTTCGGAACAATTGGTAGGCCACCGGACCAGTACGACCAGGGCAGTTTTGCCAGCGAAGGCCAGAAAGTGCCAATCATAATCCACCCCTATGCACCTTCGGACACGCAATAGAGGCGCAGACCGAGAGCACATTAGAAGTGCGCAATCGATACACAATACGCACATGGAGGCAATGGTGGCAGCAACAGCAGCAGCGGAGGATTAGAGAGCGTACCACTGGGTATCATTTCGGGGGTGTGTGCGCGCGCCCGCGCCGAGGGGATGCACATTGTGCAACGGGGATAGCACCCGGATTCCGGTTGCTCCCCCCCCCCTCTGCCAGTGACATTAATCCTTTACGTCAACTAATAAACTGTCAGCTTCCGTCCGTCGGATGGAGCGAAGGAAGGAAGGAAGGAAGGTGTTGACCGAATGTGGCAAAATCAATTAACACAAAATGGATGCCGTGGAAGGGGCCGATGATGGTTCAAGGTCGAGGTCCTGATCGAGGGGATGTCCTCGGGAACACCTTCGACGGTCGACCGGCACTGAATGGTTCTCGGGATGGCGATGGTGATGGTGATGATGATGCGGTAACCCTTTCTGATCCCGCATGGTCGCACGCGCTCGTCGCGTATCTTTTGCTGCCAGTGCCAGTGCGCCGATTGATGTGGGATCGATGATTAATAGGCTTTTCGTCCTTTACGGCCGTTCGAAAAAGGATATCGATCCTCTCGGTGCGTGATAAATGGTAGGAACGAGAGGTGATGAAGATAACGTGAGCGATGATAGCGATGGGTTGGACCGAGCCCATTGCGACCGAAACGCCAGCAGCTGTTGCGACTGATGAAGTCATATTGCGATAGAAAAGACTGTGCCTGCATTATTCGCTGGCCAATCATGCTATCCCTATGTTCAAATCGATAATTTTATGTTCGATTTCAAAGGCAGAAGCCATTCTTGAACAACGTTTAGTCTCTAACGTCCAATAGGAATAACAAATTTCTTTATAATCCAATGAAAGATCAGACTCACAGCCAATAGTGAGCACATGTTAAAAATCAAATAATACAATCTTTACTGCGGTTTTCAGTACAGTCAATATGCAATTCTCAGTGGCAGAGGTAACACTAGAGTCATTTTAAGTTAGAAGTAGGAATGCAGACGAATATTTGCTCAAACGATAATCCAAATGTTTTCAATCAAATTTACCTAATGCAAACATAAAGTGATTCTTCAATTTTAAAACTGTTTTTATCATGAATTAAAAAATCATGATAGGAATCTGGAACCCAAACGCTAGAGAAGACATTCTCACGCATCAAACTTTCAAACACGCACCCGCGAATGCAAAAAACGTCAAACAACACACTCCCAATCAATTTGTTTCACGTGAACATTTATGCTCGTCGGTGCGCTCAACTGTCACACCCAGTCAATTCGATTCGAACAGCTTCATCAGCAACTCCCAATCGTTACCCAGCTATCGGTGGAAAGCGAATTCGAGATAAAAAAAAAACAAACATAAAAATTATCAGGGTACGATTTATGCGCGAAGCATGCTAAACATAACTTTCATCTGGGTCTAACATGATAGCAAAACAACAAAAAAAACCGTCACCGTGGCACGAGCGAACTAACACTCTTTTTTTTCAATTTGCGTCTACGAGACCCAGAAGAAGCGGCACCGAAAATGAACACCACCGTTAGACCCTCGTCACGCTACCCAGAAAAGTCAATCCGACACCAACAACAAAAAAAAGCGGTAGGCAGATCTATTACCCCGTAATCGAGGGACATACTGGCGATGGGGATTTAAAAAAAATATCCAGAAAAAAATACCTCCAGCCTGATTTGCATAAGCGACCCGAGTAAAGCACAAATTAAACTAAAAAAAATGAAAAAAAAACAAACCCTGATTTCAAATAAAACAAATCAGATAATTTAAGAATAATTTCTGTACATGCATTGCACCTCCTTTTAATAACGGAACTTCCTGGTGCACAACAGCCTTTCTCAACAGTTGATCCAACGCACACATAACTCGTTTTTGATCGCTTCTTGCGACGAGCGCACCACGCGAGTGGCAACATTGACACGCGATAATCATCTAATCGCGGGGATTAAAATTACGCGCACCCTTTTCATCTTCTCCAACAAAAGCGCCGCTTGTTTGTTTGCCGACAACGGGTCGAATGGCGAATGGAAATGGTTGAAGAGTCGGTTGTTTGGGAAAGATTTGAATGAATTGTGCAAAACTGCATCAACCACGAGACCAGCCCGTGCGCACGCGCCGGACGTGTGGAATCGGTTAGCCATTGTGCCGTTTTTCTTTTAATGACCCCACAAAAACGCGCCACGGCCAACCGGTGTTGGGGTTGCCGATCTTCTTTCCCGACAACCGGGCCTAATCCGCTCTCTATCCGAGATCCGATTGCCTAGGTGCAGGGTTCATTGGTTCGCATCATGAGGCGTGAGGCGTGAAAAATGAAGTGCCGAGTTTATTATTATTCCAAACTGCCGCGTATTTGCATACGAGGGTCACACTCCGGAGCGGCGAAGTGATTATGACGTACCGAGCACGTCACTCGCCCATGCGCCTTGTTAATCCTTTCAATCTGGCAACATCTGGTGCCAAAAAATTATGATCTTTTGCACGATAAGAAGGGCAAAGAACGGACTTACCGGAGCCGCGGTCGCTGCGCTCGTCCTGACCGTCGCGCGGATGCAGAGGAACCTTCGGGCGTAACAGTAGCTCCCGGCCGGGGCTGATGTCACATATCACTTCGTACCACAGCTGCATCACCGATCGAGGGAAAAAAGGAGAAGAAAAAAAGAGAACGGTCGAGGGGGGAGTGTTAGTGCTGTAAACGATCTGCAACGCATCCGGACAATCCTTCATCTCGGACCGCCCTTCCGACTCACATGACCATCGTTTAGGAAGTGCTGCAAGTTCACTTCGGCCAGGTTCGAGGTGCAGCGGATGTTCTTCATCCAGTTCGTTGGATCTAGCGTTGCATCCAACCAGCGGTGCATTTCAAAGCCAATGACCTAGAACGAAAGGAAGAGCATAAGGAAAATATTTAAATTTTGTTCACTCTGGTGGCAGGAACTTGATTACACCTCTGGTGGCCGATCCAGGAACTAATCCCGTTTAGCCAAGACACACATTCGAGCAGATTTGCTAGATTCGCGTTCGTGCTTTCTCGCTTGCCCTTTCGTACGCCAGAGCGAGATGGGAAATAAGAGGAAAATTCGATGCGAGTTGCGGAAAATTAACTTTCACATTTTCCCTTTCGAAGGGAAGCCCCTTTTAAAAGCATCCTGTGAAAGATTCACAACAATCGAAAAAAAAACAAATGACAGAGCTGCAGATTTAAACAAATCCTCAAGCATAACTTGGACCAGGACCCTCAGGAAAACGTCTCCAAATCCCTCGCAGTACCGTTTCTGAGTCTCGAAAAGATGGATGCCTGACTCCTATATGGAGGACCAAAGTATCTGTACGAAACCGCTAGCCATCGAAGTGAATCAACTCATCGATGGTTCGCTCGCTCGTCCCTTCGCCGTTCGTCCGTGTCGCGCAGGTCCTTTCGAAGTCTCTCCTTCTCTACGTTCCCTCTCCAACACGTTCCCTATCTGCTTTCCCTTTTCCCCATTTTCTATATGACATCTAACGGAAACGACGCAACAGCAAATACTTTTCCACTGGCACTGGCGTGTCGTTCGTCTAGCAAAAGGAAAAGGAAGCACCGGAGCACCCTATATCCTTGAACGCGGTGTGTCACACCGATTGTCCAATCACGATGCTCGAATCCGGTTCATCCCTGTCCGGACGCACACATGCGCTCTGCTGCTATCTCTCTCTCCGATCGGACATGTCTTTTGATGAGACGCCTTGACGGTGGCTTCGACGAGGTGACCAATGGAAAAAAAGGAAATCATCTTTGGCCTTCGATTGACACGTACACCGACAAGACGTCCTCGGCCTATCGGACCATCAGACGCAGACGCAGGCCCAAGGCATCCCCATAGTTCCTTTGTCCACCACACCGTTCCCTTTCTGACCGCCTGGCTGTCTGGCTGGAAAGCAAATTAAATTTTAATTTTCGATGGAAAATGGGATTACAACATGCGGACCCTGTGCGTGCGTGCGTGCGTGCGAGCGACACAAAAGGAGATCCATGGGACGACGGATTCCAAAGGAAAGGAAGGAGACCCCGGTGGGCATTCTTCGCGCATTCGCATTCAGACCATCACGTTCCGGAGAGCCTTCTCCTTTGTAGCATCGGACGGATCCTGCGAACGATTGACACAACTCGTCACCCCGGACCGCTGATGTGCTCCGAGAACGAACTGAGAAGGATAATCCCGGAGTGTGAAGCAATGGATCCGAGGCCCGGATGAAGGTGGTTCCAGACAACAAGCAATCCGGCTCACTGATTACGGATCACAGGCGGCTCTCGGTTCAGGATGGGCATTAGGAATGTCCTTACAAGGAAAAGTCGAGCAGGAGAGCACAGGACGTCTTACAGTTACAATCGCTTCACACCTTCTTGTCACCTTGGGACCTCAAAAGTTGGAACAGTGGTCAACCTGGAATTATCCAATTTCCCTGAACAATTGACCAACAAACCATTGACCGACGGCAGCAACAGCAGCAGCACAAGCGACCCTTTTGACCTGCCAAAGCATGTCCGAAAAGGCGAAGAAAGAGAAGAAACTACCCCGGGAACTAGAAACTTCCACTGCACACAGAGAAAATCTGGAACAGAAACGCAACAAATCGACGTTTTATCTCCGGACCGGCAATCAGCATTTTGGCACGTACGTACGGGCATGCGGTGCTCACTGGGAATGATTATCTTCCACCCATTTCACCTTGCTCGTCCTACGACCTTCCCTGCGTTGTCGATTCCCGCCCGATTATGATTTGAAGATGCCAAAGATACACACAACAAACCGGGAGTCTCGGACCGCCGAACAACAAGACGTCGAGTCGAGTCGAGCACAAGAAAGATGATCTTCGTACGTGATATTGTAACAATAAGAAGCACGCGGAGAGGGGCATACCATGTCCCATTGACCTTTTGCTGGAACTCAATCAGACACACACGCAGCCAACAGTAGTGGGTTGGATGGTTAGTGCGTGAACGTGAGCTATCATCTGCCAAGCTGCCGCAGCGCCCATTTGGTCCCGTTTTTAACGATCTCGCAGACGCAAGGCGGACACAGCGGCCGCCAATCGGCCAAAGACATTGTTCTGAAGAAGAAAAAGAAGAAGACGTAGAACAGTTGCGGACGGCCCCAAACGTCGATTGTGACTCATTATGCACGGTCGGGCGCAGTTTTCAATTTTTGTCTTCGCCTTCGGGAGCTTCCGTTCCACCGGCCAAGCCAAACCGAACCGGGAATAGCCGTGACGAAAGCGAAGAGGTTGCGTTGCCGTTGGACACATTTATTGCTGTTTATGGTCTGGCGATCTGTCGCCAGTGATCATCGTCACCACCGGTGTCTAGCCGTCTGTACTGCGCACCACGAGTTCGCTCAAGTGCTGAGATCACACAAAGTGACATCTTGTACAGATCGATCCATCTTGAGGATCCTTCTTACGGCAAATACGGCGTAACACAATTTGTTTGTTAAACGAATTAAATGCTAATCCAATTGTAGCGAGCGCTGTTGGTCCCTCTTTCTTTTTTTTAATGCGACAACCGATGCGTAACCATTTGCGGTAGTCATCGAGGCATGGCGGCAACACTCCTCAGGGAGAGTTCGGGGTCGCATCTTCAATGCAATCGAGTAGAGACACTCCTCGAAAACCCATCGTCGTCATCGGCGGTGCAGTGATGCGTGGTACAAAAAGGGTGCAACGTATCTACCCCTCTCTCCTATCCTATCTAAACACTCGTTGCAGTCGGTCGCCTCTTCTTGTCTGATCCTTTCCCGCTTTCTGTTCCGTGTTCGTGTGCTTGGCACACTTGGCAGAGAAGCGTCAAGAGTATGTTTATTTAGGAAGCCACTTCACTTGGCCTAGATAATGACAAGAGTGCACCAACACCGACGGAAGGAAGGAAGAAAGATGCACGGAAGACTTGTGTTGTGAGACTTGACGCAGTTGAGTTGATAAGTCAAGCACCTCGGTGGAAGCGGAAGTAGTAACGAACGGTTAGCTTTTTCTTTTTGATTTTCGGTGGAAAATTGATTTGCAGTCGAATGCCTGCGCGACCAAATCTCACGCTTCATTATAAAGTTATTAAAGAGATCGCTATAAACAGAACGGGAAGAACATC
This sequence comes from Anopheles aquasalis, assembly GCF_943734665.1. Lineage (NCBI taxonomy): Eukaryota > Metazoa > Arthropoda > Insecta > Diptera > Culicidae > Anopheles > Anopheles aquasalis. Next base: position 63,835,758 of record NC_064877.1, on the reverse strand, counting down.
TGGAGAGTGAAAAGTGCCCCCGAATTCTGAGATTAGTGATCCCGTCAGGTTCGTGGCTGGAACCAATGGAAAATTTATCACCCTGCCGGTCGTTCGTTCCGTTGCAAGTCTGGCACCACGACAAGTTGTGTCACAGCTGGGGTTACGTGACGAATGCCCACCCAGAATCCACAGTAGATCATGTGTATCGTCACCGGAGGAACTCCATGTCCATTTGGCGTACAGAATAATTGCCAGCAATTAATAGTTGTCCGGCAAATCTGGGCACCTCATCTCCAGCGTCCATGTCAATGGTCATCGCCTTCGTTAGCCGCGTGTTCGTTCCTTGGTCCAGAGTGTGGGAAGTACCATCCGTTACACAGTGTGGCGACCGTTCGAAAAAAGGGACGCGCGAACGCAACCTATCCCTTGATCCAATTTGATGAATTTGCATACGGGACGACGGTTCAGGGATACGGTAACGATTGCTTCATTGTATCCAACTTCCCAGGACGAGAGCCTCTCTATCCCGGACCTGTCAATCTTAGCTGTCAATCGTCAATCGCCCTGCTTCCGCCATCGAATCGATAATTATTCATTTTCATCCCGATGCTCTTCCCGGCAAACGCTTTTCTCATTCCTGTGGTTTGTCCTGTGGCGTGACCGAGGAGTGGCATCCCAAAGGATATTCTTTTCCAACCACTTGAGAGGACCGGGTGGCGCCTTGTGGCTTCTACATTAAACATTCATACGACAACCAACCAATGGCGTCAATTACCGATCGATTGTGGCAGCAAACTGTCAGGCCACGTTCACTTCCAATCTGACGCTCGAAAGTCAAAAAAATAAAGGAAAAACATTTGGGAACGATTACCGGATGAGGCAGCGATGTGCAGGAAGCTCAATGTTGATGTCGATGGGAACCAACGAATATGCTAATTTCGATTAGCACCAGTGTCTCACACGACTGATTCGACGACTTCCCAGGACAACGCAAGGCCGACTTAATCAACAAACACCCCGTGTCCTCGGAGGCCAATCCGATGGCCCAAACACCAAGAAGCGAACGGGAAGGGAAAAGAGGGAAAACATATTTAAAAACACTCCAAGCGATGGTAATTTAATCAAAGTTGAGCAATACCACCCCCCGGGAGCGGAGGGTTAGTGGCTCAACCCAGCATAAACACCCTCTTTTTCCGCCCCCCGAAGTCGGCATTCAGTACACCCTCGGGGGCGTTTTCCCCCATTTCTTTGGCCTGGAAAACGTGGTTTGAATTGAATTGTAAGCGAGCCCGTGCGGAGAAAATGGAGGGGAACGAACGAACATAATGCTTGGTAAGAGGCGCGACGGGATTGAAACATATTTCCCACATTAGAGCTCGGCGGTAGCTGCGTAATGCGTATTGATGTACGCTTGGCAATTACCTCCCCCGAAAAGGCAATGCGTGCTTAGCTGATAAGAGTGGTCATTTACGGATGTTCACACATCGTTTGACCTCAATCGTTTGATGAGATTTGTATTAAGTCGATAATAGACTGATAGCCTCTCACAGCATCTTTACCACCGAGCGCAAATGGAGGAGGATCGACTTCCAAAAAGTGGAAAGAAAAACAGAAAAGAGATTCCATTTTAACCGGAAGGTAATGAAGAGACCGTGGCATATTGATCGTGGTGGCATTTCGCAGAACGACTTCGGGGACACTTTTCACACCACCATGAGTTGCACTTTCCAGCGCTTTCCATTCTTTTCGCCGACAGACAAGACACAAGAGGGCGAGATTGACCATTTCAATCACTTACAAATTGAATTTTCCACCTTGTTAAACGTCTTTGTCCTGTCCTTGGTCCTTGGACCATAACGCTTATCTCTCTCTCATGATCTCTCTAGAGAGAGAGAGCGCAGCAATAGACGAAACGGAGCCCTTTTGTTGTGAGTCCTTGCGGGATAGAACGAACCGTCATGCCATTCATGGCATGCCGTCCAGTCCAGTGCAGACCAAACTAATCCCCCGATCGCCAATGAAGCGAAGAATGTAGAAGGTGTCAGCAGGAGTGTGGTGGTGTTGGTGGTGTGATAGGTGATGGCTGGTTAGACACACAATTTACGAGAAAAGACCACGACGGCTTAATCCTTCTTTTACACGCCGACACTTTGAGCAGTCAAAGGACAACGAATAGCGAAAGAGGACTCGCTAAACAGGAGCAGTGGCAACAGTAGAGGTCTCTATTCGCACATACAGTGGCCCGGTGGCACATACACAACTCAGGTAGCATGAATATTCATTTTTTTAAACAGTTCTCGGCCTATTGGTGGTTCACCTTTCTTACTGCTGCATCGTGCATCGAATACGGCCAATGCAAATGAACATTTGGAATAATATGAGTAAGAGACAGCGACAGTGACAGCGATGGCAGAAGCATCCTGTTTTTAGACGAATCTAAAGCTCCATGACATGACTTTAGACGAATTGTCTTTCGTTATCCGGTAGTCCGGCTAAAACTGAAATCTTGTCGCGAGGAAATATAGACCACGGGAATCGCACTTCCATTTTCATTTGGTTTTGGTTTATTAAGGGCAATCCGTTGGCCAATCTCGCTGTTAGTAACCCCTTTACAACCATCTAACACCTCTTGCTCACTTGCACTCTACTCTCTCTTTCTCTCTTTCTCTCTTCCAGTCTCTCTACGAGCTCGAAGTGTCAATCATCAAATTCACACCATCCCCTGGGCACAGAAAAAGGCCAGGAACCGGTGGATACGATATACGCATCCGCCAGTAATAAGGGCGAACAGATCAGGGCTCGTGGAAAGTATCAGCTGGACCCGGGGAAAAACAGGGACAAGAGAGAGAAACAGCGAGCACCGAGGGATGATCTACTTTGTCCCGCTACAAATTGTTCGCGCGGTTTCATGGTCGACACCACCATCAGCGCAGACCCCGAGGTGGTGGCCAGGGAGATTAAAGGCTAGCGTGAGTGCGGATCGGTAGACCGACTGACTGATGATCGGTTCATCTTCCTTTCTTGGTGTCGCCAGCAAACACAATTCAATTTGGCAATCCTGGTGCCACACCGATCCAAAGGGACGGGGCTCATTTACACCTGGGATGATTGACGTCGTCAGGAAAAAAAGGGAGGAGGGAGAGGAAGAGCAGAAGAAGACAAAGAAAAGTGACAGGACACCGAACGTGCTCTAGAGAGAGAGAGAAAGAGCGAAAAAATCCCTTCGGTTGGAACATAAACACCAGAAGCAAGGAAAACGGAAGCGAAAAGATGTCCAGGAAGATTCACGTTCACTGTCCAGAAACAGAGAGTAACAAGAGAGGGAGATGGAGAGATAGAGAGAGAGCAGCTCACCCTTCCCAAATGCCCCTTTGTCAAGCCAATTTCTAATCCTCTCAGGCTGCAGAGCTTCCTGATCTTGATGATGATTGCTGCTGTTGCTTTCGATCGCTACCGTTGCTTGATTATTTGCGGAAACATCAGAACAGCAACAGCAATAGAAGGACGTCGTGTCGATTGACAACTCAATCGAAGACGGTACCAGAGAGAGACACTCGGGGAGTGCCGGGATTAGCCAGATCCTGTGCCGTCCAGTTTTACATCCTTTTTTCGTGGATATTTTTTTCATTTTCAGTCGATATCCTTTTCCTCGTGCTCCAGTTTTCTGAAGGATTCCTCAGGTTCACGGGAGACGAACTGCTGCTGATCGGGCAATTTGATGAGAAAAGGCGGTGGCCACTACCACGAGGCGACAGTGATGAGAGCAAATTAGGGGGTTTTATCTCGGTATTTATTCGGATTTCGGGGCGTGCTGAGCCGCCACCGAAGTCGCATCCTTTCTCCCTTCCTATCGCAAGACGTGCGACATCTGTTTTGGTTTCAATTTGCTCGAGCTTACTCCGGTAGGTATAAGGAGAAGTTTTAAGCGGCACCACTTTCGACACAAAACCGTTACAAATCCGACGCCAGCTTCTAGCTGGTCCGTTGCCCATCGAGCATGTCATCTCGTTAAACGAACAAGGGAGTGACATCTTGAGACACAATCGTTTCCGAAAATCGAAGGAACAACCAGCAAGTAACGGAATTTTAAGGTCGAAAGATAGAATCGTCTTAATCACGGAAGGATCACACCGCTGTACCTTGGCCTTTATGTCCAAGGCCCAAACATCTCATCAGAAATCAATTGATTGGATAAAGCCACTAATTTCTACCACTTGTCTGGATCCCTTTTTGGTGCATCCTGCGCTGACCTGCGGACACACAAGCGCACACACAAAGTCGAGCGTGAAAGTATCATGTTTCTGCGCCCAAAAAAAAAGCCGACTAACTACCATCATGTGGCACAACATAACGGTTAATCTGTCAATCAAAGCGCGGCGCTACGTCTGCAAGAGTGGAAAAGAAGGACGGTCAGTGCGGATCCCTCTGCTTTCAGTTGTAGAAGAGGCATGTAGTGTCGCTAGGAAAAGGATTGCGACCACCAAGAAATGCTCTCTACCATTATTTCTAAATTTTAGTAAAAGTTTTTCTAAAAATAATTATACAACTCATAACTTCGTGCTGCCTTTGCGCACATTTTAATTCAAAATGCCGTACTTTCATTGCATACACGAATCCTTAATTCGTCCTTCTCTGATGTTCAGAATGTGCGCTGCATTAAAATTAAAATAGAACACAGCACAGCCACACCTTTTAAACTGCAGCCCTCACCCTCTCTAAACTCTCAACGCCGGGCCAGAGAAGATCATAATAAATGGCGTCACATTTGGAGGCAATTAACACATAAAAGCCGGAGCGCGCCTGTGCGCATATCTCAGCCGTCATGCGTCATGTTTGGTTGTCAGGCTGTGGCCGTTGCCCTGCCTTCGCTGCCATCGCTACTGCTACTGCTGCTGCTCCTGTTTTCGATTTATTGAAGCGTAAATTGTTTTTCCAGAATCGCCTTCCACCCTCCGTGTGACAGGAGGGGGCGTAGGACACTTCCCTTTTGCCACCTTGCAGCCAGGATCACTGGCCAGTACGGGCATGTGGGGTTGGTCCGTAACTCATTAAAATTTAAGTCCAATGACAAAACTCCATCCCGAGGTAGGGGCTGGTAGAGAAGAAGGAGCTACAGGGGGTGCTACAAACGTAATTAATATTTTACATCAGGAGCCCACTTGCCACCCCCTTCTCTTAAGCAAAGTGATTATCCATCAACGCCCGGGGGCCACTCGACTGCTCGACGAAGACAAACGTCCCCGACCGGTGTATGTGTTTAAATGTAAATAGCAAAGGCCGTCATTTACTGATCCCTTTGATCCCGGGTTCCAAAACAGTGATGATCAACTCCCCATATTAATCCGCTCTCCATCCAGCGTACCTCGGTACCGCACAGCATAACTTTTGCACAAAAGCGCGTAAAGCATAAACGGAAGCAAAAATCCGTATCCAAAATAGAGACCACTCTAGGACCGTTGGTTTGGGTGCCACCGAGCCAGTAGCCAGCATCACAACAGCCGCAACCGCAGCACAAAGCATTGCAAGCAGCAACTCATCAACATTAACACCGGAAACGGGAAAATGGGAGCGCGAGTAAGTGCATCCACGCGCGTTCGACGCCGTTGTGGTGCACGGAGTCCCCCGCCCATTTGGAGCATAAAATTTTAATCATAATTTTATTGCAACTTTTTAATTTTAATTTCCACCTCCACCACCCGTGGCGCGGTGAAAAACGCGGAACACATTGTTCATTTGACTCTGCTGAATCCACTTTTTTTGCATTTCATTCGGAGACTCTTTTCCAACTGAAATCATTTGTCAACGCACCGAGGGGGGTGGTGGTTGGTTTTCGAGCAACCATAAAAAACGGAAGAGAGGGTAATATGCTGTTGGTTGGTTGATTTTTCGTTGGTTAGAGTATGATCCGCTTCCACAGCATTCACGCAGCGCGCAGCGCAACAACGCAGGCAACCGCAAAATGCGCTCCGCAAAACTATTTTCCAGGTGAACGCCCCCCGGTGTGGCGCGCGATGCGTGATTAAACGAGCGGTGCGCGTGTGTTTTATAAATGAGATCCTTTTTGTGCCTTTTTTACCTCTTTTCTCGCTGATTTTTTGTTTGTTTTTATCGCCACCATCCACTCATCACTCATTGGCAAAGCGTAAATGGCCTCATTGGTCACTATACAGAGAGAGGGAGAGAGAGATCGAGACCACCCTCCCATAATTAATTGGCTTCGATCGATCGGAATGGCAGCATAATGTAGTAGTGTACATAAGTGGTGCAATTGGCTTTTCCAACCCGTTGCTCCTCTGTTACTCCAACCTATGGTCGAGGTGCAGAGACACCACAGCAACGATATAGACGTCTCCTCTTCGGCGCGATAGCTATTCAAATGTTATGCAATCCAACTCGGTTTGGCCTTCAAGAAGACGGCTTTAGTGGACAGACAGCCAGACAGACTAATATATCCGGTGTCCCCTGGCGCACGAAAGGTAAAAAAAACCCTGCAGACAACTTGAGTGACTAGCTTCCTTCCTGGCTAGCTAGTGTCCTTGTCGTGATAGACCGAGCAGACCGAAGGAAAGGAGTCGCTTCTTCCCGTCTGCTTCTTCCGTTTCTGCTTCGAAACCTGCCATTGTCATACAGCACGAATCGTGGCCTGACCAACAGACAGCACACCGTTGGTTGTCCATTTTGTCGTCGCCGCCACCGCCGCCGTTCCTTTGTTCCTCCAACGTCCGCCGGCAAGTTCGTCCCATGAAGCGATAGATTTAGAGTTCCCGCATTTCCTTGCCAGATACAGGTATCTGCGGTCCTTCCGCAGAGCCCAGCTCGAGAATGGACCCATTCGCCAGCGGTCGAACTGAAGGCTTCCTGACCATTGTCCTGGCTTCGCTTTAGGGGGTTCGGTGGGCGTCATGACAGACCACCGCAAGGGGAGCGCCACTGCAGCGCCCCATCGCAAGGCGGAAAGGAAATATCTTAATAAATGTGTTTGTGTCATGTTGCGGTGATAGTGCAGGTTGGTGGCTTGTGCCGTTGTTGTGTCTTGATTTTCTTACTTATTCCCCTCTCCCTCTTCCCCATCACTAACGCTCCATAAGACAGAGAGGGGAAAAGGAAATTTATTACGCCAATTCACTCTTTTGCTCGAAATTTTCCTTCGGCTTTTCCACCTCGAGCAAACGGAAAATTGTACGAAAATATGTGTTTGTGTGTCTGTGTTTGTAACTGTGGAGGAGTTCTGGAGGGTGTCCTGCGGGCCCAGCAAGTCCACCCTCTCAAAATATGATGACTTCATTGGTCACTCTCTCTCTCTTTTCCTCCCTCAACATAAACATTATGGTTTTTCTTGCTACACTTTTCCCCCATACACAGTTTCCCGAAAAACGGACAAGCTGTTTCCGCAGGAGAAGGCCAAGTAGTAACAGCAGCAGAAGACGCTAAACTTTCTGCTTCGTTCCATTGGCCACATGCTGCTGCTGCTGCTGCTAAGGGTTATCATCGGTGATCATCTGGTGAGCTACTTGTTGGTACGCAGGACGAACGGACGGATGGACGGACGGACGGACGGGACGGTTTGTCAAGTGCGTGTGCGACTGACTTGCTGGATATTGCTTTATGATTTATCGTTTATTGCTTTTTATGAGTGTGTATGTATGGCGTGCCAACCAATCTGACGCTGGTTGTCGTTGCCCTTTTCCTCTTTTCCCCTTTGTTTCCCCCTTTCTAAGCGCAATGCTTGCCCCAATAGACCCACAGGCAGGTTAATTGCTCCTTCTAGTTTCACATCCCAACTTATGTCTGTTGCGATTATTCTCAAGGGTGAGGGCTTCCTCTCTCTCTCTTTGTTTCTTGAAGAAATTGGTGACCGACAACTCCTTGCCGAGCGCACCACTGAGGAGCATCGTAAAACACGAACTGGCGCAACCGGGATTGTCGAAGGAAATAAAACACAAAATCCGAACACGGAGAGAGCGTCCGTCTCGGTTCGTTGTAATTCAAACCAGAAGGTGCCCCCGCCGTCCGGTTGTGTTACGTCGATAAATTTCCGTTTTTTGCCGTTCGGAACACCAGTCCAGGGTCGTTACTCAGGTTGTAAAACATGGTGCTCGAGCTGAGAAGGCAAGCTGCCTGTTCTTTCGGTTGTACATCACGCTCCAAGCAGCTCATTCATCTTATCTTAGCCGGTGCTAGTCCATGGGTGTGTTTGTTCGGACACACTTACAACCAGAATTTCGGCTCCGGTGGCCGCAAATAAGACGCTAATAACCCGGCCATCATTATCTGCAACATGTCATGCGTGCGCATGTTAGATCACTCATCATTCGCGTATTGCGAGACGCAGCCACAACTGACGCAGCGCGAATTTACATCCTCCCAAAAACCCTGCCTTGCGAGGAAACAGCAGCCGACTACCATCCGAGCGAGAAGCATAAATCATAAATCTACTTCTAGGGCAATCAAAAACAGCTAACATGGGCAGCAACCCATCCCATCATCCTCCCCACCCCGAGGGCCAACCCACGGGTATCACTTACTTTCGCCACAAATAAATGATTAAGCAATAATAACGATAGCAATAGTAATCGCGGTGCGCTACAACAACGCAACCGTTCGCACTGTCCCATGGAACGGTGCTCACGGAAGCCACAGATTTATCCGAAACTTATTCGCACATTTTACGCACGATTACATCGGAAAACGATTCCGAACAGTCGTGGCCAGTAGCAGCAGCAGCAGCAGCAGCAGCAGCAGCAGCAGTCACCGGCTGCGATAGCGCCGAGCATGACGCCAGAGAAGAGGGCCCCCGCTGCTGTTCGATGTTTAATAATTGATTTGATAATCGAAACGCCACCGAGCAACCGCCGCGTCCATTTATTTTCATGTCATGCTCCTGCTCGCCACGTTCGATCATCAGCATTCGTCATTACGACCGATTCCGATAGCTGGATGATAAAAGACGAAGGCGAATGATGAAATCCAAGGTGATGATGGAGATGGAACCGGGGGGCTACCCTTATCTCTCTCGCGAGCTCATCCACTCGATCAAGTATCAATCACTGATCATTTATCGGTATCAGCGGGAAGGGTGCAGTAGCACCCCTAAACGGTAAATAGGGAAGTAGCAGCGCATAATCGATCTGATCCAGCAACGCGCTGACCACCATATTGACGCCATCGGAACCAAATGTGTGAGCAATGGGTTTACAATTTCTTATCCGCATCGAAAATCATCTTCTGACCAATTCCCCCCACCTCAAAGCCATATCAGACGCACGGTAGCAGTCAGAAGGCAATCTGATCGCCCGTGGATGATACACAGACAATAGGTAATGTAGTAGCCACCCGACCCTCCAGTCATCGCGTTTACATGTTTACTCCGGGTACAATTGTTTGTTGTGACACAATCGTTTATCTCGACTGTCACCAGACCGACGGTCAACTGATTAACACCCCCCCCCCCCCTTGGTGGTCGTCCAGTGGTCCATCATCGCGCAAGATACAGCCGGACAATCGATGACAGTGAACCTTCCCGTTTCGAGGGGAATCCCTCACGAGACAGCGTCGCCAAAGGTGTGTGCGCGCTTAAGCGGAATTAGATGAAGATCGATAGCAATCGGACGGGGCCAGAGCCAGCAGCCCAATCCATTCGGTATCATCAATCACAACCACACGCACTACCATCACCTGGAATGGTCTCCTCGCAAGGTGCGTCGAGATCACTCATCCGGAGCGATGCATTACTGACAACGACACGACAATCGGGCACGGGAGCACGAGAATGGTTCATAAGAAAATAGCAAACAGCAACAACTATTCATTTCAGACCGGTTTCGCTCTTATCTCTGTTCAGTTGCGAGGACATTTCAATTTCCGCTCTCCTGAGTGTGTGGCAAATGTCAAATGTTTAGACCTCCGTAACGCATTCAATGAACGGCATCCAATAACGTTCCTGCCGAAGTGATGAATTGAACGCCTTCAAAAACTTAATGAAATGACGATTCTGAAGAGATTCCACAACGTCTGTTCCGACGACAGAGGACCGACTACCTGAGGGCCAGTGACATCTGTTCCATACCACCGAACTGTCTACCTTCTAAAGGATCTTCTCTCCTTCTCTGGTTGGGCCTCGAAAAGAAAGG
>NC_064877.1:63815646-63820646 GCF_943734665.1 Anopheles aquasalis | reverse complement strand
AATTCAACACCCGGCGGACGCGACGTGGCGTCAAACATGAATGGACCGAATGCTACGGCCACACCGCAACATAGTGTGACCGATCGCTGGACCACCAAAAAAAATTGAGCTGTGTCACCAAAAACCGCCAAAGTAACAACATCCTCTCGATCGCCGATCGTCCGGTCATTCTCTAATCGTGGAATCGGCGCGCATCGCTTCGACCTTCCTCGAGGACCCTCGTCTCCTTCTCTGCCTGCCAGGGAAGACGACTTCATAAACAAACGGAAAACCCAATTTCGTGGCCGAAACAGGGCCCCTTAGGGCCACACTGCTAGCTAGTGGCAGCTTCGCGCTGGCGATAATGACTGCGATGCGTGAGTGTCAAGTGGCCAAACGCCAAACCGGGACAAGTGCCCGAGAAGACAATGTAACGTATTAGAATGCGTTAGAGAAGCATCGCGATGATGCGCGTTTTGTTTTTTTTTTTTTTGGGCAGGAATGTAAGTAAACACTGGAAGGAAGAGGAAGAGCAAGATAAGAGAGGGCCATCGGTCGCTTCCGCTGGGCCTGGCCTGGCTTGTGCCGACCACGCGAGCGCTTTAATGCTCGCTGCGTGTCCCCGGCACGGGTTCAACGGTAAACATCATCGCACACATTGTATCCACTGGTGCGACGCCGTATCTTGAATGACACAATGACGCGGTTGCGTCGGTTCTAATCGGTCCCGGGGGGTGGAATAAAAAAAAAATGCTGCACCAAAATTTAACGCCAAAAACTCCACCATCCGCTTCACTGTCTATGTGCGATCCGTTTTCCTTCCAAAACCATTTTTTTGTTGGTTCAAACAACAAACAATCGCACACAATTTCGAGGCGAGCAAACGATCGATCGAAACGTTGGTAGCATATCTGTTACCATTGCATCGTAGCTCATCGTAATGTATCTGGTTTCAGCGATCGGAATGGTGACACCCAGACTGGTAATCGGGGAAGTAACCGCAATTCATTCATCGCCGCACATTGCTCGCACGGTCCTCTGCTTCTTTTTGTTTCTCTTCTCGAACGGTTCTAATCTATCTAGTGCGCAACTGGGCGCAAGATAGTACCACGCTACTCACTACACCCCCTTCTACCGCTGCGAGACCGTAACCGTCTTGTCTCGTCTCTAGCATTGCGCTGCGAGAGCATCATTCCCATTCAAGTCGGCGAGTGATCTGCTTTCTTTCTATCTCCCGCTGGCTCTGTCTCTGAACCCGTTTCGTCTTCAGTTTATCTTTGTTCCGACGTGCCCGCGCATGGCCTCGGAAATAGAACCATCTACTAATAGTAACGCATCATGAAGCGGGCGATAGCATCTGCGACTTGAGGTCATCGCTTTTTATCAATCAAAAGACGAGCACTCTGTCGTCTGGTCTGTCTCGCCAACGCTTGCGGTCAGCTTGGGCCGTTCTCACAATGCGATCGCCCGCCACTGTCGTCGTGTCCTTCTCTCATCTGCATCTCTTGAACAGCGTTTGATAGCGTAGATCACACAGAAGATCCCAGTGCTTGCTCGAGATCCCGACCGACCACAAGCGGAGCCAGCAGGCAGACCGCAAAAAAAAACATACAAATAAAAGAAGAGCACACAGGGAACATCCCACGGGGCGCGTATCTTCCTCCTCGCGTCTTGATCTCTCCGTTGTTGTTTGAATGTGACCACCAGACCCGACCGGAAACGATGCGGTTCAATGGCGACGGTGAATGATAACGGCGACAGAGGATACCGGTTTTCCGGCCCATCCAGCAGCAGCAGCAGCAGCAGCAGGACCAGGTCCAGCAAACCAATGCTCTCTCTCGCTCTGTGTCTGCCTATCTGTGCGCACACCGGGTTTTTTTGTTCTCATCTTCAATCGCACGCCAAAAAGGATACCAATTCCTCTCCTCTGCTGCTGTCTCTTCTGTTCTGCTCTCTGCATTTGTTTGTCGGATTTCCTTTTTGGCGCACTTGCCCCAGGATGCGAAAGAATCCTGGATGCGTTTGCACCGTCGCGATCCTTTCATTGTTTGCTCTCTCTCTCTGCTCACTGCTCGCTGTGGCGGACAGATAAGTGGATTGTCAGTGGCGTGCCGTCACAAGGAACCACGAGGAACAATGCAATGTTCCGTTCCGTCCGGCAATAAACCTATTTCACGATGATGCAAGCAGCAAACAGGCTTTTTGCAAAGGACTATTGTGCAGTCCCCTCTGGCCCTCGCAAGGATATTCGAGCTGCGGAAATGATTTGATTTAAAAACTATCGAACCACCATCGCCAGGATTATTTTCCAGAGACTTGTAAGCACATTAGTAGGTCCATTCCATTATTCATTGACTTTCGCTCGTTAATCCGACATAAACTCGAGTCAAGATTTGGCAACACTAGCAGCCATTTCGCGCATTTCACGATAAACGGCGATAGTGAGTGAAGCCTTCGTGTCCTAATCGCTTGATAAAACCGGCCAGGGTACACGCTCACGAGGCTTATCGAGTTGAGTAATAAGCATTTGCTTCGATTGTTTGTAGCTAAGCGATTGACCTGCTGCTACACACCTTCGGTAACGGATCGAAATAACCAAGCAATGACAAGCGAGCAACAGTGTTTGCACCAATTGCGCGCTTGCAAATAAGGACGATAACATTGCTGGCTATAAATTTCATATTCATACACAATCACGCACACACAAACCAGCCTCTGGCCAAGTACACAAGCAGCTTATCGCGGAAACGTGAAGCTCAGCTCCAACACATTAAAAGCCAGAGGGCAAGAGAGAAAGGAGGAGAGCGAGAAAAAAAACAAACGATCAACCGAACGGTGAACGGTAAACATGAGCTTGAAGGATCGAGGATAAAAAAACGCAACGACATAGATTTCACCACCGGCACACGACAACGAGTGTTTTTAATATCGGTACTTAGTTTTGGTTCGCGCGCCTTTTTGCTGTTTTTGCTCCTGATTTCTTTTTCGTTCTTTTGTAACTCGTTTACAACCAACATTAACCGCACAGCACACTCACAGGAACTGAGAAACACAATCGCTCCCCCACCAAAAAACTATTAATCCTCGCGGCAATATCACACAAACCGCCCACAGACCGTTTGAGGGCCCAATAGTGGTTTAATCATCGAATTATGGAAGGTGTGACTGTGTGTTTGTTGGTGATGTCGCTGGTGATGGAGGAGGTCTTAAAAGGGGGCTGATGGTGCTCCCTCTAGTAATCTAGCAGCTCTGTAACGATTATTCTCGTTTGGCTTTGCGAACAAGCACGGTTCGCGCTCGGTACTCGAAGGCATAAAAATCCAAGAAATCGCGTCAGCTTGGAGGTCTCTCGCTCCGCGTGCGCCAAACCGCGTGGTCCGCGAAAAATCCCAAACTATTCAATCATAAAAGCAATAGCAATGGCGATAGAGAGAGGTACAGTGGCAAGTTTCGGCACTTTTGGCCAAATCGGAAAACCTTAATTACCACTATATCACTGTGGCCGGTACATGGGGGAGGATCTGCTGATTTTAGGCAAGCAAGACCACCACCACCCACTCCTCCCTTGCCACCCTCTTAAGGACCTCCATAAGGGCGGGAGGGGAGGGGAAAATTTATGCAAATCGGATAACGACGGACCCCTTAGGCGGTTCATTGTTGCACGATTAAAGAGACGCGATAGGGTGCGATTAGATTCGTTGGTCGGTCCAGCGAGTGCCCCCACATTTCATGTCGCTTTTATTGAGGTGGTGGGCCGGGGGGGGGGGGGGGGGGAGGGTGTTTGGAAGGACCTCCCACTCCCTCAGCTCTCACAAAGCCCCGAAACGGGGAGGAAATGTTTAATCATAATTAATTTTAATCTAATCACGTTTGACCCGCCAGCTGAAGTTGGATAACGGGCCAGAGAACCTGCTACACGATAAGGAGCACCGGCACAGCACGCGAATTCGTCGCTACTTCTCGAAGGCCAATCCACCGGGGGCGGTATCGGAAAGCGAAACCGACAGATTTGCCTTTTAGTTGGGGGTCCTATTGTGTCCCATTAACGGGCGGACGCACCATCCTTGCGTACCTGGCATCATTAAATGTACGTCGACCATGGCATGGACGCTGTTGGTTCCGGCTGTTTTCACCTTGATACCACCGAGGATTGCTGGTAAATACTAGAACTGGAAATCACTTGCGGAACACCACTCTGAATGGTGCCTCTGTGCTAGAGCTCTCTCTCTCTCTCTGTCGATGCACTTGCACTATTCTCACGTCCTTCAACTCATTAAAGCGTTTGCTGGACACTTAATGCGCACACTATCAGTGGGGACAATGTATTTACATAATAAGCGAGCACACTAGGTGCTAGTAATGCGAACAGAAACACTCCAACATTTTCATCGCCACGAGATAAACACTATTCCAGGGACACACAACACTGCAATTGTTGGCAAACAATTGAAGTCCTTCGAAGGACATCGATCAGGTATCAATCAAGCGACAAAATCTGACCTCTTCCCAATGCAATCGATGCCCGAACAACAACACGAAACACTAGTTTTGTCTGTCTGTCTGGTCCTACTCTATTCACCGAAATCACGGCTCGCCTGCCAGGGAGCGAGCGAACGTACGCCAGGACGAACCGAAAGCAAAAGGATCCGAAACAGCCGAGCAGCCCCGGCGACGAGCGAGCGAGCGAGCGATCAACCAACCAACCGTCCCCGCGAACAACACAAGAGCGACAACGACGACGACGACAACGGTGCTGGCCGGGCGCGTTTGTCTGTCTGAGGGAGATGCTAAGAATAGACTAACCAAGTTCCGGCCGTACGCGCCCCTCGCGCTCGCTCTCTCACGCGCTGCTGCTGACAATCGGTTCGCACATCTTCCTCATCATCATCATCATCGCCGTCATCATCGTCAGCATCCATGCCGTCCCATCGTTGTCGTCGTTGGTTCATCGCCGTTGGCCTTCTCGCTCTACCGCTCTACCCGTTTATGCTCTGCAGCATACTTTCAAGCATGGATTGTGT
>NC_064877.1:63765646-63813146 GCF_943734665.1 Anopheles aquasalis | reverse complement strand
CACAGAACAAACAATTCGGAGACGGCAATGGGATAAACCCTGAAATGGATACCGCAGCAGCAGCAGCTGGAGAAGCATTGCGGAGGCCGAAGGAAAAACCCAAAAAGCAACTTTGTTGCAGAAGACTTATAAGGGCCGCCATTGTGGGACCAAAGTAAATAGAATCGCCATGAAATGGAGCAAAGACCATTATGCGAGACGACCTGCAGAGTGCTGTTTAACAACCAACAACGTTATCTGAATGAAAGGTATCAAACGGAGAAGGATTAGGTTTGCAGAATCGTATAATATAAATATTACTATTTTACTAGTACTTCTAATGATATTCTACGTTTTCACACAAATCCAAACAGTAATTCTCTCATCAAAAATTTGTAAAACTCTCTCTTACATCCAAGTTACTGAAATGTAATTGCCCATGACTTGCTAGAGAATCAAGCACAAAATACCCGAAAATAAACGTAAATCGTAGGACGACATCCCACGATGTCAGCCCTCAAGATTGTCTCAAGCAATGATCCATCACTTTTTGCAAAAATGAATTTCCTGTTCCAACACTTCCTCCAACGCATCTTTCTATCCATCCATCCATCGATACTCTCTCGCAGCAGCAGCTCTGCCGGAACCGCGACATTGCGCTAAATTTAACCGAAAACCGATTCCCTAGGCCCACTACTCCTGGCTGTGGTGCTGCTGCATATGCTTTCGGGCACCCTCGTCACTACGGAGTGTTGTTTCTGCGGCAACGCGCCTTCCACGACCTCGCGCGTATTCCTTTTCCATATTCCATTCATTTCCTTCCTTCTGTTCCATTTTGTTCGCTATTCGATTCAATTGTTTTTTTTTTTTCATGTATGCTTTCCTCTCTAATATTTTCGCGACCTCGCGCACACCATTAGCGATGTAATAGCGACCACAGGCGCATGTTTACCATGAGGGAACTCCGGACCAGTTTCGTTTTTCCCTTCTCTTTCCTTTTTCGGTTTTTTTATGTGCCCAGATCCGACGAGATCGAACCGCAATTACTATTACCATCCGGTGACTCGAGGATTTGTTTTAATTGCAGCCACATCAATGCACAATGCAGAGGTTCTGTTCTGGGGACAAACATCGACATCATGATGATAGGAAGGGGCATGATCATATGTTCTTATATGTTGACCCAGGATACCCGCAGCAGAATGTTGAAAAGGAGCTCACTCTTGCGATGGCATATGTTACCGGCAGATCCATGGCGCGATCCACAGTAATCCTATCGTGGTCATTACGATAATAGTCGATTAGGTACGGCAGAACCAATACGATTACAACATAAATGTATGTCACGAGCACTTATCGACGCCGGTGCAATCCGGTTCGATATTGCGTCCGGTTCGATTGTATCCTCCAAGAAGATAATAAACATTCCGCCTCCGTAAGGACACTACAATAGGACCTTCTCCCGGAGTGTAATGGCCACCTTCTCGACCAACGACCATCGAAATTCACGCCAGTATTCGGTGGAAACGCTGCTCCAATCCTTGCAGGTGATTCCATCGGAAATTGATTTCTCATTCCTAGCAGTGTATGTGCGTGCCGGGACTATCAATCGTTTGCGAACAATCGAGCCTTCGAGAGAGACGGAATGGACCACTTCCTCCACTTCCTTCCTTCAATTCTTGTCTTTCTCGTCGCTAAATCGTCGCTCCACACAGCGTGCCCCAAAGTATCGAGAGGCGACTGTCCGCCACAGCCAAAAGACCAAAGTCCGACCAGGCATCACGAGCACACGAGGATCGCGCAGTCCGTCCCGGAGCATTTATATTTTATTTGTGTTTGCACAAAGCGATTTTCCACCCTTTTTCCCAAATCGACCATCAACCACGGGACCACCAAGGCCCGGGCGCGAGCGCGCAAACAATGAGAAGAGACCTTGTGTCCCCCTTGGCCTTCCCTCCCTCTGGCTCCCCACACTCCTCGAAGAAATTCAATTTTTCTTCGCTTATCTCGCCGGCCAGCGCCGCCGTCGTTCGTTTGGTGGAAATAAATGTTTTAAAATGGAAAACTATTTCCACCGTTCCCACTTTCCCGCATTCGGAACAACGAATGTTATTGTGCGGGAACAAGGACCGGGGGGGGTGAGAGTCGAAGCACCAATGGAATCCTTTCATCCATTTCATCCTGCTTTTAGCTCTATGGTAGCCTTCTGCAGCTTCCTGCAGACACCCATTACCAGCAGATCTAGCATGGAGAGGCTGGCGAGGGTGAAGAACGGGAGGACAGGGGAAAGAGATTTGGCAAACGAGCGCGCAATTTAGCAAACGCGAGCCACCACCATCCACAGGGACCGGGGAAAGCGAATAAAATGTAATCCTCTCCGCCCCACCGGGCTGCATCACCCTGCATCTGGCCACCTTCTTCTCAAACTCATGCAACCGGACACGTGAACACGACGGACGGACCAGGGGAAGGGGTGATAAGTTAGAGCCCCAGAAGCCAGTAGATTGGACGTCCGAACACACCATGTGTGCAGCACACCATTTCGCAAGAGATGGCAACGTGCATATGCTACCGAGAGAGTGCTGGCTGGGTGCAGAACGCTTTAAATGGCCAACGAAGAGTTGGACAAGGATTTAAACCATTCTTTTCAAACGGCTCCCATCGATATCTCGTTCGCTTTCTCGCTGATGTCCGGGTGGACAACACACTTAAAAGGATTTGAAATTTATGGCTGGACAAATCCCGAAGAGTCGCCCAGTGTTGCCATGCCAGGCCATTTCTGGCCACTCCTGATCTGATCTTATCTTTCGGGGAAGATTGAAGCTGCAAAAAAAACGAAACATTCCAACCGGGTTGCCTCGCCGTTATCACTACGAGCAAAAGAGGGAGAATAGATTGTGCGTGAAATGGTTTTCGGTGAAATTGAATTTCAAGATGAAGCGACAGTCCGCCTTTGTAACAGACAGCAGAGAGCAGGAACACCCTTCCTCTTCTTCTTCTTCCTCTTCGCTATTGTCCATTGTGTTATTTGCATCTCTCGCGGGACAATGGAAGATGGCGGCTAACGGCCAAGAAGGGCAGGGAGATCGATCGCAACCTTAACCAACTGGCGTCTTCGTAACCGTCTAGCGCCCGAGGCACAGCACCACCATTTTTCCACCATCATGAGAAGTAGCACCATGGTCTGTCGATGTCCCATCGAGGTTCACCGGAATCCCATCACCGGATTTCCCCTGGCCGTGCGTCATTCAGTTCCCGGACCACCCTGTGTGCAGTGTCGCACAAGAGAGAGAGATATAGGAACGATACAGAGACTACGAGAGACCCCTGCCATCCTGACATATCCCTGTGGTCCCGGGAATGCCCAAGCGAATGTGATGCGATCGATGCAAAGCGATTCATGTTGTACCGTGGTGGTAATATAATGTGTAGCTGCGTCGGGGCAGGCAGTAGATATCACCCGGTCACACCCGGGTGGTGTCCCCCCCCCCTTCCCCCCGTCATTCTATCGCTTGGATACCCGGTGGGGTGCATCGTAATGGCGGCCGCTACTCGCTCGAACCGCCCGCGGTGCCCTGGATGTCAATGACGACACGTACTTCGCTCGGTATCGCACTTAGCAGGCGTCATTCCGAATGCGGTGCCCTGTACGGTGACAGGGAGACGTATTCCAATCTGCGTCAATCCCGCTGGAAGCGCTCCGCTGGAAAGTGTCGACAAGGAATTGTCATTCGTGAGGCACCCCGCGATGACAACGCGATGATGAAGCCCAGGCCGTGGTGAGTTGCTGAGTGTTTGTGATTCACATGATCTCGGGGAACTTATAAAGGGCCCCCTTCTTAGCACACATTGAATAGGCTCTGGCTGATCAAACCATACGTCTCGCTGACCTTCAAAAACAAAATTGTGACGTGATCGTGATGTGACTAATTCTCCATCGATGGCAATTAATGGTGCAACCGATACCGATGCAACGCGCATTCAGTTGCTCTTGTTACTGTTATTAGGGGAGAATATGCGTCATAATTGGATCGTCTTTCGATATTGACACTCAAAACGAATCCGTTCCAGTACAAAGCTACTTTTTACACATTGCTATTAGCTTCATAACAACAAACAGCACAAGGTGTAGACTAACGGGAACAAGAAGGAACACAAATGCTTACCACCACCAGCAGCAATGTCGCTCTGTTCATCGTGGAACCATTTTACAAGATTATGCTAATGCACCGCACCGGCCGCCTAGGTGTCTTGGAGCCGAGTAGAGTGGCGAACGGGACGGCGCACGCAACACCGTGTCTTCGACACGCAGAAGATACTTTACATAATCGCCCGATACTCCCGAGTGCACCCTTTGCGTGTGGGGAACGGGGCTGCGAAACGGCCAACAGCACACCGAGCACCACCGCTGCTGCTGCTGCTGCTGCTAATCCTCTCATTTCCATGCAAACAGAAAACATTACGGTTTCACGCTCGTTTGCGCCGGCCAACCAAAGCTAATCGGCAACGGAACGACAACCGCTTGCTGACGTCTCGTCTGTGATGTCTACATTTTAAGGGTGTTTAGTGTGCATCGTATGCAACCCACCGGGAAATCGATCCGCACCGATGAGAAGATGGTGAGAAGCATATCATTTACGCAACGCAACGGAACGATATCAATATCGGTTAATATTCAAAAGCCAGATCACATGAGACCGATGATGATCGGCTTTAAACGAGGGTTATTAGCGAGCAAAGGGAGCGGCTGAGGCGAACTAGGGGCGAGAGGCAAACACAAATAGATAATCCGTTTTGTCTGCAGCGATTTTGGCCGTCTTCGATAAGCGTCAGCGACCATCATAAACATACCTTCATCATGCAAACATAATTGAAACGCCGGTGAGGCGATAAATCTGACACATTTTCATCTTCTCCCCGCCCGGGAGACCAGCTTAGAAGAGGTACATAGAAGGGAGAGAGGGAGAGTGCCGCCTTTCGACAAAGGGTCGTGACATCGACCTGCTCGCTGGCTTCTGCTTCCACCGTGCCCGCGTTATGCTAAGGAGGAAACAAATTTATCAACCTACCAGGGGTACAGTTTGTGTAGCGCATCATGTCACCGAGCCCGAGTTGCTTTTCTTTTGCATCCCAGGGGGAAGATGTCCTCCGAACACGAGGCGTTGGCAATAAATAAGACATTAATGGTGTTATCTCTGTTGCGAAAACAAGATGTTCCTTGAAGGGGGAAAGTATGTGACAGGATGGCACCGGCGAAGGTAGGACGGAATGAAGTGATTTATGCTTTGATCCTTGCTCAACCCCAACCGAAGCGATCTCTTTTTTTCTATATATTACTGCACGGCATGTCATTTGCAGATTTTCATTGGATTTCAAAATTCATAACTTTGCCGACACCTCGCTCGCGATCATAAATCGAACCGAGGGTTCGGAGGCAGTTTTTTGGGTGGCGCATAATTTATTTATGGACTTTCTGCACTCTCTTTATCTTTAACTGCATCCAGATGCATATCTTTTCTTGGACAAAATGCATGCACAACTTTAACCTCTGATTACGGAAGAAAATTCAATCAGGTACACAGCAGACAAACTCAACTTCGATTCAATTACAACGAATCCCTCCTAGATAACTTTGTAATACAGTGAAAGTATCTGCGAACATTTGAAACATTAAATGAAAGCAGCATTACGGTCGAGATTCTCTGCAGGCCACAAGTAAAATTTAGAAAATACTCTACAAATTTGACCAACGCAGGAAGATTAGAAATAAAAAAAAAACAGATAAAAGTTAAAAGCCTTCAGCCTTTTCCCTGCACAAAACCTATCTTCTAGCAACCTTCAGATTGATGGTCTTTTCCCCGGCCAACAAACAAACAACATTACACAGTCAAGTGGATCATAAAACATCATTTAAAATTCAATCACAATCCACACCTACCCCGTGAGCTGTTTGTCCGAAATGCCCTTGAGCCATTACTGAGGCTACTACAGTGCAGCATCACGACTGCGAACCCCGCATAGAAAAGGGACACCAACCGGTGCAGTAGTCAACCAACCATCGCTTGCAGGCTGTCGAGAGGGAGAGAGAGAGTCCAATGCAAACAGTGCTTCTACTACCAGAACATTGCAAACAGACGGAAAAACGGACGTCACCGTCGTCGTGCAAACAGGACGCAGAGGCATCAGCAACCAGATAGCAGTCAGGCAGGCAAGGCAGTCAAGGCAGTTAAGCCTAGGCATGTGCTTCCCAGTGCCCAATAGATACGCGGTAGGGCACACGCGCGCACATTAATGCTAGCACATTAGCTTGAAATGTACTGGTTTTTCCTCGAAATGGTCTCATTTTAGTTGCGAGCAAGTGCATTGATATCGTAGTACTATCGCGCTACTTTCTAAATGGCGTAGGTTGTTGTACTATCGACACATATTTTTATTTAAAAAAAAAAGAAGTAAAAACAACGTCAATACAGCATAGCATTTTGATAACAGAAAACCGGGGCGAGGTTTCTGGCTCTGATGTGCTCCACTTCCTGCCACATTACTGCTGCAAGGACGATAAAGGTTGCACACCAGGAATAGGAATAAGCGTTTTCCTTAAATGTGCCCCGTCTGATAACATTGCACTGCACTAGGCTTTTGCCATACAACTCAAACAAGCGAACCAATTGGTTCCACCAAGTGCGAAGTGGAACCGATAAGCGACCTCGCATCCGCAGCGACTTAGGCCATTAGTCACACACATATACACCTTTCACGGGGGATTTGGAGACACAGTGAACACCTTCCTCTGCCCTGGCAGACAGGTTGATATTTCCTTGGGTAGAGCACGTTCCAAAAACAAACATTCCTTCATTAAAGCATAAAATTGGCTCGTTAAGATCGCTTAGTTACAATCATTCACGCATCGAGCATGACGAACGAGCGACGCGAGCAGCAACCTGTCCACAGACCGCACACAATGGCATTGATAACGAATGTGGTCGCTCTAAAGGACTTAAAGTGCGCCTCCTCCACCACGCAGAGTGGTCCGTTTCGGTGGAGACATGTCTGTCAGCATCATGTCTCCATGATTGCCCTTCCCAGGGCTGGTGCTGTGACTTTCTGGTTGGTTGGTTCAGGTTGGCTGGTTGATCAAAAATTAATGTAATTTTGGGCCGCAGCAAACAATCTGCCTGCCCTGCAAACGGCCGGGAGGGTCCGTCCGTTCGTCCGTCCACACCCTTTTTTGTCGGCAATGCGCATGACATGATATGCGCTGCTACCAGTGCTGCCGAATGCAAACAGCTTCCGGCGGATCGGAGTTGTTTGACAAGCGGAAACGTGCCGGGTACCGGGCTGTGCCGCCTGTCGGTATCCAGCAGAAGGACAAGGAATGCTCGATGGCACAGTATGGGCGCGCGTGTGTACGTGTTTGTCTCTCTGCGAGTGCCGTCGGTTTGAAAGTTATTTTAAATTTCATACAAGAACAATTTTAACACGCAATACACACGTATTTGCATTTTAATGAAGGGTAAACATGTGTCTTTCGATCAGGTCTGCTAGTGTTCGCAATTATCCTCACCAGATTTTACAGAACAAAACCTCAAACTCAATTTTGCGTTGAATAGATCTACGGAAATCCTCACAAAAACCGTCCCAAAACAACGGAGCAAATGATTTACACCTTCTGCCAAGTGGTGCAACTCTTGCTACACTCTTCTTCTTCCCTTTCCATCGTCGTTAGATGATTTATGGTGCGATCAATTATGTTATTATTTCCTCGTAAAACTGTTTTTGTCATCGACAGATAAGAGGAGCGAGGAAGGAGGCGATGGCATCGCCAACGCCACGAACGCAACCATCCAGGGCATTCAAATGGAGACTCACTCCGCAAGTCATTCCCAAACTCCGTCGTCTGAGAGAATAATTTCCCGCTGAAATCAGGACCCATCACCTTAAACCCATCTAGACACAGTCTTTGCACACAAACACGCACACAGACCAAAGTTAGAACTTCATGAACAGCTACCGCATCCAGAAACCGATTTATCTCCTTCCTTGAGCCGTCGTTCTACCATGGCCACCGTATGGCTTCCACTTCCAGCGATGTGCTAACGCGGTGTGCGGCAGGCAACACAATCCATCGGGGGAAGTTATCCTTTGCTCCGCTGAACCGTAACACACCCTATGGAAGTATTCTCTTTCCATCTCCTGAGCCCCCGGAAAATGAGGAAAAGTGAAACAATTACATCGCCGCAACCGCCAGCAGTCGGAGGTTTCGTTGACGGGGCAAGCCTCTCTCTTCAATTCACACAACCAGAGGACAGAGACTTATGAAAGAGCGCCACTACGGTCCACCCACTCCTACTAACTCCTCTGCCGTTCCTCCTGCTCCCCAGACTTCACGATGAAGCCGTTAGCGTTTTGTGTGTTGAAAACCCGGAGATCAGCCTGGACAGTTTTCTAATGTAATATCCTGGCTTCGGCAGCAGCAACCTGCCTGACACTGCTACGATCTTGTGCTGGAAAGGATGTCTCCTGGGGCGCCATTCCCGTTTGTCTCGCGACCCTTGGCAACACACACCGACCGACAGCGTCGTCGTCACCGTCGTCTTGAGAAAGGAAACGCAAACAATACTGACAATTTCCGCGCTGTTTGTCATCCCCGAAAGGTTGTTCACCATTGTTAATCATTAATTGAGTTTCACCGTGTACCGTTCACCGTCCCGCTCCACGGTAACCGGCCAGCCAGACCGAACGACTGCGCGGACGATGATGTGTCGCGCAATTTCGCTGCGGAATTGAAGGAAGTCATAAAAGTGGCATACCACCGTGTGGCATACTTTCTTGTCGCAGCAGCATAATAACACTGTGATAGCGCCCTGTGTGATTGACAATACTATCACCTACCAGCACGCAAACTCACAACCAGCGATGGGTTTTTTAATAAACGACGATTAATACCTGAGGAGGAATCATCGACCGTTCATCGCGCCTGAAGGCCAGCCAGAGCCGATCATCAGGGCACAAAAGAGTTTCCGGAACGTTCCCAGGAAGGAAAATGGGAAATAGATTATGAAAAATGGATTCTTCTGTCCATCCATCTTCCCTCGCCAGCGTACTACCACCACCAGCACCATGACCTACAGATTGATTCAATTTTCAATCCCCAACCCCTCTGCAGAACGTGTTTCCTTCTTCTATCAAGAAGCGCTTTCCTCCTGCTTGCCACCTCCTCCTTGGGGATGGTTCAGTTTTTACTACAACAGAACCCCTCTCACCCGAGCAGCCGGGTGTTTTTTTAGCTGCAGAAAAATAGAAAGTAAGTGTTTCTGACAGCTCGACAGGTCGTCCTGCTCCACTTCACGCTGCGCCACCCAACAACCTGTCGCTGATGCTGTTGCTGCTGTTTTGTTGGTCCCGGTAGGGATGGGGTGGGTGCTCGATTTTCAGATATTATATTTTACATTATCTGCCGCAACGTTCCATCCCCTGTTGGTGTTTCAAGGACTGCCACGCCAACCAGACGGGTGCGGAGGAATGTTTCGCCAGCATGGTGGTGCTCTGACATCATCCCCAAAACAAATCTCGCAAAAAAGGCGTCCAAAGGCGTGGTAGAGAGAGGCGAGAAGCTATAAAAGTGTTGTTACAACATGATTACGACGGGATTTGTCTGGTCCCCTACACAGCGCACCGCACCTCTTGTTGGCCACCAAGCACCATGGCGGTGAAAAACACAAGAAACGCAACAGCGACGTGCGACGATGACTCTGCTTTCGTCTGTAGCAAATGAGGGTGGCGAAGAGTCCCTGAAGCAACAGAAAAAAGCGGAACAAAAGTCAATCAAGTTCAACGGCAACAGCGGTGCTCGGAAGCCAAACTCGAGCGAGACAGAGCTGGAAGGTTTTTGCACCAGCAAAAGGATGATTTATGACTTTTCATGCACGCTCGTCGCACAAGGTGTCGCTGATGATGACACCTGTGATTACAGGCGAACAGTTTATCAGCTGGATCTAATCCAAGGAAGACGGCAGAGCTATCAGACTACCGCCTTCCCGAATCGGACCCCTGGCTGTGAAAATTAATTATTAGTTGTTCCAGTCCCTGTCGGAAATGAGCCGGAGCAATCGTAGTATCGAGCTTCGGTGGAATCAGGAGACAGCAGATAAAATCATTTCACCCATTCCCTCCGCCATATGCCGAGGTGTCCAGTCCTTCGCTGGTCATGTGCAGAAGTGTCAAAAACGATGCGAAACGATCACACGACACCACGAGCTATCGACTGGCGATGAAGCAGGCAATCCGCACCATCAAAGGCACTTCATCAGGCCAATCGAACACCAATCGGTCTCTCTCTCCCATTCTCTCGGACTACCACACTTCAAAAGGACATCCACCGAATGATGCCCAACGGGGGTCTGTGGGTGGGAAAAAAATAAATCCCCTCCAGATACCACAACTCACACGCGGGTGGTGGGGCCTCATGAGATGCCTGCCTGGACTGCCTGCTGGCGAACGCTTTTATCTTTCGTCACATGACCGGCTCCACGCTTCGTCACCTCTGCAATTGGCCGAGGAGGGTGGTCAGGGTCAGGAATGTGGGGAAAAACCACTACGTCGTGATAGGATGTCGATTTGCAATCACAAGTTTGTAATCAAATCTGTCACTTCCGGCCACGTATGCCATTCCCGGGGGTTGTGACATAATGCCGGACGGCGACGAAAACGCTTCCATTCCATTCGATACGTCATCGGTGCGAAGGCTACCTGCGTAGCCACCATCAGGCTCACTTCCCGCCTCCTCGGTTATTCCGACGCGTGGTTGCAAATCAAATACACTGTCCACTGCGGATGGTCGGACAGTTCGATCTAGTGGCCCGGATGGTTGTTGACATTCGGACAGCCAAGGTGAGCCTCGGTGCCACAGTACCGCTGCCCGGGGACTAAAATTAGCTCAATTCGTTTGAAGTGAAACGGAAGCGGTCCTTTGAAGATACGCTCGCCGGCCACCCACCGGTTATGGTGTGGCTCTTTTGACAGCTCACTGCGGGCGGTACGGGCATTGGCCAGATAAGCCGAGAGAAGGTTGCTGTTGGGGAGCACGCAGCATACCTGGTGGCTTTGAATTTTATCAAAATTCAGAAGATACATATTGCGTCATAGGTGGATATTGAACGATGTTGTTCAATTCGTCGATCGGCTGATAGGGGAACATACCTGAAATAGTGAGAGAAAAATATATTTAATGGAAAATCAGCGAAGAACAATGGTTTAAGAGGAAAAAGAAAAGATTTTTTCTAGATGAACAGTGATTAAATTTCGTTATTTCAATTGATCAAGTACACTTCTTGAAAAAAGTTCAATTAATTCAATGTTTAATCGTATTGTAAAATTACTTTAAACAACAAAATTATCCTGCCTTATTATAGACCCGCTATAAAACCCTTTCAAACATAGACCTACACAACCAGCGCATCAGCTATTGGTTAGGTCCTTTAGAATATCACACAGAAAGCAAGCACATCGATTTCGACCGTCCTCTTTGGCAACTGCAATAGATGAGTTCACAGGCCAGGTTAAGGACCCCGAGTAAAAAACTTAAAAGCCAAATGAAATTATATTCAGGTCGCCAGGATAGGGGCGAGGTCTGTGGTTTAACGGTTCAAGGAGTCTAGCATCGTTTTGATCTTTCGTTTTTTTTTCGGCAGAAAGATCGCGAAACCCACGGAAAGGATTAAAAAAAGGGTGATGTTCCCTCTTTTTCGAAAAAAAATTGGCGGATTTTTTTTCCATCGCCTGAAAGCGCTATCTTAGAGGGATTCAAGATCAATAAGATCCTGATTGAGATGTCCTAGGGACGAGCGTTCGGATGGGTAATTGTTTCATCATTCTCGTCAGTTAAAAATATCTCAAAAATCGTGAGAAAACGAGGGAAAAATAGATCTTCGGCTTGAATGATTTCGAGTGTTTGACTGATAGAGCTATGAACCCTTGATTCCTTTTCCTTTGACACTCTTAGTAACATTAAATTAAGAACAATGGCCATATTCTAAAACACTAGTTTGGAAATGGCTAGATTCAACCGTATCATTATACATCGGACATGCTAGTTAGGATCTGCTGTAAAGTAAATCTGAATCTCTCTTTGAAAAATGAGGTCAAAACCTGCTCAAGGACAGCATCTGGAATACACCACAGCTACAGCCAAGACATAAATCTAAGCAACAAACTCCAACAAACTCTCGGACTGATAAACTCAGCATCTGTGGTCTGCCGTTGTTGCCGAGCGAGAAAGATAACGTTGCCTTGCATGGCACAGCCAAGAACACGTCGTAACTACAACAGGACAGAGCATGGTATTGCCACCATCGCAGCGCTTATTCTGCAACCCTTTTCCGCCGTTAAACCGCCCGGGTGAATCGGTAAAACCCATCCCGGAGACTCCGGATGATAAAGTTTCCTAGCAAAATGTCCCCGAAAGTTGGTTAATCCCATTCCACGCACGCACATGCCATGAGGGGTTTTGCCCCCGGGGCCCCTTCGCTATCTCTTCCGCAGGACTTCCAGATGCTTCCGACCGAGACCGAGCGGCAAAGAGAGATCATCCAGTGCCGCAAAAACGCAAACTTCCGTGTTTCCGTGCACCTCAGGCACTGCAACCAACATCTTCTGCCTTCTGGCACAGGACAGAGCGCCCTGACACGCCAATGGTAACAATGGCAGGATTAATTGATTTTAAATTAGTGGCTTGTTCGTTGGTTTTCGCGCTGAGTCGAGAAGAAGAAGAAGAAGAGGGGTGAATGCACGGAACGCCTGTCATAAGGTGAGGAGGTTTATTGCTTTTATTGATTAAGGGGAAGATTGAAGGAAGGAAGATCGGTTTTCCGAATGGAGAAAATCCGCTTTTCGATACGTTGGTCGAGTATTGATGACACGGTGGTCGAGGATGAGCGAAAACAATGTTTGAGGAACTCATATCTAACCGGAAATCAGGAATACAAATTGTCAGTCATTGAATGTTTGTAAAAAATTCCAATTGCTTAGAAGCGACACTAGGATCCTCAACGATATAACAAAATATTCTCCAAAATTTAACAAGATACACAAGAAATCCTCGAATGACATGTCTAAAACTCGTGAAATCAATTCCTATCTATATGCAAATCTCCCCAAAACCTACCATCGTAAGTCCCCGAGGAAGAAACTCTGCAGTTTGCGCCGCTTGCAGATCCCAGTCTCAAATGGAAGCCAGCAGAAGGTTCATGAAGAAGCGGCACACAGGAGCACTCCATCAAGGCGCAACAACAACGACAACGGCGACGACAACAACGGCAATAACCATCGCACAAGATTGATAGGTTTAACTTCACCCGTCCCATTAACTTCTTCTCACACGGCATCCCCTCACCTCCCCCTCTCATGCCCTGCCCTGTCCTGTGGCCTACCGTTCCCATTGTCCAACGGTTGACGCGATGGCAAGGACGAAGGACGAATTCGCTTCCCCGCATTGCCACGGTAAGCGGAACCCTCTGTTGGAAACGACGAGCCTAAGAAATACAAAACACGGAACACGAAAGCGTCTTCCAGCAACAACAGCAAAAAAAATCACGAGGAAACGAAAGGCCCGGCACGAGGAAGACAAGCTCGTGCTGTCGTCATGACCGTGGCGCTCCTTCGGGGAAACTTCACTTCCGGTAGCTGTCCAGCAACAGCAGAGGCGGTGGTGGTGGTGGTGGTGGTGGCGGCGGCTGCAACGAGCCAAAAAGGTGGAAAGAAACAAGCCCACAATGAAGCTGATGATGATGCTCTGCTGCCCTTTTCCCCTCGGGGAAGACTCAACCTTTGCGTCAGGCACTCCATTATGTCTTCATTATAATTACTCCTCGACGGCCTCCAAAGGATTTGCCCACCGGTACACGCATCGCGGCTGGTCTTAAGGCGGGCTGGTCGGACTTCGCGAATCCTCGCGCCCTCCTGGCCGGTAATCCGCCGGTATCTTGACCAACTACAGTCCAGGGGTATAGGCCCAGTTCGTCGAACTCTCCGACGTCGTCGTCGTCATCGTCTCGGCTTTAGCTGCCCTTCGGCTCGCTAGTTCGCCAATGCCAAGGACGTGCTGGACGAACAATGCGTCGTTCGCATTCGAACAACCACCGGGCAGGGAAAGCCAAGGCTCGTAGAAGTCGAAGAAGACGCAAGGAAGCGAGCACAGCACACCGTATACGGGAACCAACTTCCGCTCACCTTTAACCGCGAAGCAACACGAAACCTTCCCTCACCTCCAGTCCCTCCGGTGGTGATGTTGTGTCTGGAGTCTCAAGTCCTCGAGAGACGCGGCTGCGACGACTTCACTTCACTCATCACCGCGCACATACACCTTTCTTCCGGCAGACGGCGGCGGTATCGAGAGCCGGATCTCACCTTCTCCGCCTTCTCGACGTTGCCTAAAAGCGTACACACAATTGTGACCCTGGTGGTGATGATGCGGATAGTTGTGCTGCTGCTGCGGCTGCTGCTGCAACGGCTGCCACCGTGAAACGCCCATTCGACAAAGTATCGGGTATGCACTTTCGGGCATCTTGGCGGATCGATTCAAATGACATGATCCTGCTGCCGGAGGGTGGAAGGGGAGTGGCAATATGTGCCTGCCACTCTGGCGCATATCGAAGTCGAAGGAAAATCCGAGGATCGATCCCGCGAAGTGGGAATCGAATCGGATCGTCAGACATTCGCGAGGGCTGCAACGATCTTTAGTTCGAATCCCCTGCCGCCCTCCACGATGCATCCACAAGGCATGTTGGCTGCTACGACGGGGTCCTTGAAGATGAAACAAAAGCCCACGGAAGAGACAAGAGGGTCTTTGCGTCTGTGCTCGCGCCCCTGTCCGTTTATGTGACTGCAACTGAGGGCTGAAGAAATGGAGGGGCGGAATATGATTTCCGCCTTCTTCTGGCGGGCACTCTTGCTCGCGCGCGCTCTCACAATCGACGACATCTGGTCTGGTCTGTTCTGGCTCGACAGTTTTTTTGCTCCCTTTTCTTTCAAGTACATATGCTGCTCCTTACGCAATCCTAGAGGGGTTACCACCACTGTTTGTGTGGCCCCGACCAAGAAACTCGCAGCAAATCCAGCCAGTCAGCCTATCAGGGAGGAAAAAGGGGGGGGGGGGGGGGATTCCACTTCGTGACCGTTTGTGCGCCACGTAGAGGCGGCTGCGGTGCTGCATAATTGGTTTTGTAGGTTAAGGCTACGGGCGCGTATGTTTTGCTTTGCCAAAGCAGCACCACAAAGCCGAATTGTTGTCTGAAGTGATTTGCTGATTTCCGTTTGTTTTACTCTCTCAATCTCATCTAGGCCAGTACCTTGACCGTGCCCACCTTGGCCACACGCACGCACAAACACGCGGTCCTGCTGCAGTTTTCCCAAAACAGTTCCCCGGACCTTGGGTGTTTGGTGAAAAGCGAGCTCCGACGAAGAGACCAATTGATGACGTCCGAGTGCAGCGCCGAACGTCGAAGGTCAAGGAGCCGCGCACCACGTGACGGAATGTCACAATACCGCCAGCACTTCCCCCAAACGGTTGCCAAAGTCTAGGCGGACGCCCCGATAACTGTGCGCCGGTATGCAAACGGATTCCGCAACAATGCCCCGCCGTTGCGGAATGTTTTTCCTTCCCGAACAAATGATCCCTCGATGCCGCCTTTGGACCCTACCCTCGAGGTGGTGGAAAGCGATACAAAAACATGCGTCTTGTGTTTCGAGCCCTGTGTCGTTCGTTGTGTTGTGTTTGTTCCGCTAAGATGTCATTATTGCAATCAGACGAGGTTCCAGTCAAACATTCATGGCATTCTCACGCTCTCGTATCGTTTTGTAACAACATTTCAAGAGTTCCGCTCGCACACACATTGGGCAATGGAAACTGAATGGCCCCTTCTCGGTATTGCGAGCAGAGTTTGGAGAATCTTATGTTTGATGATTTGGCCAACAATTGAATGGTGTAACAGGGTGAGATATTTGATTGAATTGAATACCATTCAGCTTCTTTTCGATTTGAGTAGCATTTCGATCGAAGAAGGAAATTTCTTTCTAAAAATAATACTATTTTAGTCACTTCTTCCAAATGAGTCAGAAAGATGTTCGGAACATTCACGGAACAAGCGGTATTATCAGCAAACTGGAAAATGGGAATTTCTATCAGGAACGAATGGAAATCGGTCAAATTTCGTTCTCACGCTCTCATATAGTTTTGTAACCTTCCAAGAGTTTGATTGCATGTGTAATTTGGGCACTAGAAACCGAATTGGCTGCCCTTTCTTGGTATTTGGAGCTGAGTCTGGAGAAACTTATGTTTGATGATTTGGCCAGCAGCAGCAACTAAGCATTTCTTCCAGTGAGTCAGCCAAATGTAACGCATTCACGGAATATAGTGTATTATCAGCGGAAAGAAAAATGCTTTTTTGCATTATCAGAAGAGAATGTTAGAAATTTCTCGTTTTCCGTCTATGAAAAGTAATGTTCTTCCCCACAGCAATAGTTCCTGAACATTAATCATAAGTTTGCCGATTGAATTAAGTGGTATCTTTTGTACATTCTAAACATATTTGGAATTCTATTTCATAAAGTCATTTCCGTGTGTTCTCTTTTGTCCTAATGACTAAATGCTCTTGATGAAGTGCTTTTGCTCTGCTTATACCGTAACGATAAACTCATATAAATGTTTAAAAAAAAATAAATAATGCTCACATAGCCAACAATCTCCATTTTAAGCTGGATGTGCTGTGAAAAAAAAATTGTAACCATCAAGTGATAATGAAAGCCAAATTAAATCATTTATCCTTCGCGATTCGCTGGAAATGAAAGCGAATCATCCTTTCACCGAGCGAAACCGGCCTCCATTGTCCTGTTCCATCATCCCTTCCTGTTCGACCACGTGCCCTCCGCCCGCCAGGACGACAAGTGTGCGGCGAGGGCTCGACGACGACGACGACGACGCTCGCTCGCTGATTGATTGAGGATGAGGTAAGTGCTATACGTGATACGGTCACGTGACCGTACGCAGTTTGGCGCGAAGTAATTTATTTTTCCTTTCCGTAAACATTCCCACCACCTCCCTGGGGAGCACAACCACCAAGGGAAACCACCGCAGCCCGAACGGACCGATACACCATTTGGCGTGTCGACCGTGTCCCTCGACCTAACACCACCTAACGTTGGCTGGCTGTTGGCAGCCAATTTCTCCAAACAGTCGGAAAATTGTAAAACTCCTCCGCGCCTCCTTCTGCTGCACACGCCAAGCACAAGCGAAGGGTAGTAGGGAGCGAGCAGCGAGCGAGCGAGTCCGAGACCAAATTTTCGGACCAAAACACCGTCCTCCCTCCGTTCGTTTCGTTTGGCTTGGCGGCTCGACTGTGTGTTCGGGACATTATCATATCTGACGCTGTTGGCCACTTTAAAAGGCTGAACAAGTGCCTGCCTGCGGAATCCATTAGCAGCGCACTTGACGCCGGCAAAGATGATGATGGTAGCAAATTTGTTACGGCACGTTCACGCCGTCCGGAGGATTGCGGTTTAACACGGACATGACCGTAAGCCCTACTCAGGATGGTCGAAACCCGTGGAATCGGATACGAAAGGGAGTGCGAAGTTGACTGCTCTTTTCGTGTTTTTTTTTTGACACGAGAGGCCATTTTGTTTATATCGAAAAGATCCTCCGAAAAATCATCAAAAGATCATTAATTGTTCCACCCCCAAAATCCTTTCGACGTCGTTATCACAGTGTATGACAGATAATTCATTCCCTCTGAACCATGAACCGACGGTAACTCAAGTTAATTAATATAGCTAACCAACGAGCACTACATTAGAAACCATTCATGCTATGATCAACAGCAACAAACCCACAACACACACAAATACAACTGGAAGCTAGTTCTAAATAATGGTACAATTCATAAACCAAATTTACAGTCACGTACCATTGTGAATGGTGGTTGGCCGATATCTTGGCCGCTTATCTACAAGTGTTTTACATTTCCTCGCTTCCTTTTGCGCGCTGCTGTGCACTCCACGCGCCAATTCACGCGTAACGGCCCGTTGTTTGCTCAACGATTGCGGCGTTCCAACATTCTCTAACTCAAGTAAAACAACATTGCGAGCTTAGGAAAAAGGAGGGGAGCAATAATAATGGCGGAATCGGAATAAAATAAATCACGCTTATTGTCGCCCGATATTCGCCAACTAGTGCTCCGCCCGTAACATGTAGATTTTGGTTAACGGCGAGCGCGGAGTATGTTTGTGACCAGTTCCAATTAAACTCCACACACCCTTGCGGTCCACCTGCCCGTAAAGATAGGGGATGGTGGAACCCCAGCTACCGATTCCCGGATTGGTCAAGAGCCGAGAAAAAGCAAATTCCTTCGAATTCCTTCGAATTCGGCCACCTTCAGAATGTCACCACTAACGCCGGTCGTAAATAATAACCCCGATGGCCGCGAGTTTTCGGTGAAAGTCGACGAAGGAGATTGTGAAAAAGGCATCAGCAGAGCTTGGGGTTGGACCTCCGCCTGTCCTTCCTAACTAACCCTGACACACTAGCAAAAAGGATGTAGCAGCGTCCGTGTCCGTGTCCTAAGCGTGCTCAGAAAAAGAAAAGAAAAACCGGGAACGAGATCTGCTTATTGGCATTGTCGGAAGCCGTCATTATCGGGCTGGCCAAATGGAATGTTTTATGCAAACCCACCGGGAAGCACAGCAGCATTAGCAGCCCGGCGTAGCAGACGAATAATGATGAGAGCATGCAAACGACTCGGCATGAGGTCCTCGAGGTAGTGACCAGTGGACGCCAACCTTCACAATGCTGATCAAATCCTCCCACTGCGCCAATGTAACCAATATTTTACGACTCTCCTTCCCCCATTTTGGGGCAGGAAAAAGGCAAGGAAGAGGGTTAGCAAGTGGCTCTAGAGCCACCTCCCGGCACCAAAATAGCCACCACACTGTGTCTTAATTATCGCACGAACGAGCATTCCGCTTAACGCGTGAATACTCAAACGCACCCAACAGCCCCCCCCGTGGTCCACCATTGGTTGGCCATTTTTCATTGAACCTCTACAATTTTTATGGCCGACGGAAGGGGGAAAGTGGGGGAGGGGAAGGACCGAAAATAAGGACAACCATTTCGCGATACGATCGGTGTGATTTAGGCTGGAAGTGGACTCATTTTTATTCCTCCAATTGTTAGCTCCCGGCCCCTTAACAAGGGCTGATGAGCTGCCTGAGCTGCTCCTCCATAGGTACTACTACTGCTGTAGCTCGTACTGCTCGTTAACCCGCCGCTTTTAATGATCTACGCGAGTTGTAAATTTCCAGCTATTAGCCCACGGGACTCTTGACTCCTGGTGCGAGTTGATTCCCGAGCAGTGATATCATGTTATCGTTCGCTCCCGAATCAATTACCATCATTCCTTTACTACTTGCTTATTTTACCTTGAAAAGGAACATTAGAAAAGCAATTTCTGCTTAGAATGGAGTCTCCTTTCTACTTCTACTTTTTTTGTTTTACTTTGAACCATCTACGCCATTTTGAGAGGATACGAGCCTACGTTCAGAATACAGATTACAATAATTCTAGAACTCAATTACTCCAGATGAAATTCATCCAGGTTGATTCGTTCGCGCGTATTTCATGCGAGTTCGTGTGAATTATGACAGATCTCTATGCACTGCAGACGATGGTTCTATTGTATCCGAACCCATCTCAGCTGCTCTCAGCCATCTCAAGATCTGAGATGTTCAACAATGTAAAGAACGGAAGTCGAAACCGGGCTGAAAGGCCAAGGTACAATTGAAACGGGAACAGGAGACATCAGCAATTATCAGGGAGTTCCGACCGGGAGTCGAAACCGAAAAAAAAAACGCAAGAACGACTTTGCATCAGGAG
Organism: Anopheles aquasalis; assembly: GCF_943734665.1. NCBI lineage: Eukaryota > Metazoa > Arthropoda > Insecta > Diptera > Culicidae > Anopheles > Anopheles aquasalis. Next base: position 63,793,249 of record NC_064877.1, on the reverse strand, counting down.
TTGATCGCCGCCGTGCGACTTCCCAACGGTACGGCTTCCACCGTGACTTCTCTTCCTTCCGTCACAAACACCAAAAACCATGCCGGAGAGACCCCTCGTGGAGTTAATTATAGTGTTTAGGCGACAACGGCGGCCCCGGCCCTTCCGTGGGCAAAAAACCCCTTCTTGTCACCGAGTTCCCGTGCCGTGGAAAATGAGAAAGCCGCGGCAAGGAATGTGTGAAGTCAAACTTCCGCCGTCGTTGAAGCCCTAGAGCGAACTGCGATGCGAATGCCAGTGATCTTCACGACTCTTGCCGTACAATACGCGAACGAACGGCATCTTCTGCACACAATTGAAACAGGGGATAACGCTCGCACTCGCGCCCTCTTGGTCGCGGAAGTCGATGTGAAGGTAAGATGGCGGCCGCAAACCTAAGACTGGATGCACTTTGCGCGCCAAAAAAATTCATTCTTCATCCCGTTTCATACGAGCTAAGACTCTTCTTCTACTTCCTCTAGAGTCCAGCTGATCAGCGAATGGCTTCAAACGAGAACTAGCCCAAAAAACCTCCTGTTACTACCTTGTGCCTAGCGCGAACTCCAACTGCCCAACTCAACGACGGCAGACACACAATACCTCGACCTACCGTCGTTATTGTTGAACCAATAGAAACCACGGTAGTCGCAGTCACCAAGTCCTTCAACCGCGTGCTCAAGTTTTCTCGCTCAAGTTCATTCCCTTCCCCCATTTTCCATTCCCTCCATTCCGTATGCTCTCAATGGTGCAACGAGCTGGCCGATTATCTGATTCAAACCGGTGAAGGATCTAACGATTTCCCTCGCTCTTTTGTCTTTGTTCTCGGAGTGGGAAGGACCTCCTGAGCGCTACGTCCTCTAACTGCTAGTAGCGCTTTAACCCAGGCAAAGGGTAGCAGAGCCTTAATTGAGCTAGCCAACTAGCAGTAGCCACTTCACGGTGCAGGCAAACCTGAGGACCAGACCTCAAGACCCGTGTGCTTCAAAGTGCAAACAATTTAGCACCGGACTGTCGCTACTGCTGTCCCTCGCTCGCTCGCTCTCTGATGGTACTGATGAGCTTCGATAATATTTCGATTGTAATATCGGCTCTCGACCCCCTGCCCCACTCTAAACGAGCAGATTGGATTGAAATGATAATTACACACTCTAGCGGTCGCACGCCCTCTCGATCAGAGTTATTCCCGAGTTCTCCCCCCCCCCTTTGACGGTGACAAAAACGCGCCAAAACGCGGAGACTTCACTTACCACACAGTCCTTGGCGTCCTTAAACCCCAGCTTCTAAGCGGACGTTAGCGCAGCCGTCGGCTCGGCTGCAAGCTGGCTACGTTCTCCACAACCCCGTATGCAAAACACCACTCCACATACCACGTTCCCGGGAGTTGTTAACAAGCAAATGAGGGGGGGAGAGAACACTTTGATTGCTGCAACGGCCACCAACTCCACACTCTGTGCTGCTCTCTCTCTCTCTATCTTGCTATCTCACTCTGCGTCCTCTTCTGGTTGTTAGTAATTCAATTTTTCCCCTGAATATTGTTTTGATCTGTTTCACTTCGGCTTCGACCGTTTCGAGCGCTCAACCAACACAATTCGACGGTGAAGAGGTCGCGCACTCTTCAGTGCCTTGGCCACTTGATCCGATTCTAACCGAAAAACGGCTGCACGCGTCGTCTTCTGCTCATTACTCTACAGCAGCAGCAGCAGCAGCAGCAGCAGCATATGGGGGTATAGCTAACGGCGTATCGCACCAGCGTGCCCAAAAATCCTCTCCTGCTTTCCTACCGCCTCGACAGCACACGCCCTCTTACTCATTCACTCACTCGCTCGCACGCGGTCAACCGGATCCAAGCGACAACGTCAACGATTCCCGACATACTGCGGACGGTTTGGCTGTGCACCACAGCTGGGCTGGGGCGATTGGGCGGCGTTTAGTCGAGCTGAAGATAGCTCACGTCACCGCCAGAGCCGCCTCGTCACCTCGTCCCCTCAGTATATCTTTGGGGTAACCCTTCGACTCGAGCTTAATGTTTAGCTCCACGATTGAAAGGGCGCGCGCCCAGCGTTTGAGGGATTTGCTTTGGGAATTTCCTCAAAGTATCGGCCCGTGCCAGTGTCACTTCCTGCGAGACATCGCTCTGGTCAACAGCGGATAGTCCTCCCAAACCGGCGAGTGTCAGTGTCAACAGGAGGCGTGAGACGCACGGAGAGATATTTGTATATTTACCCAATACGTAAGGTAAGTAGAATTGATTGTAAAACATCACGAACCTTTTACTAACTGTTCCGAGTCTCGAAGGTTCCTAAGTCAACCGCGAGGGCTACATAAATCGGTGCCCTACCGGTATCTTCACGGTGCTCCGCTTTCAGCGGACTTTATTTTTTATCAATATGATGAGGAGAGGTGAACGCGCACAACCGAAAAACACACACCCGTGTTTAGTGCTTTATGACACCGGGGGGCATCCCATCGGCCGATTGACGCGCGCCCGCTTCTAGTAGCGAGTGCCAACGGGGTGATGGGGTGTGTATGTGACTTATTGAAATGACGGATGCGCGTCCATAAATCTTGTCCACCCCGGTCCCAGTGGCGATAGATAAAGCTCGGCCGCTCGCTTAAACATGAGCTGGAAGGCGCAAAAGATAGATCGAGCGCGAGCGACCCAGAAATGCACAAATCAATCGCAATCGGACCACGCCTGGACAGTTCTTCTTCCGCTACCGTTCGCCTCGCAGAAGCCTCCCTTTAGCGAAGTAAGAAACTCGCATCTCGAAACGGTAGCCAAACGTCAATCCCTTGCAGGTGACGTGGTTGGCCAATCGGCGTTTCGCCTTTACTATCTCTCTCCACTCAACTTTACAACCCCATTCCGAGGAAAACAGAAATCGATTATCGTTGCCCACCGTGCAAGTAGAATCACCATGGGGGGGCTCGCTTCCTACCCCTTCCTCCCTGTGACGTGCTCTGGTTCGCGCCAGACAGACGTAGATCATCACTATCTGTGGTAACGGTAGCCATAAAGCGATCTGAGCAACCGAGAGGAGCACAGGGGGGTTCGGACACGGACGGGCAAATACGCTGAACAGACAGAGAACCGACGGTCACACCTTGGCCAGCCATAAACTCACCTAATTCCCATCATTTACTACTCCCGCGGGGGCACGTTTATCTATTGACAACCGGGCACTGCGCGGGTGCAATTAAAAGCCTTCGACCATCCCTAGCCGGGTGGCCATGCCTGGGGGCTTAGTCTGCAAACCACCCAAAAACGAAAAAAAAAAAACACAGACCGACAAAAGAATGGAGGTCACCATCCCAACTCCAGTGCTCCGGCATGTACGGCAACATTTCTGCTCGAAATTCATGCTCAAGGTCACACCACACTCCAGGCGCATCCGACGGCCCGGTATGCGCCGTCGCATTAATCTTCGTGCTCGATGCAATGCGCTCCCTGGCGCTTTGACCCCCATACCATATGCTCACCAACATCGTGATGACGCCAGGTGTTGCTGAAAGATAAAAATCTCTTCCAGACGCCAGACGCCGATCTGTGGGTTCTGCGAGAGGGAAAAGAGAACATAAAGAAGGTTACCGCCCTCGAACCCCGGGATTCTGCCTTCTCCGGTGTCATATGATAAACCGAGTGCCCTTCCAACCGACACACCGACCTTAGTTCGTCCAGGATCGTCGATTCATTCGTCGCTCTCCATCTCCACCACCTCCAATCGGTACCGCAGGATCTCTTTTGCAGTTGTAGCAGCGGTTCGCCAACGGATGCGTCTGCATCCCGTCGCAGATTGACGTCGCGTGCTGCATTAGAAGCGAGGCCAGACACACATACAGTCTAGCGCCGTGGCATTGCAGCACATAGCATAGAACCTCGGTTAAACGGTGACAGCTGAACGGAGAGAACGTTTGCTCTGGTCGATGTTGGCTGATCTGGATCGGAAGCGAACCAAAGGAAGAACTACTTGAGGATGCAAATCGAGGCACGCGCTCCACAGCATTTGTGAAGTTGGGAGGCAGACGGTAGTGGTTTAGCATAGGACACCCTACAGAGGAACTGCATCATCACATGTGTGGTAAGGATGTTTTGCACAATGATTATGGGCATTAATTGAAGGGAAGTGAGGATGGAAGTTTTGAAGATTCTTTCACAAAAAAATTCATGTCAACTAACTGCTCAGATTATCGGTAAATTTTGGATGACTTCGACAGTACGCTTGCATTAAACAGCTTTGCAAACTGCATTTTTGAGAATAGAGCTTGCTAGTGGCTATCTAAAAAACGATTTAAAACTAATTCCAAGAGAACTTTTTTATCTCTTATTGTTGAACAATGAAAAACAATGTCAGTCACGATAATTGTTCAAACAGTTTTAGAAAGCTTCTAAAAACATGCTGAAATCTATTAAAAGTATCTACATTTGCAGCATTCGGTCAGTACATTGTCATCCAAGAGTTCGTATCCCACTGAAATGTCTTCAAATGTGTCTTCAACCAGATAAAAAAAAAACTTCAGAACAACCGGAGCAGATGGCTCGACTTATTCATCATCAAACACGATTTACTGCCATCCCTTCGTCCAGTTCATCCTCCCAACGCCATTATCCCCTCTTCCCAAAAATGGGGGAAAACTTAATAAAACAATAAACCCAACAGACACACCACACTTCGTCCGTCTCCATTGGCACCAGTGCCGCACAGCAGACCAAAGTTGAATTACTCACAGTTTACCTTTTCAATTATCACAACCAACGGCGACCCCACCAACTATCTGTCTCTTCCTCCTCATCGCCAACCGTCCCTGGCTATCTAACTTCATCACGGGTGCGCTAATGGTGGGCGAAGAAAATTGACATCCATTACCAAACCGTACAACACTTGTTTCACCCTCGACCGTGGGCGATGGGGTGGGGGGTGGTTGGACACACGCAAAGAACAGATTTTCACCCTCTCACAGTGCAACACTCGCCTTTTTTCCATCAGATCAGATACCGGGGGAAGATATCGTGTCATTCCGTTCTCTCTGCAACTCCCGAAAAAAGGGGTTAAAACCACTCCCGGGGGTGGAACACTTTCCCACTCAAGGGAATGCAGAGAGGGGACGAGCCTTGCGTGATGACAATGTCGTTTCACTAGTTCATCATCACTGGGCGGCACGATACCGATACCGAGTAGTGGCCCGTCGCTCGATTCGATTCGACCAGAAAAAAGGGTGAAAAGATGGAGTCACTGTGGCCACGGACTTTTACCCTCTTCTTCCAGAGCTTTTCGCTGCTCGTGAGAAACGACACGAGTCACGCAAGTCGCCTTCTTTTACGGATTTGACTTTTAGCTTTTAGTGCCAGGGCACACTAATTGAGCCAACATCGATAGAAATCCCTCTCTTCTCCCTAGCATCTTCGTTAGTCTCACTGACACTGATTGCTTTGGGTTGTCCGCCTCGCCCACCGTCCCAAAAAAAAGCCAATCCAGAGAACCTGACCGCGTACTTGCGTGAACATTATCGTTGTTTTGCAAACGTCGCCACGGCCACGAAGCAGCAGCACCGGCAGCAACCATCGAGAAGTGCACATCAATTGCTAGGCTTGATCGTTATCGCTTGATAGCAACCGCAGGATCTGGCCGTTGCTAATTTGCGTTTAGATGATCCCTTTCGGTGTAATGCAAGGCAGCTGACCACGCACGCACAGCAATTATCCTTCCTTCTCGAGAGAGAGAGAGAGAGTAAGGGGAAAAAGGAGATCTTGAGGGACCAACCAATGTCACCGATCACAGCCATCAGTCAATATTGCTCGAATATTAATCAAATTACTTACGGTGACCCTTCATGAAGCTCACTGGCGGGCTTCGCTGGCCACATTCCAGTGCTACATACCTCAGCCTAGCGAACGGAATTACGCTTGGAACGCACCACGGATTTGCGTGGAAATTGCCTTCGCGCAATTACGCCCGGTACCCCGGGACCGTACTTAGAGACCTGCTGGGTGGTGTCACCTGCCATTCTAGGTATTGGAACTGATCGAAGCAACTGATAACCATCAGCAAGTTATCGCGCGACCGAGGATATTCCAAATACGCACGGATTTATGAATATTTATACGGGAAGTACACAATCCGTGGAGTGACTCCCGCTCCCCAAATACTCAAGGCAATGCCCTTCGGAAGCTATCAGATCGGATAGATCGGTCCGCTGTATAGCCAATAGATGTACAAGCGAACATGGATACAGTACATCAAGATATTGCGTTGAAAACACGCTGTACATGAACGACTCATACTAGGGTTTGAACTTTGGTTCACCACACCACGGAACACATCTTTTTGCCCCCCCCCCCCCCTCGCGAAGGCGGCATCGATTGCTCGAAGGAGCGAATACCTAATCGGCTACCGGGATTAGACAACACTAGATAACACAATCGAACGATCGGTCGGCTGACTCTTGGGCAGATAAGAAAGAGATCAACAGCCCGCCAAGCTGCCTACTGGAGGCCTCCGGGAGGGCATGGATGGGATTAAGATAAGTGACCGCGATTCTCACAAAACGTGAGCAATCGTGACACTTTAATTGCCCGCGCTAATTGATCGGCTAGGGTTTCTCGTGGTCGTAGTTTGCCGCTAGAAGCTGCTCTCCGTGAGCGGCGCCAACCACGATGTCGATGACGCGATCCATTGCAATGGCGATGGCAAATCACGCGCTCCATCGCGTCCGCTTATCCTATCTCATACCGGGACCGGGACCGGGACGTTATTTGCTTGGCTTATCAATTGGCAGTAGATTGTCGCGTTTAGCCCATCGAAATTAGCACACCCCCCCCCCCCCCTCAACGTGACAAGCTGCTGCCGAAAATCACTCCAGCATGTGTTGTAGATTAGCCACAGGGTGTGTGATTGGGGCTTTGGAGATTTGCTCCCAGCCCATGGCGTAGCCTTGGGAACAGCTAACACATACCAACTAAAAGTGGTATCGCTGAGGGATAGGCTTTCCTAAGTTGAATTGTATGTCAACGTCAACGCACGCTGTGGATCCTCTGATTGCAGCTGGTCCAAGGTACGCACAACCCTGGACCCCGTACGTAACTATCTTTAAGAAGTGCCCGCTATCCGGCGTACCATCATCATGATCGAACACCTCGGCCGCGGCTCCGGCGAAGTGGCATATTTATGGTGACAAATGACTTAATCCCTTGCTGCGTACCCGCAGTGTGGCCGCCGCGCTAGTGTAGTCGCATCCAGGCAATACCGAAAAGAAACCTTAACTGAAGAGGTTCAACAGAAAGGAAGGGGAGGGAAGGTCTGTTTTGAAGTCGTCGACGACGAAATAGCTGGGTCTGAATTGAATTGGGAGGTTGTACTGAAATCGTCGATCGATTCGGTGGCGACGACGGTGGTGACGGGAAGGGATTAGCATTATCTTTTCGGAGCTGTTTGCTCGGATGGCTGTGGCCCAGCCCGGGGCATGACAGCGCGCTAGGCGTAGTACCGCGTTACACCGCAAGCTATTGCGCACACAAAGATGGTTGCGCGTCCACCGTAATTGGGGAGGCTTTGGTTGACATTGACAGAGCGAGAGCTTAGCGCTTAATTGCTGACGATAAGGACAGTGGCCGGTTAATGATGGGGAATCACAAAGTGATTTTTGATAAACATGAAGACACCACTGGTCTGCACAGAAGCGAAGAGATTTTTGTTTGTTTGTTGGTTTGTTTGTGCAAGTCACCAGCTTATTCGGCTGTCGGCAGGTATATCTTCATTTGAGGTGCACATTCCCAATGCCATGGCTCTAAAGTTGGCTCTTAAGAAGTCGGCAACATTGTAGTTACGGTAGCATAAAGTACCGGAAAGCATTACAAGCCATTTACCTGCTGCTGCATGCCCCTGCACTTAGAAGCTAGGCGTAAGCTCAGCCAAGTCACGGCCAAGTCGCAGCAAATTGTACCAGGTGAAGGCCTCGCTACAGCGAATGACAGTGACGCTTTCGGTTCGGCAAATCGTTGGCGAATTTGCAAACAGTTTTTGGGGCGAAAATGTAAGGACAGCTAAATTAGATCGCCTTCCGGTTGAGCATGGCTGAACCAAAGATTGATCAATACGCGATGCTTTAGCTGGATTGCCTATTGCCATCGCCTGTGACCTTCTTCCTACAATAGGACCAACAAGCGAATCTTGGTTGTACCGCTGAGCTTTTTGGTTTATAAACCAATTGAAAACTACCTCTTCATCATCGCCGTCATCATAAAAACGCGTATAAATAGAATCACTGCAACTAAAAATGTAGTAACAAACGGCACAAGCGAAGGAAATGGATGTGCTGCTGACATTTCAATCTTCAAATGTTTTGAATATTTTTCCACGATAGTTTCCTCCCCAAGACACTACGCTCTATGACACACTCTCGGTTTCCAAGAAAGCAAAACTGGCTTTACAAAAGTTACCGTAACCTCAATTACACAGACAAGCGATAGGCCGAGCCAAAGGTCCTTCTTGTTTCCTTCTTGCGTTGGTATAAACGAATCGAATGGAAAGTTTTCCCCAAAAACATGCACTCGACCGATTCGGAAAAGGCCGATTGGAAATGCGGAAGAACGCTAGGCTCGACACCTCGGCTGACAGCGGGGCTGAATACCGGAAAAGGAAGAAAAGAAAAATCCCCCTAGAAAAAAGGTCCACCGCCAACACCGAACTGTCAGGCGCTGAAAAGAAGGCAATAGGCTCGCCATTATTTTTTTGCAGCTAGCAAGTGCGGCACAGTGGGAACATCCATTTCCGCCTTTCCGCCTTCGGCCCAACTGGGAAACCGCAGGAAGCGGGAAAAGTTTTCCACTTTTCCACGCTCTCCCTCCCAAAAAAAAAACCAGGGGAGGAAAAAATGTCAAAACTCAACCGCAGAAAGGAACCGAACACCGGAACTAACGCCAAAAGCAGGAGAGCATTCGATTCGTGCGGTGCGGTACGGACCTCGTATGAATGTTAATTAAATTTGGACTGACAGTCAGGAGGAAAGCACCCGCAGCCGCACACGCCTTATTCAAATGTTTTGAATTCGTTTTGTTGGCGTGTGTGAAAGGATCATTGGGAGAATGATCCATCGAACGGCCACACAAGTGGGTAAACGGCACGGAACCATATCATGGCGTAATGCGAATCCGTCATATTTTAAGCATCCATCCTTGCTTGCCTCAAAAACTAATTATCTACAAAAAAAAAGCCTCACGCACGCGCCTGAGCCACAACACACAACAAACACTCATGTGGTTTCGTCTGTTATCCTTCGCCTGTTATCCGTAGGCGCCCTGTGTTCTCCAAAAAGCGCTCCAACCGACCATAACGAGCATTACTAGCCCCCGCCCGGTAAGAGGGAAGGAGGAAAAGAGGAAAGGGGGGTGGAATATGATTTCGAATTTATGAAATCATAATTCGCTTATCATACACACGGTGGTACCGGCACTTGCTCCACGCATTTCCCCCCAACACACGTTCGCTCACTCGCTGCCGTTTGTGTTCTCCTTAAAAGCCTTGCTGCCGGTGCTGCTCCGGCTCGCCAGTGAGCGTGTCATGAATAAATATGGTTTACAGGGTTAAACACCCACGGCCAAGAAGAAGCAGAAGAAAGAAAAAAGGAATCGGAACGCCAATAGGGAGCGAACTTTGCATTAGAATTGCTAATTAGTGCGAGGACCCAGCCTTAGTGGCCGTGGCCGTGGTTTTGCGTGCGGTGCGTGCGAGTCATTTTCGTGAAGTCCTTAATGTGCGCAAACCGCGAGTAACAAGTAGCGCACCGAGAGCAGCCGCCAGCCGGCCAAACCAACCAACCAACCAAGAAACGAACTATCAGCTTAACTAGCTTGCTGATAGGCGGGGCTTTTTTCAAGTTTTCTGCCGTTTTTGGCACTTTCCGCCAAGGAGTCGTATCGTACCGTGCTCGGTATGCTCGGTATCAGACGCAGCAGCTGTAAAAATGAAGAATCGCTGACCACCAGCCGCAGGCCAGCCCGCCGGGGGCTTTCCCCGGTGTCAGAGGTCCCCCTGTCACTCCTTCTCCTCCGCAGGTCCTTGGCATCGTCCGTGGAGCAACAGTTGGAGGTTGCTCCGTATGGTAATTACCAACCGAGCAGCAAACTCTTATCTACCAAACTCGTCCTTCTCGGATTCCTGTACAAAACCCGTAATCCCCTAAGGTTCTAATAGTTGACCAGCAAGTTCAGACCGTACCGTGAAAAAAGCGACAGAACACGGGGCGGTGAACGTACGCTTCTTCCTTTTGTTTGTTCGACAACCGAGCACTGGCGGTGGCGGATTCCGACAACACACCAAACATATGTTCGCTCGCAACACCGCGCTGCGCTGCATGCACGCACGTGCTTCCGGGTAATTGAAAACCTCGCAACCGCTGTGTGCGAGCAGGAGGAGATACAAAAACACCCGGGAGGCGTTGATGCCACGTGTCATCGCTTTCGGCGGGAGATTGTTCCTGCGAGACGTCGCCTTCGCCTGGCCATGGCCGGGCTTGCCAACAGCACCTGGTGTAATGGAACGGTACATCGTTTTCTTTTCAATTTGAAGCGGGGAAACAGGGTGCGCACGAGACCGGATATGATGCGCGCGCCTTCAGATTGTCCTATCTCCGCAATCCACCCAAGGTCGTGAGGAGTCACGAGGCAGCAGCAGCAGCTGTTAACTGGATGGCGCCCTCGTGCTGCAGATACGAAAGGGGTGCGCATCCCTATTTGAAGACGCACCCGGAAGCGATTCTCCCTGTTGATGGGTGCTTTGGCGAATAATATCTTACAGGCAGATATCTTGCGTGCAGACAGATTGCAGACCGGTTGGCCAGTTGGAGGAGATAGAAGTTTGCCGCCGCCATATGGTCGATTGCCACCACGCGGTCTGTCCGTGCCAGATATTCACCCCTATCTCTCTCTCTCCCTCTGCCTCTGGTTCCCCCGGCACCAGCTCCAGCTCCATCATTAAGATATCATATTTCGGATAGAGAGTGCGAACTTCGGTCGCTAGCCCGATACGAGGTGTCACCGACTTGTGGACCGACGGACTTTAGGGACATGCGACGCAAAAGAGAGAAAAAAACAGTAGCAGAGATTCGGCGTGAGCACAACAACGGAGTGAAGCTGATAGCGAACGCTGGACTCGGCGAGAAGTCGCGCATCTTGTCTTGGCCGGTGGCATCAGTTCTTTGGCTCGAGGCAGCAGCGATGGAGTGTGCGCAGAACTCCGTGAATTGTGGACTATCAGCCACCAGCCGAAACGGGCGTCCAGCCTAGACAGGCTGGTTTGGAGCATGGATTTCCATGGCATGTGCCCCTCCCACCGAGCGGTTTGTCACGCTTTCACGGTGCGCACGACACTCACTATCGGCCCCGGATCCAGATGGTCCCTCTTGCGGTGGAGCACGGGGGAGCGAGGGTCTTTGGCCCGGTTTTACCCAACACCCACGATCCCGAAAGGCGAAAGGCCACCCCGAACCACAGTCTGCTATCAGCGCGCACGCGCAGCGCACGAGCATGTGAATGTCGCCGAAAGAAAGCAAAAAAAAAAGGAAGAAAATTAAAAGAAACTACAAAAAAAAAACAAACTCCAGACCCACAGAATGCGACAGCATCAGTTGCTCCTCAAACTGACTAATGCGAATCATATCACGGGAAGGCTCCCCCCCCCCCTCTCTCTCTCTCTCTTGACCCCCGATAGTCCCATCAAGAAATGACGCAAATCGGACGCCTTCACGCTTCCGTGGGTTCGAGAGGCGATGCTCGGGAGTCGGCTGCGCGAGCCAACTAGATGTTGCAGTTGTGGGGATCCTTTTGCGTAAGCGCGGGGTTTTCATCTTCTGGCGCTAGATAAAACGCTACGATAAAGGTAAGAAACAGCTGGTCAGCTGGACAAAGTGAAGTGTGCCACGATAACCAAAACCCATGCGGGAACCGTCGATGGTGTTGCCCGGCGGGTAAAATAATGCCACGATACTATCGGGCAGTCGAGGTCGTGGTTCCTCGCTCAAGTCTGGTGATAGTGGGTCTCTCGTCGGGTTTGGGCTGTTCGGGGTCGCTGGATTTATGGTTAGGACATTTCTCGCTTTCTTTCTCTCTCTCTCTCTCTCTCTCGCACCCTCTCTCTCTCTCTCTGTCTTTCTCTTTTTGTTTTTGGCTCGTGCCTGTCTCACCGAGCTTGTGGGATCGAATTGTAGGCATTACTCATTGGCGAAACTTTTTAATTAAATATCGAATGTGCTAAATGCTTCTAGATTATGTATGAAATGCTAAAGTATTGATTAATCTTATGACAAAATATCGACGCATATTGGTTCGGATTTCGTCTAGCTAATGAAAGATGTAACTAAACATCAAGGTAAAGGGATGCTTTGAAAAATCAAAAGGCAAACAAAAGATCATCTTGTGCATTTTGAATGTTCTTCCAATTGTCATTACTAGGAAACTAAATGCCACACAAATTGAACGCAGGACATTTCCGAAAGGATGTTTTCACAAAACAAATCCTTTTTGTTACAGGTTTATAATATGGATATGTCAAAACATTTTATTTGCAAAAGAAACCTTCTTTCTTTTGGTCGAACAACAGAATCGAGCCACTATCGACCAATATGCAGTATTAACAGCCAAACCTAGTTTAAATATCAATTGAAAATCTATTGAAAACAACCAACTCTTTTGAATCAAGTTCAGCTGGAAATCCTACCAGAATACGACGATAACCAGGATTAAATCGAAGCACAAATACCCTGACATTCCTTTTGAAATATTTCAGAGGCATTAAAACCTTAGCAACATAGCATAGCACATCTAATACTGTCACATTAAAATTGAAAAACGGAATACGCTCTAAGAAAAGCTGAAGTAGGTATATTAGGTGAATGAAAGAGAAAGGAATGATAGAAAATACAGAACATGTTTCAACAAGCTTAACAATCGACTTGTCGCATAAACACTCATATTAAACAAGCTAGAAGCTGTGCAAGAACAAAAGATGCTGACAAAAACATAAACATAATACCGATGTATAACATGGTACCAAACAATTATTTCCCAAAAAGCACAGTCAAGTCACTCCATTGACACGCTTTTGCCATAGAAATAGCATTAAAACATGATAAAGAGGGTCCCCACCAGCAGCAAATCGTTATTATGCGTCGGTGATGAAGTTGTTTTTTATTAAATGTGACAGTTTGGTACGATTTTCCTTCTTCCACTGCAAATCCCATTTCCTTCGTCCTACCGAATCACATGCAGTACACTTCGAAGGACCTACCAAAAGAAGGAAGCACACGTTCCGTGCATTTCTGCTCAGTGCAATTGACATAACCGCACGCACACATAACCGACAACTTGCGAAAGTCATTTTCACCCTCCCATGTTCAGTAGTTGCTAGGAAAGGTAAATGGCTAGCACATTTCAAACGAGTTCCCCTCCTTTTGATCTTCTGACGCGCCACATTATACGCACGATGGAAGGACTCCCCACCGTGAGGTGATAGGGTGTGGACGTGGGAACAGGCCTGTAAAATAGCGAACAAAATCTCACCCTTCGTGCGTTTTTGGCTAGATAGTTAATACAACAAACTACGGAAGTCACCTGACATCGACTGTGCACAAGCTGACTCTGGCTGGCTGACGCCGTTCCCCGATTGTTTCCCAATTTTTTGAAGAAGCAACTTCTGACAAGCGGACATGTGGTGCTACGCATGCCGCACGCACTCTCTCGACAGAACTTCCAATTCCCTAAAAGGGGGGTTTCCATAGGACGCTGCTAGCCTCGGCCACACCGCCAATAGATATACGGAAGATGGTATGCGACCATTCGTATGCCAGCGGTGCAATATGCACAGTTTCTCCCGGATGGCTGAGTTTCTCCCGGATGGCCCGGACTGCACCGGGTTCCGGAGCGCTACGCACTCGACCATCACCGGAACGGAACCGGTTTTGATGGGCCCCGGAACGGATCCAGGACGATCGGGCGAGCGAACACAGGAACAGGAAATTGAACTGTCATCTTTGGTGCGCGCAATTGGGCACCGAACCGAACCGGAAGCTTACGCGAAACACTTGCAGCCTGGCTACATATTACTGGCTACAGTGCGTGGTGCCGTACCAGACGGCTACGTCCACCGGGATCCAATCCACGGGAACCATTCAATCATTCCATCCGGACGCACTCCAAACTCGGACTCTCAAAAATTTCCACCAACGACCTACAGTAAGTTGGGGCGAGGCCGAGCAAATTATCCGCTCCAAACTGTGACAGAGAATCTCCGCCAAGGCTGCACCGGGTGCGCTTCCGGAACAACGCGCATTCCGGCCGTTCGGCAATAATGCACGCCAAATGGGAACCGGATTTGGAGGGTTTCGTGCCACAAAGTGCGAGGCTAAAATTTAATCTGAAACCCCCGGTACGCACCTGCCTTTGCTACCACCGCGGCGCTCTCAAACAGTCGGCCGGAAGTGAGGAATAAATTTCAGATTTTTGCCCACTTCGTTTAAAGGAAAAGCAATTTCTTGTAAAACAACGGAGAAGGAAGGAGTAAGCGGGAGGAAGAGAAGCGTACCGAACGTTGTAATCAGTTTGTTTAGACACCTTCATTGGTCACAGTGAGCGAGGACAGCGGTACCTGGTGGTGTTCTGGTGGTCTTGTTGTCTTGTTACCGAAGTGCAAGGTAATGAGAACCCCCCCCCCCCCCCCCCAAAAAAGAGAGCGAGAAAACCATCCAGCCAAACCAAGCGAATTCCGACTGGCGGAGAAATGATTTATCGGACGGAACATTCTGCTCCGAACGGTAATCTCCCGGTTCGCCTATCAGATGTTAAATGTAATTTTGAAATCTTTTCAATTTATTTCATTTTCTTCTCCTCTGGCGCTCTGTGGTACACGATCATCTCTCACAATTCATTTTTTTTTTCGTTCTGTGAAATGTGTCTCTGCTCGGTGCACTGGAGCAATGGTGACCGACGATTCCACATCTATAGAAACGGCCGCGGTTGTGGAATTGTTGGATTTTTAGCTGGGACACCAATGTAGATGGATATTTATTGGCGAGCATAAATTTAAATTTGCCAAAAAGGAGGGGGGCCACAACGAAGCGTCGCTTTCCACATGATTCCGTTTGGGATCAAAACGGAAAAAGGTAGACTCTGCATGGTGTGAAAATATCTGCGAAGGTGAAGTTGGGGGAACTGACAAGATGTTTGTGGACTAGCGCTACTTCCAACGCTTCCAAGTAAAGGCAAAACTGGATGCTACAACTTTCTGCGTACCTTCCTACCTTCATCATTTAGAATTTTACAAGACAAGATATAAAAAATAAGATATAAGAATGAGAGGTTATTAAATTCTCTCATTCTTATATAAAAAAATGTGTTCGATTTGGATATCGTGGAACGACAGAAGTCTTTTCGACATACAATCAATGAGTTCAGTGTTTTCATTAAGTCAATACCTTAAAATTTCACTTTGGTAAAAAAAAATCTATTTTTATGAAAAACTCAACTAGCATTTTCTCTTCCCGCTCATGGTGTGAACGAAGTTTATTACGAGCAAGTCAAACACCATCCATCGCACCACCTCGCTACCAGGCCACAAGGGTAGATAACGTCAATTACACCGGTTACAGTAGCCAGGAACAGGAAGGATGGCACACGCCCGCAACAGAGCACAAACCCCTCACCACCGCCGCTACAACGATTCACAAGGACACTTCCAATTACCGGTTGAATGCGGAAGGACGAACCAAGTGCTGTTACCGAGGGACCGATGAAGTTCACTCGCACCCTCTAATTGATTCCCGTCGACGCGCGTTCACCGTCCACCACCATCAAACAAAATACCAACAAAAACAAGGAGCTGAGCACCAGTGGCGAATGACACAAATTGCTACAAAAGACACCAATTAGGGTCGGTGTGAGGGTGTGCCGCGGTGCAATTGTCACCGGAAGCCAGCAGCAGTATCATCATCAGTGCTGCGCGATGCTCGCTCCCTCGCTGAGGACACTGCTGTAAGCGATGGAACCCCCAAGACTAGCCTGTACTGGTGTTTATAGTAAAGGGGGAACGCGTTTGTAAACGAGCGCCGGCAATTGCGGAAACAATTTTCCCGTTTACCGGAACTGTTCGATGGTTCCGGCATTTAAGAGAGATAACGGGGATGACCTCATTCTTTTTTAAGTGAAAGAAGGTCACTGTTTCGTGAGCAGGAGTTAAACGAATATTGGTATTTCTGTTTTGGATTAGATATTTGGATTTAAGGATAACATCGAGCTCAGTCGATCGTCAATAAACAATCGAACAAAACTCCATTCGAACTTAAGAAACTAAATTAGAAAGAACAGTAGTTTGCGCAGTAAGTTGAGAACTGCTACTGCTTCCCTCTACTCCCCCAAAAAAGGATCCGCTCGAATACAAGCCAAGATGAAAGGTAGTAGCGACTGTTAGGTAGACTCTGACTAATTCGCTGCAATAACAATAATCATCAAAGCGAGGGCTCAAATTGAAAAGGTTCCTTTCATTTGCAAGAAGCAAGCAAACCATCACCACCTCCCGTCAAAGCAGATCTCTCAGATGAGATGAAAAATGGTGCTTTCCCCCGCACCATCGTCTCCGGCAACCTAATACACGCCCGTCCCAAAGAAAAGAAGAAACCCTTCGCAGCCACCACACCACGATAAGCAGCCAGTGTGTTCTCGCCCGAAACGAAAATCACGTCGGAAATTTATGAATAATAATAAACAAATTAATTCGCTCTCACGCCAAAACGGTTTTGCGTTCGCGGACCGGCTCTGGCTGGCGGCGGCTGGAGCAAATTAAGCAAAATGATGGAAGCGATTGTCCTCCCGCGAGCCCGCCCCTCTTGATCGTCAAGGAAGGAAAAGGTTTCCCGCACTTCATTCCGCACTCGGTCGAGCGCTCCAGAGGTCGGCTGCGTCGATCCCAAATGCCAGTCACGTCGACACCTACACCAGAGACACCGGAGGAGAAAGCCCCGAAGAAAACAGCCGGAACGTTCTGGCGCACATCATCATCATCATCATCGTCGCTTTCGGCGAATTCGTTCTGAATCGTTCTTTCGCACGCCTTCGCCTGTTAAGTTCGGTGGGTGTAGGGACCGGGTAATTAGTCGCCTAAGGAGGAAGCCTCATCTCGAAGGAAGCCACCATGCACACACAGGCACACACCGGGGGCGGTGGCAGCTGCTGCGAACTACTATGAGCTCCCTACACGACACTATGGTCCCCGGTTTCTGTCCTCGAGTTTTATAGTCGAACCAATGCTACTTCAGGTCACGTCACGTCACGAGAACGATCTCCGGAAGTCTCCGGAGTTTGGGCAATCGAAGGCGCCCGATGGGGGAAACACGAGGGAGACGGGGCGAAAACGTTTATTTCCTTCACTTGTGTCATATCTTTATGACCACGCCATGCCGCCAGTGCCGTTGTTTCGGCTGCCATTTCCCCGCACATTTCCCCCGAACGAACCAACACAAGTCAGCTTGTCGCACTGCCAGCCAACGCGTCACGAGAGAAGCCGAAACTTATGTGTGTGAAAATCTTTTGATAATTAAAATTGATAATTATTATACTTCGGTAGCAGGCTGAGCAGGGCTTTTCCTCTCTCTCTTTCTCTCTGACTCCAGGCTGCTAGAAGCACTCCCTTTATCGATGCTTCTATTGGCACGCCAACGAACACTGGTCGTAGAGTCCTTGAGTCCTTTTACTGGCAATCAGAAGCAGCAGCAGCAGCAACGTGCAGTGTTTGTAGAAAAGTTTGGAAGGCAGCTCCGGCTGGTGGTGCAAAGTTATGGGAGTTGTTTGCCGAGAATGCATAATCTGGAACGAATTTTTAAATTTTCGCTTCGCGATACCCCCGAACCACCCAAGAAGTGCTAAGGAAGCGGTGGTGTCTGTCAGCAGCAGCAGCAGCACTAGCAAGGGGCGGCAGCAGCAACATCTGCATTCGCGGCGTTTTTTCCCTTTTCACCAAACGGTCGCGTCTGCTATCAAGGGGACGGGGCCGGGTGGCCGTATAGGTGGCCATTGGTGAAATACATCCTCCGTAATTAAAACAAAGAACCAAAAGTTCCGCCATTCTCCAGGCGGGAACCGATTCATAAATCGAACGGAATATCTTTGGCCAATGTTTTTGCCCGGAGGAAATATCCCTGATTCCCGGGCAGAGGGCCGCCGAAAGCCAGAATGGCCAACAGCAAACGATCTAAACGAGTTCCGCGCACTCCACTCGCTGTTCGGCGTCAATATTTCATTGTAAGTTTCTGGTAGGTTCCCGGGTCTTCGTTTCTACAGGAAAATGTTGTTGGGCCATACGACCAAACCGTTTAAGGGGGAGCCAAATGAAGTCCTGGTAAATCGAATGGCATGGTCAGCGTGGTTCAAGCGAGTGCAGCACGAACTAGCGCTCCTAGAAACTCCTTCCAGCGGATCCAAGTATTTCTGTCCGCGAAGGGAGGATTTATTATTTATCGTTTTAATTAAAACGATTCAAATGGTGAATGTAAGATAACTTTATCCTGATACTCGGAAGTTTGTACGTATTTTTCAGGTTAAATTTTCTTCAAAACACCTTTTTAGAAGATGGAGAATCTCAAGATGCGTTTGCCCGGGGCGAGAATGAATCCATCATCAACCTTAAGTGTTGCGCACAGTTCTGTTCATTGCGGCCTTCCAAACGATTTTCAACATCAGACTCGATCGAATGGAAATGTACGTAAGATCCGAGGAATGTTCTCACGTCTCACGTGGCTGACTGTTCTTTGTAGCTGAAGGAATGCTTCTCTTTCTTCCGAGATCGTACCGGAACCACAGGGCTACCTACGACTCAAGTGATTAAACCACTTACCCCGTCGAACTGGCGGTGGCGGAGGATAAATTGGCTTACGACAAGAGCACGAGAACTTGTGATCTGGACCATGAAAAGCAAGGGAATTCACAAAACTGTCGTCTCCTCTGCCGAGTATTACGTTCAGGCCAGTTAGGGCTAAAGTTCTTGAAGTGCCCACTCACAGGATCACGGTGACGGGATGTCGAGTTAATCGAGCTTCAAAATAAAATGACCATAAGAATCACACATACACAAACACATACACAGAACCTCTATGGCTGCTATGCGGATCACAAAACACATATGTACTCGAGGACGACGATGCAATAAGTGAGCGCTCCCATGATTGCCCTCGCCATTGTCGATTTCTCAATTTTCCCAACAACAAACCCAGTGTTCCTTAAGGAACACACAGACGGTTCTATGCCCCTCCTTCAAAAGACTCCTTCAAAAGGATGCAAATGTGCCACTACAGATTGAACATTGAGCTTATGCTATGTGTGCTTGGAAATTCACTTAAAAGGGCATAGATCCGTTCATTCGCTCAATCATGCAACTGAAGCGCACGGTAAACGGATTTGACTTCCGGAAGGGTCGTCAAATCGTCCCACTTCTTGTGTCAATGAGCATATCAAGCGTTCGTTCCTCCTGTGCCTGTCCGCACAACAATCAAACGCAACCGCTCGAACGATTTTCCGCACCTTAAGATGCGAATGGGAAAATGGGAAGCAAAACCGTTACCAACCCACTCGACAACTCAAGACACGCCACTACACGACGGTTCATGCGTCGTCATTCGCGTTAACCACAATAACCCACCGTGTTTTCCGCCATTCCCTAGACAGGAAGGCAACATACATTAGTGTTCTGTGTCCTACCTTTCCCTCCTCCACTCCTTCGCTCCTTAGGACTAAAGTGAGCGGCTTAAAATCATTTGTTTTAATGATTATGATGATTTTTTATGAATTTTAATGAACTTCCCCGGCACCTCGTACCGGGAATCGGTTCAGGTTCAGGAGGTATCCGAGGAGCGGGCATTATCAGGATCCAGTGCACAACCTCGACAACAACGTCACACACATGTTGTTGATGATGATAATGGGACTGCAGGTCTCGGCGACGCGATGGAAAGATTGTAATGATGATAATGAAGATGGCTGCCAGGACCACGGAACAGAACAACGGGAACAAGTGAACACGCCAACGTCATCAGGACATGGGCGCGTTTTGCCCATCCCATTCCCGACCCCTGTCCTCGTCCTCCTCCAGTAGATAGCCCGGGCGGAACTAGGAAAAGCGTGACGATGATAATAAGAATTAAGGAAGTAATAGTGAAAGGGCAGAGGCAGAGAGAGAGAGAGAGAGCACCTCTTGCACCCGATTCCGAGCGGTTGTAGTAATTGCAAGACATGCAGATAAGATGGTCTCTATTGGCGTCATAGCCCCGACGCCAGGTCAAGGGGTGCACTACCGAGCACACAAATGACCTCATGCTAATAGCCACCCTGAGCTTTGGCCTGATAATTCCGCGACAAAGCCAACGACAACGCACGAAAGCCGCCATCCCTTTTTATTTCTCTCCTCTTGTGTCTTGCAAATGGTCGCCGGCAGTAAACTCGGCTCCTGGCCCGGCCACATTTCTATCTCGCTCTGTCTGATGACCAGCGAGTGACCAGCGTGTTCTTGGAAGGAAAAAAGTGCACACATGCAGGACACAGCACAGCACCGGGAGCCACCACGCAACGGAAAGAGTGCTCGGCAAAGAAAGCTTGTCTCATGGATCCAGGTAAGGCCTTTTCCTTGTTTTCCACATTCAAATGTCTATTGATTTTCTTGCGGATGCATGCAACCAGTGCACCATCACCACCACCACCACTACCAGGGATGATGGATTTATGGAAAATTATGATTTCCATAAGCAATTGCTAGGGGCCCTCCGGGGCTCGCGCAACTAAATGCACCGGTGTGTACACTCCAGGTGCAAGATGCATTCGTGCTGGCATGCAAGATAATGATGATGATGACGATGACATGCAACCTAGTCTTTTCCGACTCAAGGTAGATTTATTTTTTCCGAGAAAATCCCATAAAACGGTGCAGCCATCGGTGCAGCCAGAGACCCATTTATTAAGAAGTACTTAGGAGAGTGCATTGTGGTCCTCAAAGTAGAACCGGTAACGGTATACAATCTCATCAAAAACAACATAAAGTAATGTTTTAATTTATGCGCTATAGCGTCGCTTTGAGAACGAAAAAAAAGCTGCAAACTCGACCGCAAACTTTTCTCGACGGATAGGAACAGAGTGTAAACGTTGTGTAAAGAGAAATCCTCGAATAGAATGCACGAATTTCGCTGTGCGACCGAAATACGACAGATCAAAGGCGTATATTGTGGCCAAAAAAATCAGGAAAAACAGTTTCCTGGTCCTCGTAGAAACTTTATCAAAAAATGGCTTCAAATGCAGCATGCCACCACAAATGGAGCACCAAACAAAATCCGCATTATGCTGGCAAATGTAACAAAAACAAGTTTGAATGTCTACTACTTTTGCCAGTGGTTTGAGCGGTTTAATGACTGTAAAAAATTCTTATTTTTCATATTTTCTACCTTCAGAGAGCAGTTATGTTGCAGCCTCGGCGTTTAACAAACAATCCGAGCATAAATCAGACCTTTCACACTTGAGATCACACGACTATATGTTCTTTTTTTCAAATCGAAATAAAACGAAAGTAAATATAATGAAATCACTTCCTCAATTTAGAGCTGTATATCTGCATTCAAAAACACCTCCAACCTGCATCTTTGCGCTGCTATTTTCTCAACAAACACAGGTTCATTTGACCACCGGCACAACGCTCGCTGTAATGCTCAATATTGTTTTTGTGGCCCTGTTCAAGAACACTCCCCGCCACCCAACCCATCAACCCATCTAACAAAACACATGTCATCGCGCCAGCGTTCATCTCACGAGTAGTGTGCGAATGGAAGTACCAAATGTTGAGTTTTCAAACATCCCACACCCAAATTGCGTGCACCACCGGGATGCACATTGCACCGCGCACAACGCCTGCACTTGCAATCGGTACACATCAGGCTAAATATAGATTGCCTCTTGCAGCCGTACTTCAAAATTCTCAAAAACAACATCGAATCACTGGCCGACAATTACACGGAACGAAGAGGCTACTGCTTCCTCCCTCCATAATGACCCAGTATCGATCCCAGTTTCCTACGCTATCAAGCACGATTCCCCCCTCCAAACACTTGCACGATGATCGTAAAGACCGAAATAAATCTCTGACACCTTCTCGGACTCTTCTCGGTGACCTAGAATCTGCGGATCCGTCTTCTGCGTCTCTATTCCCCCGTACTACTGCTACTATACTACTAGCACTACTTCTACTAAGCAACACTCCATGCAACGACATAATTATTGCCAGCACACCCCACGCCACACCACGTTTACTATCGCCCCAAAAAAAAGGGGCCACCACCAATGTCTGAATTATGACGTCCTGACAGTTTTTGGTGCAATGTCACAGAAACCGAAATGGCGCATTGTTGCTGTCGTGGTGACCGAAAGCAAATTTATGGCCAATAATATTGTCACCAACATCCCTTCTCCGAGGGCCACTGCCCAGAGTGTCCTGTCAAAGTGACAACTGATCGCCCCCGTCTCTTCTTTTACCCAAATGGCTATCCGATTAGCCCTCCAGACGCTCAAGACTCCAGATTAGTGCGAAGTCGAAGTTGAAAATCACGCACTCGGCACGGCACCTTCCAGCGAGCCGTCCAGTGGTGGCCAGTGGTGGACACTCAAACTAGCAACGACGCTTCGGACACCACCACGACCACGAGCGAGGGACCGCACATTTCAATATCGTGTAATCAAAGTCATAAATAAAGCCCTTTATCTGCCCTCGGGCATCTCCCGCGTTTTCCCAATTAATGCTCGCTCTCCTGACAAGGGGGGCGGCATAAGTGACCGCACCACCACCGAAAGGGGAAGAAACCGTGCGTGCGTGCGTGCGTGCGGTGAGTCCTCGCGAACACGAACCACGTACAGCCCCCTCCAGGGAGCTGCCAGGGAGGGGGTGGAGCGTAAGATTGATGTACTTTTGGCGCAACCATCGCGGCGGCGCCAGCAGCAGAAAAAGGACACTCATAGTGGTGAGCGTGCGTACAGGGACAGGTTGACAGTTGACAGGACAATCCTCTCCCCGCGGCGAAGGGAAGTGTCCTGATTTTTGACGCCAACCACCGCACATCGCGGGGTCCATCATCATAAAAACCCGACCGGCAGGAAGGCGATAGACATAAACCACCGTCCACCCCTGCGGACACCTCCCGGACTCCTCACCCCTCACCGTGATCGTTTTATGTAATCATAAATTTTATGACCCAACGCCCAAACATGACCGAAACCCGAAGGCAGGATATCTCGCCGTTCGTGCGCAAAGGGGATGCGTCGTTTGTGTCCTTCGTGAACGGGGTGCTATGGGGGGGTGTATGTTCCGTCCACCTTTCAGCCCCCCCCCCCCCCCACCGGTTAACGACCACTTTGCTGTCTCTTTTACACTCACTCGACGGCAAAAGGATAAATGAAGGCAATTGACTCCCGCGGAATCGGTTGTGTCTTGGAACAACACAACAAGGGTCCTGCCGACTGCTTAGCATAAAGTGAGAACACAACCCACCCACCCCCTTCTGGGGCACTCCTAACACCGAGAGAAAGAAAGAGAGAGACGGAACGCCTACGTCGCGCGACTGTCTCGACGAAATGGTCATCAAAAACCAAAGTCCCTTCCTTTATCTACGGATCAGTAGCTCCTCACTTCCCTCTCTCTCTCTCTCTCTCTCTCTCTCTCTCTCTCTCTCTCTCGTCGCTCTTTCCAAGAGTCGTTTCGACCGTTTATTAATGGCGCTGGTGGGTGTCTTTTCCCTGCTGAGCACCACCGCCACCGGACCCATAAGGACCCCACGAGCAGTCCGAGTAATGAGAATTCGTTCCTGCTACACAGACACAACGGACGATAATGATGGTGCAGCAGCAGCAGTAGCAGCAGAAGCGTCGTGCGGGTCGTAAAAATTCATTCCACTGTCCACTGTGCTGCGGGGACAGTGGTGTCCCCTCGACTTCCTTCCCCCCAATCTACCCCCAAGACATCACGATCCTTTTCTTGGGTCATTTATAACCGAACGCCCCTGGAGGTCTCTGACGCGCCTTGGGAGCTACTGAGCTACTGGGTGGCGGTGCTGTCCCTTGACGTTGAAATGGCCCTCCCCAAAACAGGACAATGGATAAATGGCCGGGGGGGCCATTGGAGTGATTTTGGAATGGATGAGTGGTCGCTCTTCACGACATTCCAGAAGATCCAATCTCCGCTCTCTCTCGCCAGACAGCCAGTGGACCGGACCGGACAGGACCCCAAAATCGAAATCCTGTCACTAGATAGAGAGAGAGCGAGAGAGAAAGAGTGCAGTGCTCGGTGGTGACGTCCATTTACCCCCCCGTGGCCCGGAGTGGAAGGGGGGTGCGATGGTCGTAAAACAATAAAAGAACATAAAAATATTTATCGTGCTACCGTGTTGAAGGGCTCGTAGCACCAGAAGAAGTAAAAGAAGAAGAAGAAGAAGAAGAAGCTGAAGTAAAAGTCTATGCCAAGGTCCTTATCCTTCTTACAGGAAAAGAGAGAGAGAGAGAGAGAGAGGGTGAAGAAAGGGGGATGAGGGGTGGTCAACGATCCGTTTCGAGAATATGACATGGCGGCACAGGGTGCCCACCCTTAGCCACTTGACCATTACACGGGGACACAACAAGCCAGAGAGAAGCGAGGGGAAAAGTGAACAACTGACCACCACCGGAAGCGTGGTGTACAGCACCATCCCGCCCCTCCCGGGCCAGGGACCCTTCAAAGCCGGCCACCATTTCCGGTGTACCTTGGTAAGGCGCCCGGAGGTCTCTCTCCCTCCCGGTTAATGTCCTTCGCTTTATCTTCCGCACATGACGACGACGCCGGTGACGACGACGAGCAGGACCTAGGACCGCCTTGGTGTCGCGTCACACTAATCTTGCTCCTCGCCACGTGTGTTTGTGTGTCCGTATGCGGTGTCGCACACTGTGTGATATGATTGCATGTCATGTCATGAGGACCGAACATGGGTCATGGGCAAGAATATTAACTTATTTCGCTTGTCAATGGCGTACTATCTAGATGTGAGATCTGCTCCTTCGGCCCATTATGAGTCTCGCCCCGGTGGTCCAAGGCACCCCCCCCCCCCCCCGCAGAGCTAAAGACAAACGCTCCACAACAGAGGGAGCATCGCCGCGTCGCACTGTCAATGCTGCAGAAGAAGAAGGAAAAAGAGGAAGGAGCAGAGAGAGAGAGGGAGAAGGTGGTGGTTAAGTGATTCTACTGCTATGCGAATGTCCTGCCGTCGTTTCTGTGTCACATCCATTACCATCGCGATGGTGACCCGGTCCAGCGGGTGGTGGAGTGGCCACCATTGCAGAAATCATGCTTTTCGGTTGCCGCAGAGTGACGCGAGTGACTGCAAATCCCTCCCCCTTGCCGGTCCGGTGTCCGGGGCTGTGTCCGGTGTCGTATCATTTAGGACACTTGGACCACCTACCCACCCTCCTCCGCCTCAAACAACACCACACCATCAGGGGAGTATTATGTTTAGCTCCGTTTTTGGCCAGCTAGTCGTCATCGCAGGACAGCACAGCGAGGGTCTTCGGCCTCCCGTTCCGTCATTGCGGTCGGAACCATTTGGCACATGCGGTGGACCATCATGGCCGTGGTGGTGGTGGTGCTGGACACTCTAATCGACTCTGTCCGCATCCGCAACAACGGCAGTAGCGTCGCGTGTACCGCGCTTCGTAGTTCGACGCTGTCCTTTGTGGCATTCGTCGCCATCATCGTCGTCTGGGGCAAAAGGACGTTACCATGACATGTACTGTTGTGTTGGCGTCAGTTAGGCGCCGCACCATGGATGCTTGGAAGGCGAAACTACGAAGGAATGCGATATGACTTATCGAACTGAGTGTGCCAGCAGTGTAAGTAACATAAATCTGGTACGCATAAACGCCAGACGAAGTAGCGTGGAAGTTATTGTTATCATTGTGCAAACGACAATCAAGCTAACGTTCTAAAACACACGTTCTAAAATATCGAAACCTTAGCTGCAGAATGCTAATGCGCGAGGTTCACCAGGAGGCAAAGAGTTGCCAAGGGGATCGCCGGTAAAGGGCGTCAAGGGTTGCTTATCGCGAGCAGAAATCTTTTCCTCTCGTTTCAGCAAACGACAAAAAGTGCAAACTTTCGCAATCTTCTCGTCGCCGTACGTTTGCGAACCACGGAGCGTCACGGTGTGGTTCTGTGCTGTGTGTTGTGCACCGGGAGCATAATCGCTTTCCCCGGGCAGAACGAATCCGCTTTCCTCTGCGGTTTATGCTGCAACCCACAAGCATAACTAATTCGCCATTTCTAAAACGGCCGGTAGCACTCACTGGAGACTACAGTGTCGGAGGTAACGTCGTCAACTTCTACTTCAAGTTGCACTTACCTTGAGCGAAACGCCGGGCAACGGATTTGGAACGCATCCTGTCGGCGACGGGTCGACGGGGCGCCAGCC
Organism: Anopheles aquasalis; assembly: GCF_943734665.1. NCBI lineage: Eukaryota > Metazoa > Arthropoda > Insecta > Diptera > Culicidae > Anopheles > Anopheles aquasalis. The sequence goes on along the minus strand of NC_064877.1, from coordinate 63,766,741 downwards.
AACCAGCCAGCCAGCCAGACACACGCGCGCGCCCGTCTCTCTTCTTCTGGTTTTCTTTTCCCTCCTTCTGCTTCTCTTTTCTCGCCGGCACACACAACGAACTGCTTCTCCAAAAAATCCGATCTGTACCGATCAGGGCAGGGCTTTACACGATGCTTCCGGGATGCTGCTTTGTTCGTTTGGTGCCAGCTTGGGGTCAACTCTCGACGATCGTTTCGCACACACGCACCGCGTCTCTTGTCTTGAAACTCACAATGCAAAGGGCGTTGAACTGACGGACTACAAACGGATGCACGCAAAACGAATGCGTAAAAGGCACGATCACGACAACGACGATGAAAGAGCGATGCTCTCGCAGGACTGTACCGTGGCGCGGAAAGTAACACCAATGCCACCTTCGATCATATCTCCGCGCGTGGCGACGCGTTTCTCTCGTACTCGTCCTGCGCTGCCAGCCGTCTACTGCGATTGTGGCTGCCACGAGCCAAACAGATCTTGGCGAGACGCAGCTGTGCTATGCGCTGGCATATTCCAGCATAACATAACACGGACACAGCCACAAAGGCACACGTTAAAATAGTCTCAAAACACGCGGAATCATTTAACGACGGCACCCGGCAGACGATAATGGCTGGCGGCGACTGATATGCGCGGCCACGCGAATCCTTGACACCAAAGCCCGGCCAGGCGCATACACGATCTTAACAACTCAAAACACTACACCACGAATCACTCCGATAGACAAACGCACGGCCACGCACCGCTACGCAATAGAACGGACCACAAACAATAGAAAGAGAGCGAGCGAGCCAGAGAGAGAGAGAGAGAAAGTGAATGGTGAACGCGCACCGGCACTGGAACTGCTGACCACCCAATGCTGCTGCTGCCGTCCTGCTGATGATGGGGCTAACACGACTGGTGCGCCGGCACTGGACTGGAGAGTTCTACTTCTAGGACGGCAACGACGGACGACCGGACCGCGCGAACTATCCATCCGCCGCGAACCACCGGGACTGATCACCCGGCGATAGGTGCCGCGTGGGGGAGCGAGAGAGAGAGCGCGCGTGCCCCAGAGCGAGAGCGGCCATCGAGGAC
>NC_064877.1:63758146-63760646 GCF_943734665.1 Anopheles aquasalis | reverse complement strand
GAGATAACGAACTGATGGGGAGCCTCCGTTACCCTCCCCCGGGACGGCTGGGGCGTGGGGTATTACGCTGAGATGGAAAACCCTCAAGATAAGACTAGATTGTGAGCGTTGAGCGTCATGCCAGCGTTCGGCAAACGTCGTCCAATGGGAAGACGCCCTCGGACGCGTCCTATTTATGCTGTGTGCGTCCGGATCCCACATTGGAGGGGACGGGGTGGCCGTTAGTTGGTTGGGAGGCAACCAATACGCGAACCGAGCGACCAACTTCAGCTTCCGGGAGGCATCTGCGAATAGACACTGTTCTTCGGAGTCAGCCGAAGCAATCTCGTCTCGTGCTTCTGTGTTGGTTCAAGGCGGAAATGCAAGTCGACCTGTTCCGGGATGCTCGACTGTCCTGATCACTCACGACCCGGCAGCCAACAAACACATAAGAAATGGCATTTCTCCTCCGGTTTGGGGACGATGGGGGTGTGCAAACAGAAATGGAATATAACAATGATGGCACATAACAAAACGATGGTTGTCAACGATGGAATGGGTCATACCATGATGATGATGATGATGATGATGGCCGCTCTCGTAAGTTGTGTAACAGTTTCTTGGCGGCAGGAGTGAATGGTCGCATAACATGCACCACGAAGAAGACAACAAAAACGGAGAAACGTTGTCCGAAATTTCCCGAAAAGAAAAATCCTGATTTATATTGCTACAGAAAAAAAAAACAAACAAAAAGGAGTCAGATCCCCAAGAAGGATGAGTAAAAGATGAATCCACCCCCCTACCCTTACGCTGAGCAGCGAGTGAGCAAAGCAGCTCACTTCCTCATCCGGTTCTCACTCCGATCTCGCACCGTTTGAGGGGAGCATGCGCGGCGAACGCTCTCGCTGTTGGTATGCGTGCTTACTACGAGTTTAAGTAAACGCCCACTTTATCTTTGTCGGAGGGGGCCAAACGCACACAATGATAACCGCCTCCCCACTCCACCCCCACGACGATGACGATGACAATGTCCTCCATCACCATCATCATCGAGCTCCATCATCGGCTGTGTTCACCTGCTGCTGCTGCCACGGCTGAAACTGGGATTCCGGGGATTTCTCTTGCTCACTTTTCCGTGCTAATCGATCGATCATTAGAGTGGAAATGATTTTCCCCCCACCAACACGCACACATGCACCCACGCAACGGTCAATCAAGCGTGGAAAACCGCCTGGAGAGTGGCAGATGATGGTGGATGGATGGAGTTAAAATTTGATTTCCTCCCCCCTTGCGCTTTCCACCACGTTCCGGTCCAATGCAAATATTGCTTTTGTGGAAACACTTTCGATGGAAATGCACCGGGAAAACACAACCGCGTCTCCGCCACCAGCCCGGGCATCATCTTCCAGGAACAAAAACAACAACAACGGGGCCCTGGCCACACAATGGAAGGCAGAGCAGCATCTGTGGTTTGGTAGTGCTGCGATTTCCAGCAGCAGCTTCCACAGCCAGGTCAGCTAGGGAGAAAAGTGGTGGCCATGGCCGATCACCTGGATTTTCTTTTCGGGCTTCGTTGAGAAAATCGACAACAGCCAGCCAGGGGAAATCAATATAGCTTTAATAAAACAGGATATATGCATGGGAAACACGGCGAATTGACGGAATTTCTGGGGCAACCCAAGAGTGAAGATCGATCGAGTAGTGGCCTACTCTGAACTAGTGGTTGCGACGCAACGCTGTGACAGATTGACCCGAAAGGACAAGGTATGGAGCTGTGGAAATTCCACACATTTTCCTACCCGATACCTAGGGATCCAGCATCCAAATACTGGAAAGTTAAAGCGTTCACCGTTGAACTGGAATGCAATGAATGATTTAAAAAAAATCAATACTAGAACCGCGAAAACATCGCGAAAAGCAACGAAACCAGCCTGAACGGTGGCCACTTTCGGTTTCACTTTTCCATATTTAATTTCAGGTTTTCCTTTTTTTAGACTTCACGCCGAGCCGTTCTTGGGTCCGAGGGTCCTACGAGCAGCTCGGAAGAAGGCAACAAGTATTTCCGCGGTTACTCTACGGCCTATCGAATTCACCGAACACCGAAACGGCTAACGTGTTCCTTCGTTGGAAAACCAGGCAACCGGACCGGATGCCCTCCTTCCCCTTCTTGGTTCCGGTGGATTGGTCACCTGGAGTGTAATTTAAAATTATCGTTCCAGCTAAAGACCCTTTCCTGATTAGGCGTGAAGTTGGTCAAACAATCTACCCTCAAACGGTTGACGATGAAGAACATGGTGGCGAACTCATGAGGCAATAATCTCAACTACTCTCAACTACCCTCCGTGTGTACTGGTTACGTTTGGATGTTAAGCGACAGTTACGTTCGCACAATTTCATCTTATCTTGAGGTACCTTTTTGGGGAGTACAAGAACTCGGTAAACCAATTCCACCACTTACCGCTAAGGATTGCGATGTAGTTGCGGTTCACGGTAGTTCCGTCCTCACACCGGATACCGTCGG
>NC_064877.1:63745646-63753146 GCF_943734665.1 Anopheles aquasalis | reverse complement strand
TTCCGCCGTACCACTCATGAGATTGAGACGGACGCCGGCAATGAACCGACGGCCGCTCCCCCTGGCCCTCGCCGCAGCAAGGGGAGGGGTTGTCCTTGAGGAACCAGACCAAGGAGGAAGCTTCCAGAAGCCTCTAGCGAAGCTTGTGGCGGAGGCGGGGGTAGGACGCGAATCCTTCCCTGAGCAAAACGTTTTACGGACAACACAGAACACAAAGGAAACGCGTATTGCTCGTTTTGGGAGAAGATCGACGCCAACTTTATTACCAATTCCGTCGGTCCAAGCCATCCTGCCGCTGCAGGGAGCGCTTGCGATTTATACACTTTAGATTTCCTACGCTATGGGCCCCCTTGAGCTAAGGTATCGTGCTGATCGTTTCAAGCGCCCGTGCGCTTGATCGCGAGAGTGTGTGCGCGTGGTTATTTCGATCGTTCGATACCGATTTCTCGCTTTCGCGCGCGTTTGCTTATCATTCTTCGATCCACAGCAACCGCTTGCTGTGGATCAAGCGCCCGTGCGCTTGGCTTGCGAGAGTGTGTGCGCGTTATCGAGCGACAGCGTCCGTACGCTGCGCTCGAGATAAAGTCCCGTTATTCTCGGTGTTTTGCTTTGCGCTCGCTCGCTTTGAGCTGGTACGGTGACTCTGGCGACGACAACTCAACACCGCGATGCCGGAGTGGAGGAGAAGGAGCAGGGATTGCTCTTTTGGTAACCGGTACAAACGGATAGCTCGACGTTACCGAGGTTTTTGATGAGTTAAAAAGTGATTATTCGCATCCCTCTCCCCCACCGCATTCCTTTTCCAGCGAGTTACCTACCGTGGTACTGTTTTGTGGTTGAGTTGCATCTCAAGTGGAAACACGTGACAACTGTGTTAGCTCTCCTCGTACTTCGGGAAGCAGAAAAGCGTACTAAACGACCATTTCGGATAGAATGAGGACCATTTTGCGAAATTACAGCCCAACGCACATTGTGCGCCTTTTTGTGGCCACCAATCAATTAATCTCGTTATACACGAGACAGCATTAAAAATCTCCCCCAAAACCACAGGAGTAAATTGTATTGTTTCATATAACGAGGAGAATGTCAGATCATGATAAAATTGCATTCGGTTCGAGCAATGAACCTATTACCAATGGTGTACAAACTCTAGCATTGATGCTCTAGCATAAATAGTGATTTTAAATCACAAAGTAATGTTTAAAATATTACTAACGTTTTTACAACTAAAGCAAGTGGCTGCTGGGCTGCTCAACACTTGCGTAAACTCTTACTAGGAGTAGGCCCATCGTCACACGGTTTGACCGGATCAGGGCACTCACAGAATTTATCCCACATCAGGGTAATGAGTTCAGTTTCATAGGCGATATCTTCTTCCACATTACGTGGCTGTAAAGACGAAGAAAGACATACATTAGCATAAAGACCGGCGAACAATTCTTGCGGATGTAAATAACTAATTTCTACAGTTTCGGTAATTGGTTTACGTTTCATTTTCTTTGCATTCACTGTACACAGCGTACTATCCTACCTGTGTATAATTTAACATATTGCAGAAGTAACGGTAAACATTCTCAAACAACTCGTCTCCCTGACCGACGATGTAGGAATCGTACTCTGAGTTGTTCAGCTCGAACGTGCCCATATAACCACCGGCGGTCGTTGGCACGTTGGTATCGTGCTGGTTGATCGTGTATTTCAAGCCCAGTGCCTGCGGAATGCGGTAGCACTTTTCGCGCACCGTCTCGCTTTCGTCGGCCATCACCGAGAGAGCTTCGGCGATGCGTGATTCCGGAAGCTCCTGGAAGAACTTGTACCGTTCGGCGATTGATACACCCAACCGTTTCTTGTTGTCCGACTGGCTGTACTCCCGGTACGTCTGTATTACCTTTTCCATATCATTTTCATCCTGCTCGATGGCCGTATCGACCGCAACCAGCTGCAAACTGGTTTCCTCTACCGGCATCTGGAAGGACGAGAATGGAATGAATGAATTGCGAGTGAATACGGGAAAGGTAGTTCCACTACGGTATGTTACTTACGGCCTGGAGTGTTTTGACCATCTCCTGGCAAGCGATCTGCTTCGCGCCCTTCTTGGTCGAGTGTGAGCCACGGCGCACAATGTCCCGGATGCGACATTCATACTCAAACACCGGAGCATGCGATGGACCGTAGCTGCGTACCAGTTCGAACTCGGGCAGGGGAAAGTTGCGCTGCACGCAGATGTCCCGCACCTGGCTCACTTTGTCCACCCCCACATCCAGCGGTGCATCTTCAGCCGTGCCACCGGAACTGACCACCCCCTCCCGCTCGTCCTCGTCGGGAGGGAGGTCCAGTAGTACGCGTATCATCTGCCAGGCCGCTTCATGTTTCGAGTCCTGCTTGGACCGACCCAACCCCAGCGCTTCTTGGCCCATCGCCAGGACCTTGTGCTGGAAGGTTTTCACGTGCGGACCGGCCGGAGACGATGACTCACCCAAGTACTGATACGTCGGCGTAGGGAGCCGTTTTCCCATACAAATTTCCTGCAACATCGTCACCGGCGTTTTCCCTCGCAACACCGCTTCCTTTTTCGTCATCTTTCTGGCCGATCACAGGTCTCGAGGAGGACACACAAAAAAGGGGCAGCTTAGCTGGCTAGTCTTTTTGGAGAACGGAATTCCATGCACCACTTTAATCGCAGGCGACTTTGTTGTTGGCTCACAATTTCCAGCGATTTTCACGTTCCGATCACAACAAAGTTGCACCGGTGCTGCCGTTCCCGAAGGGTACCGCGGTTGTCAAACGAGGATTGTGTGTAAACAATCCGAACGCCAACAAAAGATTTCCGGATTTTCGTTTCACCGGATTTCGATGATGAATCGGGGCAAAATAACTTTCGGTAAAATCAAGCTGAACTCAGCACCCTCCACCCAAGCCGTCGGCCAAGATGAAGGGGAAAATTCAGGTAACGAGCTCATTGATGTCGTGGCCTTCTTAGTGTAATTCGTTTTGTTGCCTTCCAGGTACATCTGCGAAGACGGAAGCATTCGGATCGTTTGGCCGGATAACTGAACTACCGACACAATCGAACCTTACCGATGCGTCGGTGGAGAAGATTGCGGTCGACCTGGACAACAGCAAGCTACAGGAGGTGATGGGCATTTCTGGATTCGGCCGTAAAGTGGCCAAGCAGTTCGACATCAACGAGATGGTGCAGCGTGCCAAACAGAACGCTCCGAAACCGGTTCTGGATCCGGCCAGTATTAACGAGGCAGAAGAACAACCTAAAAATGACGACGATGACGACGACAACGATGATGATGGTGATGACGATGATGATGAGGACGATGTGATTGGGCCAGTGCCTACTACAGCTGCAGCAACAACAGGAAAATCAGCAAACACCAAAAGCAAACGCGATTCCGATGATGACGATGACGACGACGAGCCGGAGGGTGATTACGATGAGGACGCTCCGATCAACAAGCTACCACATTCGCATGAAGTCGAGATGCGGCACGGTTCGAAAGCGATCATAGCGCTGGCTAGCGATCCGTCCGGTGTACGATTGGCATCGGGCTCGATGGATTACAATGTGAACTTTTGGGACTTTTCCGGTATGGACAAATCGATGAAGAGCTTCCGATCGTTGCAACCGTGCGAAAACCATCCAATCCGCGGTTTACACTATTCCTTCTCCGGTGATATGATGCTGGTCGTGTCGGGAAGCTCCCAGGCCAAGGTGCTCGATCGCGATGGGTTCGAGAAGATGGAGTGTGTCAAGGGTGACCAGTACATTACCGACATGTCCAAGACGAAGGGTCACATTGCGGGACTGACCGGTGGTTGCTGGAGTCCCGTTCGCCGGGAAGAGTTCCTGACAAGTGCCAACGATGCCACACTGCGAACCTGGGTGTTTGCCAAGACGAAAGAGCAACGTGCAGTCATCAAAACGCGAGCACAAGGTGGACTCAAAACGAACCCAACCTGCTGTACGTACAATCGCGAGGGTACACTGATAGCGGCCGGTTGTAGCGATGGATCGCTGCAAACCTGGGACACACGCAAGATGTTTGTCCACACGACGCACTGCATCCGGGATGCGCATGCAAAGGGATCGGACATTTCATCAGTGCTCTTCTCGTACGCCGGCTTCCAACTGGCTTCCCGGTCGACCGATGAAACGTTGAAGCTGTGGGACATGCGAGCATTCCGGAAACCGTTGCACGTGTTCGATGGGTTGTTCAGTCGGTACGATACGACCGATTGCTGCTTCAGTCCTGACGATACGATGATACTGACCGGGGAATCGCTACCGAAGGGTGCCCAGCAGGCCCATCTGTACGTGTACGATACGAAAACGTTCGATCAGGTGACCAAGCTTCCCATAACGGATTCGCACGTAATCCGCACACTGTGGCACCCGAAATTGAATCAAATCTTCATCGGTTGCGGCAACGGAGTGATTCGTGGATTGTATGATGAAAAGCGCAGTATGCGTGGTGCGAAGCTGTGCGTCGTGCGTACCCATCGACGCAAGAAGGACTCCGAGATCGTTAGCACAACGCAGATCATCACGCCGCACGCACTACCCATGTTCCGGCAGGAGAAAACACGATCCCTTCGTAAGAAGCTCGAGAAGGAACGGTTAGATCCGGTGAAATCGAAGCGTCCCGATTTGCCCATCACCAGTGGTCAGGGTGGACGTGTGGCCAGCTCCGGTGGTACCCTGTCGTCGTACGTGATCCGTAATCTCGGGTTAAGCAAGCGCGTAGAGGATGATCAGGATCCGCGTGAGGCGATCCTCAAGTATGCGAAGGAAGCCGCCGAAAACCCGTACTGGATTGCACCGGCATACTCGAAGACGCAACCCAAACCCATCTTCAACACGGAGGATGAACCGGATGCGAAGAAAGCGAAGGGAGAATAGACGACTTCAAGGAGTGTGGTTGACAATGATTAATAAACTAAACTAGAAACGTACAAATAGATCATTTTATTAGATGAGGATGATACGTAGAACGGGTCACGGGTTCAAAATATGCCATCCTGTAGGCGGAAACAGTCACTCACGATTCGCCACTTGTCGCCCTGGGCGGTGATCATGAACGTCTGCTGGAATGGTTTCAGTGGACCGTCCTTCAACCGGGCCGTCCCCGAGACCTGCACCAGGAATGTCATCTGAGTGGACACGGAATCGTCTACGATCGGTTGGGCATCGAGCGTCGAGATGGTGTGCTCTGTGCGGGGCAGATCGTTGAAGAACTTTTCTATCTGTTCCTTGCCGTTCGCTCCGTTCCCATTCCAGACCACCACTCCGTTGTCCATGTAAAGCCGCGACATTTGCTGTGAATGGAAAATGAAAGACCGTTTGTATAATTTGTGCTAGGGATTCCAGTGTTTGCTGCAACTTACGTGGCGCTTCTTGTCCACGCTTTCGTAGTACAGCTTCGTAAACTCTTCCGCCGTCGTGCACGCTGTATCAATCTTCACACGCATGGCCTGCAATAAGGTGCAACATTTGCTGTAAGCTCGGATATGGGTCCCGGGGCAATAAAACGCTACTCACCTGATCTAATTGTGCGCTGGCCATCGTCAAATGTGAACGAAAAGAAGCGATTCGCACACAAAAGTTGTAATTTGAGCCGGTTGTTTTTGGTGGAATTTGGTTTGTTTACATTTTTGGCGTGCGCACCCTTCGGAAACGCACCGATCCCACACACTCATGTACTCATGTCACTCAAAAACAAGGTACGTGTGACTGTGTTGCGTGCGTGTGTGTGCGTCTCGCCTTCTCGCTTTCTCCCGTGCCTCTCTTTTTCCCGTGTTCTCGTGGTTAGCCACGGATTGTGGCGTAGCTCGCGCAAAATGTTCAACGCCGATATCTGGAAGACCTGGGAACGTAGCGGAAAAGCGGAATTGTGAGTATTTGCTTGCGGTGGCGAAGAAATCTGCCCGACACCGGCACCGATTTGGCCCGTTTTGCTCACGGTAACGCCGAGAAAAGGCCGAAAATCCAGCGTTTCCCTCCACCCGCCGCGGGCCTGTGTATCTGAAACGTCAAGCTTGCTGAAAACTTGCCTCGGAAATTGGTGTTTTCCGAGGATTTTCGCCGGATTTACTGTCCCGGAAACGGTGGCAATCCTGCAGCCTTCAATCCGGCCGCATTCCGATCAATTCCTCCCGCGAGTGTCCTTAGCCGGGTTTTTTCCCCAAAACGGATCGTGTGTGTGTTTGTGCGTGCGTGCGTGCGTCGTGTGTTTACGCTGCGGCGGGTGTTTTGTAAGATTGTCTCCTAACTCATCAACACGGTCTTCCCGGTTGTTTTCTCGTCCCCCATCGCAGCTTGAAACAATGCAAAGCGCTACTGAAGGACGATAAGCAAAGCCCACTGTTTGCGAAGAATGACCGGAAAAGCGGAATCTCTCGGGCAATCTACGAACTGCTTTCGCGCGGGATCCATGGCCAGCTTAAGAAGGAAAGTGTGCTGCTGATGATTGGCGAGCTGGTGGTAAGTTTATCAGGTGGGGTGTACTATCGGCCAAGCACTAGGTTCCCTTTCTCTCCCGCTTCGACAGAGTCTTCACAATGATGTTCCTTCGATACTTATGGACATCTACGGCATATTCGATGCGGAGACGGCAACGATCTCAGCCAGCGGTGACGCACCGACGAACGAAGAGCGTGCCACGTTCTGCTATATCGTGAAGGAAACGGATCGTTACGTGTCGGAGAAGCTACTGAAGGAGCGGCTCGAGATCGACACGCTGCAGGACGTGGGCACGACCAAGAATCGGAGCTTCTACACACGCTTCATCAAAGTGAAGACGAAGCTTTAGTAAGCAAACGACGGCCCCCTTTTTTGTTAACCGTTTCCCTAACCAAATGTCCCCATCTTCTCTCTCTCACTCGCCCTTATCGTAGCTACAAGCAGCGCCGCTTTAATCTATTCCGCGAGGAAAGCGAAGGATATGCGAAGCTAATCACCGAACTGAACCAGGAGTTTAGCCAAGGCACGATCACGGTGCAGGACATACTGGAGATTATTAAATCGTTGATTGGCTGTTTCAACCTCGATCCGAACCGTGTGCTGGACATCATTCTCGAGTCGTTCGAAGCACGGCCAGAGCAGGATCGCATCTTCATTCCACTGCTGCAAGCGTACATCAACGATGGTAACATCATCTGCGAGGTGCTCGGTTATAAGTATCGCTACTTTGCGGACGTGCAAACGCCTGCTTCGTTGTTCAAGGTGACGGCGCTGCTGCTGCAGCACGGTGTCATCAAGCTGGAAGACATTTACGCCTGGGTACGCCACCATCCATCCATCCAGCAATGGGTTATTGTACATCTTCCTCATCAACTCTCCGGTTTCTTCGTTCCATCCTTCCTCCCCGGCAGCTCAATCCACCGGACAAGACGATCATTGCGGACTGGGAAGCGGAGATGGCACAGGCGAAGGAGTACGTCCGCAAGCTGAACGTGATACTCACGAACAAGGACAAGGAGCAGGAACAG
>NC_064877.1:63710646-63738146 GCF_943734665.1 Anopheles aquasalis | reverse complement strand
GAAAACAAACCAAGCTGATCAGCCGCTGGTGATCAGGAAGTTAGGAACTGATAGGGACCGGAGATGCGCACGAGCGAGCGGATCAATCAAGCTTTCGAGCATGGATTGATTGAGAATTCCTGTTTCGCTTATCATCGAATGTTTGAACCGTTTTTCGAATGGATCATCGGTTGTAATCAACACACACCGGACTATCACGACATCACGTTGGAATGGACAATGTATGGACCGTATTTCTGGACATGTCTCGACTTGGGGCGACAGGTGAAGTGCGATTGAAGCGAAAAGAAAACGTGATGTAGGTGTGCCTCGTGATAAGATAAGAGTTTTCTCTTAATTTCACGCTAGATAGCTATCCCAGCCACAGCCGAGTTGGGTGATCGTTTAAGCTTCCAGTGCGGTCACTGAACTCGCTCATCTCGCGGTTGTATGATTTTCGATCATATCATTACTGCAAATGTCACCTAGGGAATCTTAAGAAAATTGTGAGTTCGTCCATGCAGTCCAAGCACATGAATTTTGCGAATGATCTCATTGAAACAGATTAGGAAATTATCAGAAACTCAAATAATTCCATTAGGAACTATCCCGAATCGTTTTTTTTCATTCGTTGCGTTAATGAATCACACGGAAACCAAGGAAACCGATTCACGACAAACCTACTCTGCGTGTACCCTGCTGCTACTGTAACAGAATACCACGTTGTTCCGGTGGCATTTCAAAGGATTCCCCTGTGAGTTCGCCCCTCGCTCCGGAATCGTACCTGATAGATGGCTCCGGCGATGCCGAACACCGACGATACCAGGCACACCACGATGTACCCATCGGTGTCGAACTCTGCCATCAGCTTGATGGCCGGTGGTGATCGTATCCGGTTGTGGCAACAGAACGTCTGTATCGTTGGATCCGCCATATTCACGCTGGGTCCGGAACGGTGATGCAAGCTAGCGGTGAGCACTCTACTGACCGGCCCCGTGCCCTGTCCAGGCACTCGAATCTCGAACCGGCACACTTCACTACCGGCACCGGACTAGTGGAAGCCGCAGCTGACGACGACAATCGACCACGCTCGCAATGGCGACTCGGCTGGCGGACATTTCGATCTGAGAATCTGATGATGCGATCCACTCGCTGCACACCATCGATCCAGGCTGCCGCGCTCAAAGTGCCTTATCAGTGGATGAAGAGTTTTTGCCTTTCTATTTCTGTCCCCCCTCCCGTCGAGGCGCGGCTCAACGTCCTCGTCCTCTTCCGCGTCCGAGTCCACCACGATTCGGATCGACTGCTACTGGATCCGAATTAACTCATTAATTTGGTGTACGAGAGAGAGAGGGAGAGAGCGCGCGCGTGATCAAAATGACTCGTTTTTCCTGACAAACACTGGCGTACTTTATCAGCACATTGGACTCGTCATGCCCGAGTATCAGCAGTAAAAGGCCATGGGCACACGGTCACAGAAACTCACTAGACTGGACTGGAGCTACGGTACTGGCGTGAAGAACTTGACACAACAACCTAGAACCGGCCACACCGGTCGCTGAGACGAGTCTGGAGACTGTTCTGTGGCCAGAGAGTAGAGAGGCCTGTGCGCAGCAGTCGAGACATTGGAGACATATTATCTCATCGCAGGCAAAGGGTGAAGGAGAGCACGGGGAGCACTGGCACCGCCATCAAGCACTCGCTAATGTTTGTTCTGATAAGAAGTAGTAGCAGCAGCAGCAGCAGCAGCAGCATCCGCGTCCGCGTCTAGCACCCACGGGATTGACACGCAACTCACGATTCCACGGAGGAGGACACCACGGAACGCACAGTTCTTTTCCTGGCCATTGGCAACGACTGACTAACCGGGCTTCCCACCTTACCACGATGACAAACCATTGCGGAGTCAGGCCAACGATTGAAGCCCCACAAAGCGCCACTCACAGTCGTGACCACAGACCGAACCGGGCTAGTGGGAGTCGTCATGTTTTGTGGCTTTCCAGTGGCGACTACCCTCCCTCCCATGGTATGGCATTAGCGCCTTCTCTAGCAAGACACACGGTCACAGATCTATGTTGTTGGCTAAAGCATATTTATTAACTCGTAAGGACGCTCCCCAGGTTCACTAGACGACAGCCGTGCACACGCGCGCAGGGCACAGGAAACATTCCTAGATCGGTAGAGATGGTGGGCGAAGGTGGTGCTGATGGTGCCGACGTCACTCTAGCTGCAACCGGGCAAACAGTGCTAGCAGAGCCGCACCGACACCGGTCATATGGGTGGAACAGTGTGTGGTCAGTGGATTCCGGTTGCCGGTTGCCGTCTCGTCTTCACCGTCATCCGCCGAATACTTGAAGCAACCGGCACCATTCTGCCAGCCCAGGACGGCCGCTAGCCAGGCCGGATCGGTGAACTCGGGCAGTGCGTCGGCCTGGCTGAACGCGCACAGGAACAGCTGCTCCATGAAGAGATCGCGGAACAGCTCCGGAAAGCCGAACGCAGCAATCAGCTCCGCTTCGCGCAGTATCGCCTCACACAGGCGCCGTTGCCCGTCCACCACGAACGTACGGTCGACGTTCGCAAACCCTTGACGGCCGAGCACGATGTAGAACAGCAATCTGGAACGGCGACGATGACGATGGGGTGATTAGAGACTCGCGATAAGAAGGGACCCACTACCCCAGGTACGCTGCTTACTTGTGCGTCAAATGGTAACCGTAGGATCGCTTTCGCAGTGACATTGCCCCACTGCACTCCGGGCTGAGCAGTAGGCGCTTGGACGACGCAACGACGCTGGCGTTGAACTCGTTCTCCGACTCGTTGACCAGCAGTTCCGATAAGCACTCATCTGGTGGTAGAAGAAGGACAATGAAATCGATGTAGTTCGATCGTTAATGGCGCACATTCTGGACTTACCGGACTGCAGCTCACTCGGACCACCGGCATCGATTGCCTGCAGATAGTCTTCCATCAACAGCAGCGGATCATCCGGCTTTACCGGTTCTCTTCTGCGTCGTCTATTGTGTGGGGTCAGTTTGGAGCGATGCGCGCCACGTGGTGGTTGCTCTTCATTCATCTTCCAGAAATCGGCGTTTATCAGCAGTTTGGAAACTGGAAGGAACGCACGAGAAGGATACCGGATAGCTATGGTCACCGAGAGTCAATCAACCAAGTCAATCAATCCACTTACCAACCGCATTGGGACCACTGGGAAAGGAGAAGATACTTTCGATGCGGCTTTCGACAAAGTCGCACTTCTTGGCCAACGATTCGACAAACACTCGCCGTGGTCCTGCCAGTGGTTGCTCCAGCAGATGTTTTAATTGTGCTGAGGGATGATAAAAGAAGGAGACGTCGAGAAAGTAGAGAAGCATTTGAAGCTCTTTACGGAAAAATGGTAACCAAAAAAAGCGGAAAAAGGATCCAATGTGTACGGCGCGGCGGTAAATAAGGAAGGGAGGGACAAGCCACACCTCGCGAAGACGCTCGCTATGTGGCGGGGTCGAGAAGAGAAATGAAGCAGCGCACTAGTGACACAAGGCTTAAGTGGGCTTAACCGCAAATCGCCCGCAATCATTAGGGCTCGATGCGGAACGGTCGCCACAACCGCTGACTTCGCTGCTGCTGCCACTGGCGGCTGCTAACAAATGGACTGGAACGACCGGAGTTTAGAATTCACTTCCTTGAAGATGCTTGCGGGGCGTTTTTTTTTTGTTTGTTCCCTAGCGAGTCTGTTCTATTCTGCTGTTACTCCTTAAATTTTAAACACGTGACTCACAAGAACTTACCATTGGCGATGGCAATGCCGAGCAGCAGATCGGTCGTTAGATCCTCGTAGTTGGCCACACAAACGTTCACGAGCCGGTCCAGGCGTACGAGCAGCGCATCCGGGGCTAGATCTTGCTCCATCGTGTTCCAGGAAGACGATACCGCTCCGGTAGGGGCCGGTCCGGCCGAACCACGGCCAATGGCCACCAGCAACACAAGCACCGCTCTGGTCACCATCGTCGCTGGTCACGTATACTCTCTCCAAATGCGCTCCAGGCAAGCTGACCAGGATGCACCAGGGAACGGCACTTTCCAAACCGTAAACTATACGCGAATTCAACGGAATCCGGTGCCCGCCTATCAACGAACCATTGCGTACGACCGTCGGCGATGGAGTGGCTTCGGGCAGTGGGAGCAGAACTTCTTCTCGCTGCAGATTCTCGAATAAGCCCCACAGTACCAGCGGTAACCACAGATATAGGAAGCGCAAGGATGTGCGTATGCGCACGTGCCACAGCGACGGATACGGAGACGGAATCCCGATTCACATTCCCGACCGTTGAGCTCTCCAACGGTCGGGCTGGTGGCAGTCGTGGTTGGCGTGGCGAAAGCGGAAATAAAAATTTATTTCCTGGATTAGCTTAAAGCCACTCGGCTAATAGGAAAACAATCGACCGGTGCGGCGTTGGCGTTGGCTTTGGCGTTGAAAGCTACTGGCCAACTGTGCGGCATATCATTTCCGTTATCTTCTGCCCGGCATGGTCGGGCCCGGTGAGCTGCCTTTCGAATTTCCAACAGCGGAAATGAATGATTTGCTGCCGATGGAGAGGAATGCGTGTGCGTGTTTGCTTCCGAAGGAACACAACGGAGTCAGCGGGATGAGCCTTGGTGACGATGCTGCTGCTGCTGCTGCCGGGTACACTGCTAGTCTTATTCGTCATCATTTGAGTCAATCAAACAGGCAGACCTTATCCAACCAACTGCTTATTTCATTTCCATCGGTCTGTTATCCAAGTAATAGCCATCAAACCCACTTCTCTTGAAGGCGTATCGTTCCATCTGTTAATGAATGAAGTAGTCTTTATGTCTGCCAAAGCCAAAGCCTGCCTTCCACTAATTACAAAACCATAAAAGAACTGGGTAGTCTAGATTATTTTAAACTAATTCCTCAGGGGCAACGAATGAAATTCAACATTCAAAGTATTCTTGGTATGAACGCAGTTCTTTTCATTCGAAAAGAACGTCTGTTTAAACTGGTGGCTCGTTGAAGAAGTTCATACTGAACACCAATTATTTCTTTCTCCAAAAAAATATTATCAGAAATCTACTTCATAAAACAGCAGATCCCGTTCATAGATTTATTTCAATAGTCTATTTCATGGTTCGGATTGTGTTCCGAGGATATGTTTTACAGTTAATTAAAGAATGTGATGTATTACCGTGTTACCGTGTGTACTAGTACACCCACTAATAAGTTAGTTTTGATTTGAGTGAAAACCGCGAATACGATTCCTACTGGCAAAAAGGGAAAGGTTTGATACAACTAAGAAGATGTAAAGCAAAAGTTGGTAAAGGGTGTGGTGTTGCAATTCATTTCTTACTGTTCGATGTCTTTTGTTTGGTGTTTTTTGGTTTTATCTCACTTATCTCACTGGTAGAGTCGTTACTTGTGAGCAGTTCTACAATAGCTCTGAAGGGAGAGGGAAAAAATGCGTGAGTAACACGTTAGTATGCGACTGAAAGTGTAAATAATGAATCGCGCAATGATAAATGAACGAACCGTAGCAATGCTCCATCCTCCGAAGACCAATCGATGGGAGATGGTAGGGCCAGCTTTCTGGTAAGCAGACCTTCAAAAGCCTGACGCAAATCCTCGATCAAACGATATGTTGCGAGATCACAACTAAAGCTACCGTAGAGTATATGAAGGGAAACAGGTTAAGATTTTACTCAATTGCATTTAGAAGTATGTTATTCGAGAATAAAGACTACAAACCCAAATTCACCACCAATTGTGATCTCCATTCTTTTGGCCGATTTCTTCTTTGCGCACGTGTTGTCACCGAAGAAGAATAAGGCCAGTGGGTTCACCACAGTAGTCGTACAGATTAGAAGGTTAGTTTTAAAATTGAGCAGATGTTGGTAAACCATGTAACTGTACGGAAGATAAGAAGGGCAAAAAATGTGTCACGCCATACTGGCTCAATTTGCTTTCTACTTCAATACATACCGTGACTGCATAAAAGATTGTTTAGCATTAACGGACATATTGTCCAAGCTGACCGGTTTTTTGTCCATACACCAGCGATATGCGAAACCGTTGATTTTAGTTAGACGGACTACGTTAGTGCATAGTCCTGCGGCTATGATTCCGTTCAACAGATCCTGATTAGCTGCGTTAACGTTGTTGACCGGGGCTTTACAATCGTCCGATGCAACTATTTGTCTCTGGTAAAGATGCTGACACATAACATCTTTATCTTGCTGTAGATGTTTCAGTGTTTCGAGGTTCAACATGTTACGATTGCAAAACCACTGGGGGTTTCGTTCACTTTGCCATCTGGTGATGACGTTCGCCAGCATTATGTGGTCACTGGAAGTATCATCGGAGAACCACTTCCGAATTCCGATTGCCTTCTCATCCTCCTTACTGTTCTTGGGTTTAACAAATGCGTCCTTATAGGATAGTGTGGCCGCGATTGATGCAATCGGATCGACACACCCGAAAATGCACCCCAGCAATACCATCTTTCCGACAGTCGGATGCATCTGCAATTGGGCTAGCTGGAAACCGAGGGGCGTTAGGTGCTGATCATGGTCGATCACCTTCATCCGTGCAAGCAGGTGCAACGACGTATCGATTACCTCATCGGACGGTTTATCCAGCAACCGATTCATGAACGTACGCACCGCTCCCAGGCGAAGGACTTTGATCTGCATAATAACCTCATCAAGTACTATACGCAAGATCTCCGGGGGAACATTCTCCGGAAAGGTGCGCATCCTTCCGCGGCTGTACAGATGGTAGCAGATGCCTTCCTGGACGCGTCCGGCACGACCTTTCCGTTGAACTTCATTCGACTTCGAGATCCATTGTTCCACCAGCCCACAGGTGTTGCCGAGCATTACATTAATCATATGACGTCCTGTATTGATGACATACACCACATCATCGATTGTGATGGACGATTCGGCAATGTTGGTGGCCAGGATAATCTTCCGTGTACCGTGCGGTGGCTTTACAAACACCTGCCGTTGCTCCTTGCCCGAAAGTTTGGAGTGCAACATATGGACGACCAAATCGATTTCCTTCAGCATGGGGTGCTCATAGATCATGTGGTGAATCATGGTGATTTGATCTATAGTTGGAAGGAATACCAAAATAGCCCCCTCAGGCTGCGAGCTTGAAATGTGGTGCAACAGGTTGACCAACAGGGTATGCTGCTTGCATTCCGTCTCCGGGCGTCGCAAGGCATTGAGAACTTTTTTGGGATATTTGTTTTCTATCTCTGGTAAATAGCGCGATATCATATGAAAGTATTCAACAACATCTGCGGGATTCATCTTTAGCACATCAAATGTGTCATCATTTAGCTCGAGTAGTATATCCTCTAGATAGTACTCGCGGACTGGAAAGGTTATGCCACGGATTTCAACCATCGGGCAATTGTTGAAGTACGCTGAGAAGGTTTCCGCTGTTAATGTCGCACTCATTAGAATGGCCCTTAGATCCTTCCGATAGGGTAGCACCATCCGTATGATGGCCAACAGCAAATCCGTGATGACATCTCGCTCGTGTATCTCGTCCAGCACGAGATGTGAGTATTCGCGCAGCAAAGGATCAGATAGCATGAATGCCAGTACTATACCGGTGGTGCAGAACATGATGCTTCCTCCCTGGTTCCGGGGTTTGACCGCATTTAGCCGTACCTGGTAGCCTACCGATTGACCGATCGGTTCGCAACGCTCCTCCGCCACACGCTTCGCAAGTGAAATTGCCGAAATGCGGCGAGGCTGCGTGCATAGAATGCGGCAACTACTGCCTTCACCACGTAATGAGACATCCTCTAGAATATACTGCGGTATTTGGGTAGTCTTTCCACTTCCCGTTTCGCCCTTTATCAGTATCACCTGACTCTGCTTAATCTTATCGAGAATCTCGGTCCGCAAGCCGAATGCTGGCAGTTTGCGGCGGAATTTACTTAAGCGATGTGTCGAATTTTTCTCACGTAGAGCCTTTTCAGTTAACTTGCGATCAAGTTTAGCCGTTCGGTTTATACCCTTGACCTTTCGCAGCGACTCTTTCCGTAACATCGCTTCAGCAGTCTGGCTCGCATCATCATTGCCGTACATTGAGCGAAAATATTCAAGCTTCAAACTTTCCTCCAGCCTGTTCTGTATCTGCTGTTCACCAACATGCCAATACTGTCTGATTTTGGAAATTTGCGAAGAGGAAACCGAAAACTCATTCGAAATACCGCTTTGACGCTTTCGGGAGGATGCAACGTAGGTAGCTTTATGTTTAGGATTCTTCAAACACACATTGCCTGGTGTTACTTTGGCCGTACAACCCACTGGCGATGATTTAGCGTTGGTCGTTGCTAGTTGATCCGGTGGCTGCAAGGGAGAGAACAAGTTCTTTTATCTTCGTGGTCATTTTCCCTGAGTTTTTTTTTGCGATACGCACGCTCTTTACCGCCGAAAAGTTGTGCGCAGGAACCTTCCCAATTTTGTTTCGTTTACGCAGGTTCTCATCGAAGTAGCCTTCGTCCTCATCGAGAACGCTTCCCGATTTTTTAAACGGTGGCTGATCCGCCGAAGGATCGGGGGGGCTCATTACCTTGCTGCCAATGTCTACATTTATTGCCATGGCTTCCGCAGCCTCACCATTCCTAGCTAACGAAGATGTGCAAGCTCTTTGAGGGTCTAGATCGGTAACACCTAACGTTGCCAAAGATTCTAGCGGACACTTTTCTTCCGCTACGATTTCCAGCTTGCATTCGGCACTCTCGTCCATTGGCTCAGGACTTTCCGATTCCTGACAAAGTAATTCCCGACAAAGTAATTACGCTACGCAGAGTCAATCCAACAAAAAGCGTTTAATCTTACCATTTTGCTTCCGTGCTTGGCGGCAATTCTTCACTGAAAAGTCCTAAAACACTTAGTCGATGCAGAGCTGCTGCACGTGGAACGTCCTGATCGCAAAAATGGCGCTCAGCTCAAGGAAAAAACGAAAATCGGTACAAATAACCGGTTCGATATCCTCACGAACAGCCGGCTCCTTAGCGCCAATTTAAATTGGCAGTTTTGTACGACGGAGGGGGCAGATCTGCAAGATTTTTCTCATAAAATTAAATAGCTGCATTTTACATAATTTATTACTTTATTCAAAAGCAAAAATGATTGAAATCTTCCTTTAATTAGTTACTGAAACTGGAATATCATTGAGGCGAATCCTTTCCCTTCGGCTTTGCTTTGGCTTTACGTTTCCCCAGTTTCACAAAAATCCATCTAGTATCCTTGCTCGTTGCCGTATGCTGGATCATCATCATCGAAATGGTCGTCGTACTTGCAATCGATGGTTATTAGTTTAATGATAGCACTTTGTAAGGAGATAGAAGAAAGAGCGAGCAAAAGGAACAATGTAATTTGGCACTGTTTTAGGCTTTCATGTTATTGGCATACCGTAACAGATCGCCCTCCCGGGAGTTCCAGTCGACCGGTGATGGTTCACAGATTTTCTTCTGCAAAAACAAATTGAATCCGTTGCGAAGATCCTGTATCAAGCGGTACGTTGCTTTATCACATTTGAGACTGCAAAGTTAAACAGAAAGTACACAATCCAGTAACCGTAACCAGTGTATCGTAACTAATAGCTTATGCTATTGTTTCAATCCTTTACTCACCAGTAATGTCCTGCTATTGAGATAAGCTCGTGGTCATCCTCCGTTTCAACGTGGTTATCGCCGAAGAACAGCAAGGGAAACGGATTCACCACCGTTGTGTTGAAGATGGTCAACGCCGACAGTTTCTGCATATCATAATAAACCACAAAACTGATGCCAAAATGGAAAAAATAGAACTCTCTTCCAACACCAACGACTGAAAGGCAAATTAAAATATATCCTAAGCATTATCGTAGAAAAAACCATTCGTATAGAAAGTACTCAACAGTAATCATTTCTTTCTCAATAAAATATGATCAGAATTTTACCGCAGAAACAACCGAGCTTCCGGTTGTTGGTTGGTTTATTTCGAAAATTAATTTCCAGATAGAAATTGATAAGAGAACAGGTTTAGGAGTTATTAAAGAATATAAAGCGCGTCCATGCTTTCGTGTGTACTACTACACGAACTTGTAAGTGGTTTTCAAACAAAAATGAGTGCAAATTCTCCTAGTAGATAATGATTGGAACGATAAGATTGCATATTGAGAAATGTGAAACAAAAATCAGCTGGCCGATGTTCCACGAAGAAAAACCGGGTTATCCGACGAATCCATCAGTTGCTCTTCACTTCTTGTGAATTTTTGAGTATTTTGGTGTTGGCTCTCTGGCTCCGAAGTTATATGAGAGCAGCTCTATGATAGCACTGCGAGAAGAAAAATAAAATGCACAAAAAATACGTTAGTCTAAAAATCGATATGGCACTGAACGCTCTATGCTTCAACATGTCATGATAAATAATTTAATGATAACGAACGTACCCTAGCAATGCTCCATCCTCCGAAGACCAATCGATGGGAGACGGTATGGTCAGCTTCCTTGTCAACAGATCATTGAACCCCTGGCGCAAATCTTCGATCAATCGGTATGTTTCGAGATCACAATTGAAGCTGCAATAGCACATGGGAATGGGGAAAAGTTTAGATTTTACCAAAATGCACGGAGGGGTTTGATATTCGAGAGTTAAGACTACAAACCCAAATTGACCACCAATTGTGAACTCCATCCTTTTGTCCGATTTCAGCTCTACGTGGATGTTGTCTCCGAAGAAGACTAAGGCCAGTGGGTTCACGACAGTAGTCGTACAGGTTGTAAGGTTATTTTTTAAATTTACCAGATTTTGATAAACCATGTATCTGTACCGACAAAAAAAGAGCAAACAGAAAGATATGCAGCAATTTCAGGGCGAAGTTAAATAATTTGGTTACCACTTTAGTACATACCGTGACTGCTCGAGCATTGGATTAGTTTTGTACGATTTTGCATTTACAGACGTATGATGCATGTGGACCCGTTTTCTGTTCAAACACCAGTGATAAGCGAAGTCAACGGATTGAGTTAGCCTGGCTACGTTAGAGAAAAGTCCACCGGCTATAATTCCCTTAAGTAGATCCATGTTTGCAGCGTTACCGTTGTTGATGGGATCCTGACAATTTTCAGATGCTACAAACCGACTCCGGCAGAGATGGTGTACAATAAGATCTTTATCCTTGCACAGTTGCTGCAGCGTAATACTGTTCAGGGCATTACGTTTACAAAACCACCAGCGATTCGGATGGGAGCGCCATTTTGCGATGACGTTCGCTAGCATTATATGATCACTAGCAGTATGATCCGCGAACCACTTCCGAGTTCGGATTTCGTTCTCGTTCCCGTCCGAGGCAGTGTTCGATGTTTTGCAAAATGCATCCTTATACGATATGCTGGCCGCAATCGAGGTGATCGGATCAACACATCCAAAGATGCTAGCCAGCAGTACCATCTTACCAACAGTCGGGTGCATCCGTAACTGAGCTAGATGGGAACCGAGGAGGGTTAGGTTCTGATTATCGTCGATCGCATTCAAGCGGTTGAGCAATTGTAACGACGCTTCAATCATTTTATCGGACGGTTTGTCTATCAACCGATCCATAAAGCTGCGTACCTCTCCCAGGCGCAATATTTTGATTTGCAGAATAACTTCATCAAGTACTATACCCAAGATTTCCGGTGTTACGTTCTCTGCAAAGGTGCGCATGCGTGCGCGGCTGTACAGATGGTAGCATATACCATCCTGCACGCGCCCAGCGCGACCTTTACGTTGAATTTCGTTTGACTTTGTGATCCACTGATTCGCCAGGCCCAGCGCGTTGTCAATCATAACATTAACCATATGGCGTCCCGTATTGACGACGTACACCACATCCTCGATTGTGATGGACGTTTCGGCAATGTTGGTGGCCAGGATGATCTTCCGTGTACCGAGCGGTGGCTTTACAAACACCTGCCGTTGCTCCTCGCCCGATAGTTTGGAGTGCAACATGTGAACAACCAATTTGATCTCGCTCAGCAATGGATGTTTGTAGATCTTCTTATGAATCAGGGTGATTTGTTCTACGCTTGGTAGAAAAACTAGTATGGCGCCGTCAGGCTGCGAACAGGATATATGACGGAGAAGCTCTACCAACAGCGTATGCTGGTTGCATTCCGTCTCTGCGCGCCGCAACGCATAAATTACCTCTAGAGGATAGCTGTTTCTGACCTCGAGAAGATACGGTGACATCATAGTAGTGTATTGAATGTATTCCTGAGGTGGCAATTTACACTCATCAAATTGGTGAAATTTTAGCTCCTTCAGCACATCCTCCAGATAGTACTCGCGGACTGGAAAGGTTACACCGCTGATCTCTACTATCGGGCAGCCATCGAAGTAAGTGGAAAAGGTTTCCGCCGTTAACGTCGCGCTCATGAGTACGACTCGAAGATCCTTTCGAAATGGTAACACCATTCGTATGATCGCCACCAGCAAATCCGTGGTGACTTCACGATTGTGTATCTCATCCAGCACGAGATGTGAGTATTCACGCAGCAATGGATCGGATTGCATGAACGCCAGTACCATCCCGGTCGTACAGAACAAAATGCTTCCGCCCTGCTTTCGTGGTTTGACCGCGTCCAACCGTACTCGGTAGCCGACCGATTGACCAATCGGTTCACCACGCTCCTCCGCCACACGCTTCGCAAGCGAAATTGCCGACAAACGGCGTGGCTGCGTGCATAGAATGCGGCAACTACTTCCTTCTCCGCGTGATGAGGCTTCCTCGAGAATGTACTGCGGAATTTGGGTCGTTTTTCCGCTTCCGGTTTCGCCTTTAATCAGCACAACCTTGCTCTCCTTCATTTTACGCAGCAATTCTGGGCGTAATGCGAACGCTGGCAGCTTCCGGCGAAATTCACTTAAACGATGCGTCGAACTCTCTAGCCGAAGAGTATCGTTGGTTAACTTTCGATCTAGTTCAACTGATCGGCTTATACCCTTCACCGTACGTAGCGATTCTCGTCTGAGCATCTCATCCGGCGTGTTATAGATATGAGTCACATAATCATCACCGTATTTCGATTGATACTCTTCCAGTTCCATAAACTCTTCCACGTTTTTTCGTAGATGCTTTTTATCGACTTGCCAATTTTGTCGTATTTTAGAAATATCCGACGTAGCGATCGAAAAATTATTATACGTCGCTCTTGCACGCTTCCGATTTGCAGCAACATTGTACGGTTTAGGATTTCTCAACCTCACATCGGCTGGTGTTACCCTCCTGGTCGTAGAAGCCACTGGAGTTGCTTTAGCGCTCGTCGATGCTAGCGGTTCCGGATGCTGCAAAGGAGAGAAAAAGTTCATTTATGCTCGTTGCCGGTTTCCCAGTGTTTGCTGCGATCTGCATGTTTTTTACCATTGAAAGGTTGTGCTCAGGAACCTTCCCACTTTCGTTTCCATCACGCAGATTCTCATCGAAGGAACCTTCGTCCTCATCGACTGGGTGGTTTTCCGATTTTTCAAACGGTGGCTGTTCCGGCGAGGGATCTTCATTTATTGCCATGGCTTCCGCAGCCTCACCATTCGTAGCCAACGAAGATGTGCAAGCTCTTTGAGGGTCTAGATCGGTAACACTTAACGTTGCCAAAGATTCTAGCGGACACTTTTCTTCCGCTACGATTTCCAGCTTGCATTCGGCACTCTCGTCCATTGGCTCAGGACTTTCCGATTCCTGACAAAGTAATTCCCGACAAAGTAATTACGCTACGCAGAGTCAATCCAACAAAAAGCGTTTAATCTTACCATTTTGCTTCCGTGCTTGGCGGCAATTCTTCACTGAAAAGTCCTAAAACACTTAGTCGATGCAGAGCTGCTGCACGTGGAACGTCCTGATCGCAAAAATGGCGCTCAGCTCAAGGAAAAAACGAAAATCGGTACAAATAACCGGTTCGATATCCTCACGAACAGCCGGCTCCTTAGCGCCAATTTAAATTGGCAGTTTTGTACGACGGAGGGGGCAGATCTGCAAGATTTTTCTCATAAAATTAAATAGCTGCATTTTACATAATTTATTACTTTATTCAAAAGCAAAAATGATTGAAATCTTCCTTTAATTAGTTACTGAAACTGGAATATCATTGAGGCGAATCCTTTCCCTTCGGCTTTGCTTTGGCTTTACGTTTCCCAATTTCACAAAAATCCATCTAGTATCCTTGCTCGTTGCCGTATGCTGGATCATCATCATCGAAATGGTCGTCGTACTTGCAATCGATGGTTATTAGTTTAATGATAGCACTTTGTAAGGAGATAGAAGAAAGAGCGAGCAAAAGGAACAATGTAATTTGGCACTGTTTTAGGCTTTCATGTTATTGGCATACCGTAACAGATCGCCCTCCCGGGAGTTCCAGTCGACCGGTGATGGTTCACAGATTTTCTTCTGCAAAAACAAATTGAATCCGTTGCGAAGATCCTGTATCAAGCGGTACGTTGCTTTATCACATTTGAGACTGCAAAGTTAAACAGAAAATACATGATCCAGTAACTGTAACCAGTGTATCGTAACTAATAGCTTATGCTATCGTTTCAATCCTTTACTCACCAGTAATGTCCTGCTATTGAGATAAGCTCGTGGTCATCCTCCGTTTCAACGTGGTTATCGCCGAAGAACAGCAAGGGAAACGGATTCACCACCGTTGTGTCGAAGATGGTCAACGCCGACAGTTTCTGCATATCATAGTAAACCACAAAACTGCCAAAATGGAAAAAGAAAACAAAAAGATCGATCGTTAAACCAGCCCGATGTTCCGTTTACTTTGATAGCTTACTTTGAATGAAAAACACCCCGGTTACCGTTGACCGACGATGGATGGATTTCGGCCCGGCCCTGCCCTTCAATGCTCAGGATAGCACGCCCATCCGGACTGTTGCGCGATCGGATGACCTTTCGAATGAACGCCACATTTGGGTAGAGACCAGCTCCAACGATCGCCGCCAACAGCTCGTTGCTGCCCGTATGCCGATTGTTCTCCGGTGCATCGCAACCGATCGACGGTAAGAACCGGGCACCGTGTAAATACTCGCAAAACTGGCGCTTCATGTTGCTCAACTGCTGGAGTGTCGCATTGTTGAGAAAGTTCCGGTGGCAAAAGCCGGCGCGGTTCGATTGTCCCCGCCATTCATCGATCACGCGTGCCAGCATGATGTGATCGCTAGCAATGCCGTCCGCAAACCGGCGCCGTATACGATCCACTTCCTTTTCCTTACCGAGCGGTTTATAGAACGCGTTCTTAAACGACAGGCTGGCGGCGATCGAAGTGATCGGATCGACACAGCTGAAGATGCTCGCCAACAGTACCATCTTGCCGGTGCGCGGATCCATCGGTAACCGTGCCAGATGGTACCCGAGCGGCGTAAGCTTCTGATCGTCATCGATCGCATTCAAGCGGTTGAGCAACTTTAACGACTCTTCGATCACTTCATCGGACGGTTTGTCTAACAAGCGATCCATGAAGCTCCGTGCCTCTCCTAAACGAAGGATTTTGATGTTCAGAATGACCTCATCGAGCGCCACGCGCAGGATCTCCGGTGGAACGTTCTCCAGAAAGGTGCGTCTCCGCCCGCGGCTGTACAGATGATAGCAGACGCCTTCCTGGACGCGTCCGGCGCGACCTTTCCGTTGGATTTCGTTCGAGAGCGAGATCCACTCGTCTCGCAGCGCCGATACACCGTTTTCGTACATGTTCAGCTTATGCCGTCCGGCATTGACGACGTACACCACATCGTCGATGGTGATGGACGTTTCGGCAATGTTGGTGGCCAGGATGATCTTGCGCGTGCCAGCTGACGGACGATCAAACACTGCCGTCTGTTCCGTCGTCGGTATCTTGGAATGGAGCGGATAGACGGCGAGCCGTGCTTTCGATAGCTGTGGGTGATCGTGGATCAGCTTGTAGATATCCGATATTTGCATTACGCTCGGCAGGAATACTAGAATGGCACCGTCCGGTTTCGCGCAGGTAATGTAGTACAGTAGCTCCACGATCAAATCGTTCTGATGGCTCTCACTTCCAGGACTGCACAACGCACGAAGAACGGGCGCTGGATAGTGATTTCGAATTTCATCGACATACGCTTCGATCATATCGTAGAATTGATCGCTTCCAGCTTTTTGTACCGCTCCCTTACGGTCTCTTGGTGCCCGGCCCGTTCTATCCTCAAAGCTATAGTACTTCAGTTCCTTTAGCACATCCTCCAGATAGTATTCGCGGACTGGAAAGGTGATGCCACGGATTTCAACCATCGGACAATTGTTGAAGTACGCCGAGAAGGTTTCTGCTGTTAATGTCGCACTCATTAGAATGACCCTAAGATCCTTCCGGTAGGGTAGCACCATCCGTATGATGGCCAACAGCAAATCCGTGATGACATCTCGCTCGTGTATCTCGTCCAGCACGAGATGTGAGTATTCGCGCAGCAAAGGATCGGATTGCATGATCGTCAGCACGATACCGGTGGTGCAGAACATGATACTTCCACCATTTGCCCGTGGTCGTTCGGCTTCGAGCCGTATCTGGTAGCCTACCGATCGGCCTAGCCGTTCACTGCGTTCCTCTGCCACACGGCGTGCAAGCGTGATGGCGGAGATACGCCGCGGTTGTGTACAGAGCACCCGACAGCGACTGCCTGCCATCCGTAGTGAGGCTTCCTCGAGAATGTACTGCGGAACTTGGGTTGTCTTGCCGCTCCCGGTTTCCCCTTTCACCAGTATCACCTGATGCCGTTCGATCATATCCAGCACCTCGGATCGTGAAGCGTACGCCGGAAGCTTCCGACGAAACTCACTCAACCGATGCGTCGAACGGTCGCTACGTTCAAACTCTTCGTACAGTTCCTCATCCAGCCGTGTCGTGGTGAGCTCCGGTGGTTCCACCTTACCGCTCTCTTCGCGCAGCACCTCCTCGAGCGTTTTCGTGATAACGCGTAAATACTCGTTCCGGAACACGGAACGGATGTTTTCGTTTTCGACAAAATCTCGAAAAATTGCGTTGCCCTCCTGGTCGCCCCCATCGCCCAGTTGTAGCTGCGTGCGGATTTGCTGGATCTGGAACGCGGGAATCGTAATATCGACTGCATTGCGCTTTTCGTTACGTCGCTTCTTCGCCGTCTGACGGTCACGGTAGAAGAGACCGAGCTCGCGGCCACGCAAACCGGGTGGAGGTGCCTCGGCGTCATCTTCCTCCAGTGACGCATCGCGTTTGTCCTGAAACCGGCGGAATCGTCCCGCACTAGCCGAGGGATCGGCCTCATAGTTGGCCCTCTCCTGTAGTTTCTGCCTCTGCAGTGCCTGACGATCATACGGTTTGCCGCGCCCACGGCCACCACCCTCATACGGTTCCTGTGAAGATTCGGCTTGCTTACGACGGGCTTGATTACGGTAGAACATACCGATTGCGCGCCCTCGCAGATGTGCCGGTGGACGTCCACCTCGGCTGCTCATACTGGATGATGGTGTTTTCTCGCGGTTCGTAGTGCTTTCGTTGCTGTTTCCGAAACTGTACGCGGAACCACCGTCTTCTGCTTCCTGAAAAAAAGGGCAGGTCAGCTTCATGAACCGGTGGCTGGTAATTTCCGGCGCAATCCGGCGTACCTTCCACAGGCGAAATTTGCGCAACTTTTCTTCCAGTGAATCTTCACCATCCGACATGATATAACTGTTGAAACCCCCGGAAAAACCTCCCGAAAAACCTAGTTTAAACACGTTTTAAGGAACATAAACTCTGAAAAAGAAAACCGATTGTTGTTGGGGACTTTGCCGGTACCCTGCCAACAGACAGGCCCAAATAAACGCCTGAATAAGGCTTAAATAAGGAAGCTTATTACGGCGTTTTGTCTCGAGGGTGTGCGAGAGAGAGACAGGGCGATCAGGACGAATTGAAAATCTTTTGAGGAACTTAAGTTTAGCGCAGAAAAAGATCATGTTAACTGTCGTCCTGATCGTCCTGTCTCTCTCGCACACACATGAAGAAACGCCTAAATAAGCCTCCTTTTGATGGCGTTATTTAGGTGTTAATGTAGACCTGCGTCTGTTAATAGGCGGGTATCGCTTGCACAGCGGGCACGAACGTTTGCTCGGATTAAATAAAATATTAAAACTGTACAAGTAAAAGCCGTCGTCGCAGTTTGCTGATCGGTTTGGTGACGTTTCGGATTGGACGCTTGCTGATCGGGATCGGTGGCGTGGAAAAGAAAACAAAAAAGAAAAGAAAAAATCGAAAAGGAGGCTGGTGCGGTGCAGCGCGATCCACGATGGCCATCATCAGCAGCGAGTGACCACGAACGCGACGCGACAGCGAACGCCCCGGGACTGCGTGAAAACTGGAACGGAACGGGACGTTTCCACACGGATTCGAAGATTTTGGATTTGGCTGGACCCGTAGCAGCAGCACCGCAGAAAGCCACGAAATTATGCTGCAGCACCACCCCGTACACGCACATTTCGGCGTGTATCCGTGAGAGTGCGTGTGTGTGCGTGTGTGTGCGCACGTGTCCGTTACACGGGCTGTGTGCGTTCGTTCGATGGAAACGAAAAACGGTGGGTAGCAAGCGCAAGTGTGTGGTGTAAAGTGCACCGCGGAAGCGCATTCTGGAGAAAAATTTCCACTGGCCAACGTGAGGAGCGTCGAGTACGTAGTACTAGAGAGCAGCGAGAAGTAGTAGATGGTAGCTGTTGTTGGGAAATCAGTGCAAAAGTAACAAAATTCCCGTTCACAAACTGTTCCAGCAACCAGCAACAACAAGTAATAAGCTCCTGCGCCTCGCCTACTGCTCCTTCGCTACACACTCTGCCCTCTCGTTGCCCTCTTTCGCTCGTCGTGTGCTACACGGTCTCACGCACACCTGGTCGCGCGTTTTCTCAGGATTTCCTCGAGGAATAATTGTTGCGCCTGGAAGTGTCCTGTGCGTGTGTGCGTGCGTGCATGTGTGTACGACCCAGGGGTGGTCGTGCCAGGAAGAAGTGGTGTGCATCCGGAGCGTGTCCTTATATTTCTTAAGAAATCCTTCTTTTCCACCCCGCTCAAGCAGGCTGCGACGCCAAAGTGTAGCCGTATCTGTGTGTCTCTCGGTTTGTGGTGCTGTGTTTCTTTTTAGTGGAAAATCGACCGTCGTCGTGCTGGAATCGCGCCCGCTGCTCGGGAAAAGATATCCTTTTTTGCCAGCCTCTGTCTCGCCCGTACCCGTCCCTCGAGCCACGCTCTGCTCTGTGTGTGCGCCGCGTAGTGTGCGTTCGCGTGGAAAGCAAAGGTGTGCGCCCCGTCGTGTGTGTGTTTAGGCGAAAGTTTTGTTGAAAATTCGGTCAACTTTTTTGCCTCGCAGGGGGGCGCCAGCAGGCAATTGTCAAATCCAAGAGTGCGTCGTGCGTTTCGTGTGCTGGATCGCCAACGTGAGTGCGTGCGTGCGTCCGGGTGTGTTTGCCAGAGTGTTTTTTTCTTCTTTCTTTTTCGAAAGTTCCTTTTTTATCGTGCCTCGGAGCACGGCGCTCCTCCGTGTACAGCTGCTGGTGCCAATTTGGGGGGAAAAACTTTGCCCAGCTCGCCGTTCCGCTGAAGAAGCTGACCCCTCTGGGGTACACAAAACAAACGGCACCTGGGGCTGAAAACCTGGCTGCTTCGAGAACAGCGCCGCAAAGAGAAGGATATCGGCCAAGAACCAGGCCCGGACGGACGGTGGTGTTGCCGTAGTCGCGTCGTGTCTCGCCGAGGTCGTCCTATGATGTAAGTATTATATCGATTTGATTGTGGTTGTGTTAAGGATATTCGGTGGAATTCGGCTTCTCTAGATCTGCAGCAATATTAAGGGATCCCTCGAGATTTATTACCAAAGGCTCGCGCCGTCCATTCCCTCCATCATCAGTTGGCCTACTTTGGGCTCGCGGCGAACCATCGATTTCGCTCAGAACCCAGCAACCGACGGTAGAAAAGACAGCGATCGATCGAGAATGTGAGACCGATCAAGTGATCCTTGCTGTAGAGGAGGCGGAGGGGAGAGCATCGAGCATAATATAATCCGTGAGGTTCTGTTTGTTTTCTTTTCCCCGAAACTCATTCTTGGGACCGTTCTTTTTTCGTTGAAGAGGCTTGCGGGGCGGTTCGGGGGGACCTTTCGCTTGATCTGTCTTCCATCTTCTTCATCTCCATCGGTTTCATCTCATTTGCGTGTGTACCCGCCGCTGGTGCCGGGAGAGGTCACGGCGTTCCTCTTTCGATCGTTCGTTCGCTCGTTCGCTCGATTGTATTCATGTGTATGTTTCATGTTGGTTGATGCTCGATGTTGCCCTCTTCCTGGTCCTCTCAGCTCAGCTCAGTTGGGCTGCTAATGTTTGTTTAGAGGCATCCAAGCAACCACCGAAATACCGAAACACCACCGATGTTGCCAGGCGCGACTGCTCGGAGAACATTGATCGATGATGGTGGTGTTGCTCCGCCGCGCAGGATGATGATCGCACGCTCGATTCCATTCCAACAACTTCTTTCGGAAGGGGGGGGGGGTGCGTTGTCTCGTTGTCCATCGTCTACGTGTGCGTATGAGGAAGCGAATGCACCCCACACACATGGCTGTGTACGTGTTGTGTTTAGGGGGTGGCATTCGGGGGGGTGGCATTCGGGGGGGTGGTTACAATGATCACTTCAACACAACGCCCTTCTGCTGTGCAACGAGATCGCGATCCCCCCCCCCCCCGCTTTATATTGCCGGCACTGCGACAACCAGAAGTTTGGATTCTTTTTGTTGTTTTTAACCGGCCTCTGAGACGCGTCACACACATATACACAGCGCACCCGGCCCCGAAGGTCGCCGCCTCCGTGTTGGATATCATCAAGCACAAACACATAGACACGTGCGCTGCCGATCGGATCCGAGCCGGTCAATCAACTCTTCTCTGCCTCTTGGGTGCACAGAATTCTCGATGAGCAATTCTTGGCCCCAGGGGTGAGAAAGAAGGGTCAGAAAGGGGGTTGGGTTGGGCGCCGAGGATCGCTAACAATGCACCAGTGCGTCGCCAGTGCAGAGGGATGAGAGAAAGGTGCGGTGCGTGAATGTTGGTGTCTGCGCTGCACTTCCTCTGTTGCGCCCGATGATCATCTGGTCGTTTCGTTTTGGGGGGAGAGATGGTATGGCTTATGGGGTGTGACAGATAGTGGGAGTGGACCACGCGAAACCGTACCATACTCCTCCCCTTCCACCGATCGGTTGGGTTTGGTGATCAGCGCGTGCATTACTCTCTACCGTTGGGTGGTTGGTTAACAAAAAAAACGGACGAAAAAAACCAAAGAAAAAAAGACACAAAATGAAGAAACAGCGGTAGATAGAGAGCAATCGGTGGAAGCGGGCGCAGAGATGGAGAGTGTGTGATTCCATTAAAATAATCATCACGAGGCGGCTGACCACTGGCCGCTGGGTTTCCAACTCATCTTCATCTTCTTGTTTTTTTTTCTCAAATTTCCCCCCTTTCCGGCTTCTTCGAATATTTTGCAAATGAATTCAATCGAACAGTGCTTCTTTTCCGACGATCGTGGTGAGGTTTTGGGGTGTTACCGTACGGTCTCTGCCTCAACCCCGGAGCGCAGTACACATCGAAGGTGAATGTTTACAGTCGGTGACAAAAGCGGCTGTCCAAACATAGCTTTTTGGGGAGATTTTCCCAGATAACAATTCATATCTTTTCCTCGATTTAAGCTGTTGTTTTGATTGTTTTCCTTTGGAATCGTCCGTGCTAACAACGCTGGTGTTAGAAAGAGCGATAATGTTCTCATTGTTAGAATGTTATTGGATAGAATGTTTCATATATTTGTTCGGCACAACAATACAATTCCACATATGGGTTGTCTTAATACATAATTCAGGAATAGATTATCAATCTATCAAGTCCGGTAAATCATGCCTAGTCACTTCCAAGTGCCAAATAAATACTTGATATTCGCGATGGGTTAACGTTGAGGACGAGTTGTTCCTTTATGAATTATTCTACAAACGATCATTTTTCCTCCAACAGAACCTCCGATTTTAAGAGTCTCATTGTGTAAAATTATCTTCTTTTTACCGCTATCGTGCACGGAAGACTCATTTATCCATCAAGTAAAGTACACGTTCTGTGTGCACATAATCCAGACCCCCCCCTTTTTACAAATTTGTATGGCTTCTCTCGATCGAAAAAAGTGCGCTATGCTTTATAATGGATCTTATTATTTATAATGGGCTTCTCTGCACGTCAGATGATATTGACATTAAGCCTTTTTTGTACTTTTTGCAATTTGCTGCAAGCTTCTACCTTAAACCTCTTTGGTAGGGGGCACAGGGATTCATTAAAATAAACATAAAACAACTGATAGTCAATTTCATTCGCATATTTCGTTCATGAGGAGGTTCAATCCTTTTGAGAGCATTCGGCCATGCAAAAAAATATTAAATCAAACTTTAATTAACTTAAAGTAACATTAAGAGCATCTTTTGCATTACTTGTTTCCCAAAAGGGGACATAGGGTTAACTCAAAATGGTCAGTTACTGTAACTCTCGGTATGAGGCCTGCTGAGTAGTTGGGTAAATGATGGCATGCTGTGGCAAGGAAAGAAGGGTGTGGTTGATGTGGTTTCTAATGCTCTATAATACCCCCCAACCCCTCCACGGGGGGCCAGTTTTGGGGTTGGTGCCGTCGGCTGAAAATAGCCGCGAATCTCTTCGCTCGAAGTCTCGATCGGTCGAGTCAAACCAGCAACCAGCATCAGCATCAGTAGTCAACATGATCGATAACGCGTGGCGATCGCGATCGTTTGTCGAAAGTCGAAGTGAAAGGTATCGACAACGATCGATATTTAGATGAAGAGTACAGTTGTAGCGAGGGGAGCAATGAAATCGCAAATGTTTCGTCTCGCCTTTGCATGTGATAAAACCTCCTTCATCGAGGGATTTTTTTTTTTCAAATGGATCACAACACGTTTCTTTTGATATCAAATGTTTATTGGATCCCTTGGGAGAACCAGCGACACCATAACACAACACCCATCGCGTGCGTACATCACAACGGGAGCTGGGATTTCCATTAGAACTTCCCTCCCCGGACCGGAAACGATGGTTCATGCACGAACCCACCACAAGAACCTAAATGTGCTGACCACAATTAAGACCAGCAATTACAGCGAGAACGAGATACCACTACCACCACTCACTCGCGTATCACAGACGCACCAGCCCCCCGGAGGGGGTTGCTTGCCAAGCATCAGAAGGAAAACTCCAATAATATGGGGGAATGGAGTGAGTGAACGAACGAACGAACGAGAGAGAAGCTTTGCTGCGGCTTGTTTGATTGTTGTGTGTCGAGATGATGGTCCCTCTCATCGAACGCACGCACCGCATAAACACTCCAACATTCCTCCCCGCCAACCCTTTCCGCAGTTGCCGCTGAAGCTCTCTTTGTTGTGGCCCTGTGATGTGTGTATTAGCGAATGGCTGAGGCCGTGGCCGAGACTGGGCATCCATCCTAATCATCATCAGAAGCTGCAGCAGCAACAGGAACAGCATGATCAGACTCCGAAATCATCCTGGGCGTGTGCGAGAGTTTGCTGCAGGTTGATGATGCCCCGGTCGACCACCGGTGGATTGTGAAAACCGGAAAAATATGCCAAACCACAGGCAAGCGAACGAACGAACGCCTCGATCGGTTGATCCTCATCATCGCGCACGCACACAAACCCCATCATGTGTGCGAACGCGCGCGCGCGCGCGCATGGTGGACACCAACACATCCATAAACACGCACTCCAAAAGGGAAGGGGGGGATCGGGCTGTGGAAGTACTGTGGCCGTTCGTACATGGTATGGTCATCGGTGGGCCGGTCGCGGATCGGTTCATCGGCCGCGCGAGATCGCCAAGAATCGTCGTCACCGTCGTCACTTCTGTCCGGCTGGACAGAACAAACCGCAGCAATCGGGCCACCATTCATTAGTGCCGCAACACTCCACTTGTTGGCTGGCTGGCCAGTCGGCCGGCCGGTTGCCTGACAGGACTCTGGTCCTGGGATGGGGCAATTATGTGTCCCGGAATTGTCGAACCAGAGTCGGTGTGGCGCGCGCGCCATCCGACGACGCATCCGATGCTCTGCTACGTTTATGTTCGATTGCGTGTCCTCTGTACCGAGGCGCAACGGCCAAGAAGGGGCACCAGCAGCACCAGAAACACAATCGTAATCGGTCGAGTGCGCGTGACTTCGATCGTGTCATCGAGCGCGCCGCAGTCTCGTTCGAAAAGGGGTGACTCAAAAGGTAATTAAATGCGAGGAAATTTTTATGGAAAAAAAAGGGCAGAACATTAAACCCATTTCCATTTTTTCCCTTTTCTTTTAGTTGTGTTGCGTGCTTTTACCGTCAGGCCCTACCGGAGCTTTTGAGTCGCCGTCCGATGTCCTGGCGCCGCCCTGTGCCCTACATCTGTGCCGGTTGATGTGCTGTTTTGAATCTAGTTTCGATTTTGCTGTTGCGTCAACTTCCTATCGGGGCCCATCAGCTCGTGCTGCGCTTATCAGCTAGCAGGCAAGCAAGCAAGCTAGTGCGCACCGTCGATGCCTTGATGGACGATGGCGATGACGCTGCTGGTCGGGGCACTGATTCTGAATTATGATTTCATACCCTGGCCGTGCAGCTGTGCTCCCACTGGGCTGGGCCAGTCCTGGTGGCTCCGATCGATAGCCAGTGATGACGCGGGCCGCTGCAGAGACTGTCTGCGCCATTGCACATATGTCCCGGTTACACCTCGATGGCTGCCGGTGCTGCAGATGTGTGGTTGGTTTGGTGTAGCATGTGCGTGCGAGACCAACATAACACCGCCGCGGCCTCGGCCTCGACCAGCAGCAGGCCTGTACCGCCGTATAAGTAATGGAGCCCGCACGGGAACGAAGAAAAGAGAAATTGCCACGAGCCCGTGAAATGAGCGACAATCAGCGGCAGCAGCAGCACCACCACATATGATCGACGCTTGGTGCGATGCTTGGCTTCCGTTTTGGGGAAAGAGCGTCACAGTCGCACCAGAGTTTGTCCTCTCTCTCCCTGCCGGTGGGGCTGGTGGGCTGGTATCTGCGTGTTTCCTCACAAACACGGTTTGCCCGATTTCTCGGTGTGGGCATTTGTAGATGCCATTGTGACGATCGCGACGTTGTGGTTGCTGCTGCCGATGCTCATTATCGCCATCCACCACCACCCGTTGACAGCTCGAGCGTGTCTTTTGGCCCCACCGCGCGAGGAGGAGGAGGAGGCTAGAAAGGCGTAGGATAAATTAAAACAAATCCAGCCACCACCACGCGGTGCGGGCGAGCTTCTGTGAATTCGTGTGAAGGCCACACCGCGCCACTGACACGCGCTGTGTGATCTGTTCAATGTGACCACGCGGCTGTCCTCGTGGTTGCGGAGGAAGTAATTTATATATTTACTCCTCCTTTCGCTCTCCGGATGCCTTTGGCTGCCTGTGGTACCCGCCGCCGATTGCCCATGCGTCGCGATGTATTTTGACAGCGCGAAACCATCACACGGAAATCGGTTCGATCCGGCGGTTGCTTTTGCTTCTTTCGTTGGGCTGCTGGCGGTCGCGTCTGGTCGTGGTTGTCGGCTACATCGTGTTTCTGTCACAGAGAGGCGCATGAGTTGATGACAGATCGAGGTGAAAGGTGGCTGTTCCTGACTGTGCCCCGGCACAGGGGCATGTTTCGTTGGTCTTCTTCTTGGCCTCTGCGAGAAATGCTAATTTACATTCTGGCCAGTAGGTCATCCAACATTGCTGCAGTGTTTTTTGGGGCCAGTGCAGTAAACATGCAGGTTGCACCAGCAGCAGAAACCTTGGCCGAGTGTTTTTAATTTTGGATTACTTTCCAGTTCCGTCGATAAAGGGATTTGATCAAAGGTACACGGGCAGCACTTTATTTTATCGTGCTGGAAAAGATGCGACCTATATTCCTCTTTGCCGATCTAGGTGAATCCCTTTTTCTCGTGAATTTTCTCATAAAACTGCCTGCATTGCACATTGGTTGTTTAATTCGATTCGATTTTCTTCTTCGAAAAAGGCATCCAACAAGAGCAAACGGTAATTTATGGTCGGTGAAGCGGCATGAAATTGCCGTTTTCCAACTGAACGCGTCATTCGATTGTGGAAGCGTATGTGTTTCTTTTTATTTTATATCCACACAAAACGTGAAAGTGATACCCTCTGATTTAAGTCGTCACCGTGGCCGTTTAGCCACATTATTCACCCGAAAAGTCATTTATCTATTTGTGAAAAGTGTAATTCACAAATAATGATAATAACAATAAGATGAAAAGATAAAACATTTGGCAAAATCCCATCTGGGATTGTTTTGAAGAAAGTTGTAGATGATTTTTAAAATTAAATTCAACTCACGAACAAGCATTTCCAACAAACCAAGTGATCGTATCGCGTGAAAGGATTCAAACGATTCCAAAAAATCGCAGTTGGTATGGTTTGAGGTTCTTTATCTTTAGCAAATCTTTAGCAAACAAATTATCACTCGTGTACATAAGAGACTTGTCAGAAATGGTAAATTTTTATATGAATTTTTCTTCGTAAACCTTTGATAATCTGAGCAACTGATGTGTAAAC
This sequence comes from Anopheles aquasalis, assembly GCF_943734665.1. Taxonomy (NCBI): domain Eukaryota; kingdom Metazoa; phylum Arthropoda; class Insecta; order Diptera; family Culicidae; genus Anopheles; species Anopheles aquasalis. Next base: position 63,711,505 of record NC_064877.1, on the reverse strand, counting down.
TATCTCAAGTTGTTATCAAACGCAATGGTGTTCAATAGGAACTGAATTATGTAATTCATTGCGAGGGGTTAGAGAAAAATGTTTTTCACTAAATAAATAAAAGATATCACTTTCACGTTGCTGCACCGTCCTGCCTAAAAGTACTGTGAGACCTAACAATATGATCGCTCAACCCGCTATTGGCTGGCGGCGGCGGCCTCCTCACACCGGTTCCCAACATAATGTGGCCGGTACACGGTGGTGATAGTAGAACAACGAACGGGAATTGCGACGATTTCGGAATCTGGCGCTCTGTTGTGGTTTTGTATGACCACCAGCTGGCAGATCCATCCTCCCATGCCGTCCTCCCTTTTCTTAACGGGGGGAGAGGGAATTAACAGAGTGCACCGAGTCAGCTGGGCGCGCGAGAAAAGCGGAGCAAATTAGGGGAAATGGTATGGTCTTCATTCGGGAAACCTCGAAACGCCAGCCAGCTGCTTGGTGGCGTAGTGGGGAGGCTGCTTTCCGTACATACGCGTACTCGCCGCGGTATTGGCAGCTAGGCAACGATCGCCGGGCCACCGTAAGGCCAGGATCATGTTGTTGTTGTTGTTGTTGTTGTTATTGTTGTTGTTCGATTGTGGTACTTGCGGTGTATCTAATAGCTTCTTTAATTTCATAATTATCATTGTATTTCACAATCCGCTTCTGCCAAGCTGTGCAACATATATTTACGGTTAGATCTCTGACGGTTATGGATTCTTCCGATATTTCTTATCAAATTTATATGCTGTAACCCGTACGCTCTTGTCACAACTCCAGCTTCCACAGCAACGATTATAGTTGACTTCTTTATGGGCCTTCCACATTTCTATCTATA